>NC_089040.1:4822500-5145000 GCF_034140825.1 Oryza sativa Japonica Group | reverse complement strand
TAAATTATGCTAGAAATCACATCAATAATTTAGCAAAGTTAGCAGGATCGTTATATGCTAAATTAAGAAAAAATGGTCAGAGATATTTTAATTCTGAAGACATCAAATTAGTAAGATTAATAAAAGAGAGGGTGAAAGAATTAAAACCTCTAGAATTACCATTAGAAGAGAGTTACTTTATTATTGAAACTGATGCATCGCAGCTTGGTTGGGGTGCTGTATTAAAACAAAGGCCTACTAAATATTCATCTAAGTCAGAAGAAAAAGTTTGTAGGTATGCTTCTGGAAGCTATAAATTAAAAACCGTAGGCAATACAGATAGAGAAATACTTGCAATAATCAATGCGATAAATGCCTTTAGGTTATATCTAGGGTTCAAAGAATTTACGGTTAGAACAGATTGCGAAGCTATATGTAGATATTATAATCAGCTTAATAGCAAGAAGAGTTCCACTAGGAGGTGGATTTTATTTGAAGATATCATTACTGGCAACGGATATAAAGTTATATTTGAACATATTAAGGGAAAAGATAATCATTTACCTGATCTACTCTCGCGATTGCCTATTTTGCAGGAATGAAGAAGTCCATGAATTATAATGGAGTTGAGTTCTTCACGTTTGGAGAAGACAATAAGCTCAAAGTATTCCCACAGAATACCTATAAGTTTAAGCCAAAAACCCACATAATATTAGATGAAGTCCAAGAATGCATTTTAGATAATTTCTGGTATCAATACAATAATAAGAGGGAAGAAAAAGGCTATATGCTATCAATATTAAACAGTCTTGCTGAATATTTCCATCTAATGAATGATATAATGCCAACATCAGAAAATAATGAAGTAATACAGCAAAAACCCATATATGTTGTTTTTGACGGAAAGCTTCCTGGAGTGTACATATCTTTTGAAGAGATAGTAGCCCAAAAAATAGATGCAAAATTAATGGGTGGATTGTCATGGAAAAAATATATAGATTTTGATGAAGCTTTAACTTAGGCCAGAAAAATATTAGGAATAAACTACTACTTGGAACCAGCAGCAAAAGAATATATACAAAAATGCAAAAAAGCCAAAAATAAGAAAGCTCCAGAGAACCCATATTGTTCAAATATTAAGAATGAAGGATCATCCCAAAAACCTACGTATAAGGAATGCTTGACTAAGGGAGTAGATCCTTTGGATGGCGAATATATCGATTGGAAAATAATTGAAAAATTTGAAGAAGCATCCCCCCAAATTAAAAAAGAATTGAAAGAAGAAATACTTAAAGAATTAAAGAAAGAAATGAATGATAAATTTGAAGAAATGAAAAAAGCATATGATGAAAAATTTGAAGTCTCCTTTTCTGATGTAGATACTATGGATTTAGGTGGTCATGGGCAGCCTGACCAATAAAGAAATATAATATAAATTGATAATAAATATCCATTCTTTGGGCGTGGGAAGACTATATTTGCGAATGACCAAAGTATGAATTGAATTTGAATCAATCCAAAATGCAAGGACAGTGAATGACATTTGACTGTTAAAAATACTGTGGAGAATATTGCTTTCGGCGGAAAAGAAAGGCGCAGGTACAGAGGTGTCTCCACCTTGGCCAATTCAAGGACAAAGTAAAGCCAAAAAGAAGATAAGCATCTCCATGGTGCGAGCCAGCTCGTGAAAATACAGTATCTAGAAGATAAGCTTGAAGCACAGTCGAGCCTCCCGAGCTCCTATAAAAGGAGGGGTTTGCTCAGCTAAGAAGAACAACGAAGACACCATTCAGAGCAAAGCTTCCAAGCGCGCTCTCACCCTCCATTCCACCATTCTTAGTAGTAGTGACTTTAGCCTACCTTGCATAGTATATTGAAGCAAGGAGTTGTGTAATAACGCTGTGAAAGGTAAGAACAGCTTGCTTGTACCTACCTTCGGGTTTCCCGAAAGGGAAAACCGTATGTAAGCTTATCTGTTTAATATGAAGCAAGCTTACATATATATATATATATATATATATATATATATATATATATATACATATATATATATATATACATATATATACATATATATACATATATATATAATACGAAGCAAGCTTACATATTCATTAATTCTGGGTTTATTATATTACATACGGTTTATTATATTCTATGATAGAATATATTGATTAGCAGTTGTAGCATTATATAAATAATGTTGGGAGAATTCTTTTATGCCTTTCCAACTTGTTAACGTTAATTTTTCTATTTCTCTTAACCTTTCATTCTGCAAAGTTGTATAACCTAATTCCGGATCTTCAGCTATAATAATGTTAGATATAACATTTGCAAAATTATGTGGATTGCTACCAGCTCTTTTCAATTCTTCATAATTATTAGGATTCTTTTCAACCCATTGTTCCCATAGAACCTTAGCAGATTCACCTAAAAATGTTTCTATGTAGGTTATCATATCTTCAACTTTACTTCCTATATTGTGCTGGTTTTGTATATATTTTTGAACTATTAAACCTTTCCCAATACTAATAATATTAGGCCAATCAATAGGGTCATGTGCGGCTAAATTTAATATAGCACCATCACTCCTCTGGTTTTGAAATTTAACAGGCTTCTCAAAGTCTCTTCTCTTAGTACCCATGTGCCTATATTGTCCTGGTATATAGTTATATGAAAATTCTTCTCTATCAGGGGGCCATTTTCCTGCTGCCCTAGCTGGTCTTTCTCTTTCTCCTTCGTTTTTCACAGTACCTTCTCCATATCTTTTTCTCTTTCCTGTTCCTAAGTCCACTTCCATAGCTTCCATTGCATTATCAAGATTATGTAACCCTACTTCATCTAATGTGTTTATAAAATCATTATATTGTTCTGCATTGTCTATTTCATTTTCTATATTCTCCATCTCATTTATTAGATTAATTTCTTCTTCATAACTTTCAAGAAATAATCTTTCATTCTCTGCCCATTGCTCTTCTTCACTTAAAATTTTACCAAGATTTTGCTCTTCTTTGCCATGCTTATCTTGCTCTTTCCTCTTTATCTGTTCTATCTTGGTTTCTTGGTTTTTAAAAATTTCTATATATTACTTGAAAGTTATGAATTATAGTGAACAGTATTGAACAGTAATTTGAACAGTAAGCTGAATAGTAATCAGCCGAACAAACAGTAAACTGAATAGTAATCAGCCGAATAAACAGTAAACTGAATAGTAATTAGCCGAATAAATAGTGTTTTTGAACAAGTATATTGTCTGAAGTATAAGTGGTATTTTCTACTTATATTTTTTATTATCTTTTCATATCTGCAATTCAGGTAAACGAGAAAGCATGTCAGGCAAATTATTATCTTTCCCCTTAATATGTTCAAATATAACTTTATAGCCGTTTCCTGTTATAATATCTTCAAATAAAACCCATCTTCTAGTTGAGCTTTTCTTGCTATTTAGCTGATTATAGTACCTACAAATGGCTTCACAATCGGTTCTAACCGTGAATTCTTTAAATCCTAAGTACAACCTAAAGGCATTGATTGCATTGATTATTGTCATGATCTCTCTATCTGTATTATTGACAGTTTTTAATTTATAACTTCCAGAAGCATATCTACATATTTTTTCTTCTGATTTAGCGGAAAATTTAGTAGGTCTTTGCTTTAATATAGCACCCCAACCGTGTTGTGGTGCATCAGTTTCAATGATAAAGTAACTTTCTTCTAATGGTAATTCTAGAGGTTTTAATTATTTTACCCTCTCTTTTATTAATCTTACTAATTTGCGTGGAAGAAGAATAAACGAAGATTTCAGAAGACTACTCAAGAAGGAATCCAGAAGGACACCCTATAAAGCATAAAGGAACAATATAGGGTGCGGTGAATGATATATATATATATATATATATATATATATATATATATATATATATATATATATATATATATATATATATATATATATATATATATATATATATATATATATATATATATATATATATATATATATATATATATATATATATATATATATATATATATGTATACATGTATTATATGTGTATATATATATATGTGTGTGTGTGTGTATATATATATATATATGACTCTTCTATTCTACACCCCCTCCCCTCCCCCCTCACTCCCTCCTGATCTCTCTCTCTCCTGCCTCCTGCCGCCCGTCGCTCCTCCCTCCCTCCCCCTCCCAGCGATTTTCCCCCTTCCCCCCTCCCGATCGCTCCTCCAACTCCCCCTCCCAGCGATTTTCCCCCGTCCCCCCACCCCATCGCTCCTCCAACTCCCCCTCCCAGCGATTTTCCCCCTTCCCCCCTCCCGATCGCTCCTCCTTCTCCCCGTCCTCTCCTCCTCCCCCCCTCACGATCGGGATCCCTCCCCATCACGATCGGGATCCCTCCCCATCGGTCGCTCCTCCTCCTCCCGATTTTTTCTCTCCTTCCCATCTCTCATTTTTCCTTCTATTATTTTCTCTTTTTTATACTCTCATTTTTCCTTCAATTATTTTCTCTTTTTTATAAAAATTAAAAATAAATTGATGAATTTATGACTTGAACCCATGATCTCATGATGCATGGCAAGCTCTCTTAACCAAATCACCATATGACAATTTGTGAATAGAAAACATTGTTTGCATGCTTTGTATGTCTATTCAAATTATGTGATAACCAGTTATGTTACTGTAATAATTACACATTGTTACTATGAGTCAGTAGTAACATTATTCCAGAAGGGTATTAACATGATACGTTACTGCAAAATCAGTAGGTTGTTCCTGCTAAATTTATAGGTTGTTACCGCACTTTTGGCAGTAACAACATGGCAAAATTTGTAGTAACAGAGAACATGCATAGTAACAATGTTACTACGGTAGTAATGTTTTTTAGAGCTAAAATATTTTAAATCTTAATATTTAGAGAGTAGTAACGTACATGTCATGTCTTACTTTTTTTAATCCATTTGCATCATGGCGTTCGTAAAAAAAGTTCTTGACGAAACTAGAACCATCATAACTATTTTTTAACGTCGTTACTGCAGAAAGCAGTTGTGGTACTATACACTGGCTATCACGTTACTACGCTGTTCCAGTGAGACGAGGACAAAAAAGAGGTAAATCTCAATCTTTAGAGAGCAATATCTCTCACATCATACCTTGTATTTCCAAACCGTTTGCACCATGAAGTTCATAAAAAACGCTTAACGAAACTAGATCCATCATGGCTACTTTTGGACATTGTTACTGTGATAATGTTGTCTTGTTACTGCACGATGACCGTCCTGTTACTGCACGACTCCTGCAAGACGAGAGCAGCAAAGTGGTGGGCGGGGGAGGGAGTGGGGGGGGGGTTTTACCGGCGGGAGGACGCTTTGACCAAGGTAGGAGGGGGGTTTTGGGCCCTAGGGTGGGTGGGGGAGGTAGGTTTGACCCATAGGAGAGGGGGTGTAGAATAGATTCACTATATATATATATATATATATATATATATATATATATATATATATATATATATATATATATATGTGTGTGTGTGTGTGTGTGTGTGTGTGTGTGTGTGTGTGTGTACACACATATATATATATATACACACACACACATATATATATATATACATACATATATATAGATACATATATACATACATATATATACATACATATATACATATATGTATAGGTATATATAAATTAACTAGGGATTATTGTAATAGAAAAATACTGGTCACAGTTATTTTTTTAAGAATGTGCCATTATCCAAACCGATAATTATTTTTAATCCGTAGGGAGTAGCGGGATACTATATATATCTCCTATAAATTATGGCTTGGTTCCTCAAGTAATGTTTAGGAAACTATAACACCAATTATATTATGTGCATATCTAATGTAATTAAAATCTTCTGCACACTCTTCAATATGGTACTATTAGCTTTCAAGTTCAAAAGGTTGATAAAGGTTGTAGCTCAAGTATGTATGGAATTAATATAGTGATCAAAGGGTATACAAAGGACATAATTTAACAAGTTCTTGGACCTAAATATGTATTTTAAGAGTTTTAAGACCTACGTGACACAGATAAATAAGTTTAGTAACTGACCATATACTACAATATATAGTGGTCAAAGTGGTACACTACTCGATTGCAGAATACAATAGTACATTGTGCCTGAATTTTCCCGAGAATTCAATGGTCAATCTTTTAAATGCTTTGTAGTCAATGACATTGATCTTTCCTTTTTTTTTCTAAGTATTGAATTCAACATATAAGAGTAACTAATTTAGGATCTCAACTCGAACACAAAGAGCTCTATTTTAACCTTATTCTTTATTTCTTTTACAAACACAGCATGAATTTAGGCGCTAAAAATGCACATATATGAACGCATAAACACACATTCTATCTCTATGAGCATCTCCAAAAAACTGGGTTGGCATATCTGAACGCACACTTGCACACCCTACCCCAGTAAGCACCTCCAAAAGGCGAAAAACTGGGTTGGCATATTTGAACTCACACGCGTACACCCTACCCTTATAGGTACCTCCAAAAGACTGAATCGACATATTTTGAAATTGACGAATTCACCACTGGTATATTGTCTACTACTGCAAAATGTGAACACCACTAACACCATGAATGCGGACACCCGTATCAAGTGTAGGACTTTAACCCGGGTGGGCGTGCAGGTTTCCACCACAATGGCAAGTTGAGCTACACTTCGCTTAACCTTATACTATATTCTAATAATGTATAATAGGTACAAAGTGAGTTATAAAAAGAAAGGTACTAGGTAGATTTCAAAAAATCTCGTCAACAAACAGAGATGGAACGTCATCTATCTCCAAGAATCGAGGATTGAGGATTCAAGTCATAAACGTATGAAGTGGAGGATTAGAAATCGAAGCTCCAAAGTAGTAGCTTCGACATTATCTTCCTCCCAATGCTCTGCACTTGGGGTTGTCATTGGCGAGTAGAGCGGCAGCTGCGACCAATCAAAACTCCCACCTGCCACCTGCACCGGCGGCGGCGGCGGTGCCGCATTTGCCCTGACCACGTCTGAGAACTGATTAGCCGTCTCCTCCTCCACCAGAGCTGCTTCTTCCTGTGCAATGGTGGCATCCCAGCCGGTTAGCATGCGACGTCGCGTAGGCGAGCACCTCCCGCGGGTCGCTAGTGCGGGCAACGACGGTGGGCGGCGACTCGGGGAAGTTGAGGCCGGCGATGGCCTCGCCGCCGCGGAGACAGATGAAGGCGGCGTCGAACGCCCGCGCCGCCTTCTCCGGCGAGTCGTAGGATCCCAGCCATATCCTCTTGAGGCTGTTGGGCAGCCGAATCTCCGCCACCCACTTCCCCCACTGCCGCAGCCGCACGCCCCTGTACTTCCTCTCCACTGGCGCCGGCGACGTACCGTTGGCCTGCATGAAATGGAGAGAGAGATCCAGAAAACTATTATGTCGGCAGAATTCAAACAACTCCAGCTTTTGGCGGGAAGTAGCCGGAGGTTGCATTTATAGGAGTCGCCTGTGTCGTGTGACGCGTATCGGACCCTCGTGATACGGTCGCTTAGTACGTTGCACCTGGCAGTCTGTTCGGGGGAGCAGCATCGCAGGAGCTAGCTAGCTACCGCGTGCTACTGCATTTAGTACTGTACTGCATTATTTCTTTGAAGAGAGAGGCTGCAGGTGGGTGCAACGTGTATGCTGGCGTTTCTCTGCACGCGGTGCATGCATTGCCTTGCCCTACCGACTACCGTTATGTGTTTACACAAATGAGAATGAGAAAAACTACACACAATGCCTTTTCGAGCCCGACAAACAACCAAATCTTTTCGGCGCGGCAGTAAAAGTTTGGATTTGTTGCACACGCCTAATTGCTTACTTCTTTCCGGCTGGTAATATGTTGAATTTTGGTAAAAAACTTGGGAGACTCTTTTAGATCATCGGTAAATAGAAAAAATTTTATTGGTACCTGTTCTAAATCCCTTATTATAGGTGTCGGTTTTGGAACCGACACCAATTTAATGTTACTAATGAGAGTAGTTATTGGTACCGGTTCTAAAACCATCACTAATGACCCCCCATCATTTAGAACTAATCTTACCTAGTAACAATTGTTGTCTTTGGTAGCAAATGCTATTCTATCGTGACTACTGTCGTCCTAATTAATAAACCATATTTATGACCATAGATGAGCTCAAATGAACAAATTGTCAACTAGAAAATCATACATCTCATCTGAATCTACAACTTTCATATATATTTTGTCTCCATCCAAGATCGTTTAGAAATTTTAAAAATTCACTTATCCAAATAGACCTGAGACTTCACAATACATTTTCAGACATCCGAACAACCTCAAATAAAAAAGTCAAACTACAAATTTGTAGATCTCACCAAACTCTAGAATTTTTATTTTCATCCAACTTCATATGAAAAAGTTAGATAAAAAATACACATATATGAGCTACAGTATTATAGGTGCTGGTATTTATTAAGAACCGACACATATGTGATGCTAATATGTGCTGATTCGCAACTAAAACTGGCACCTATGTGATTTCATAGGTGTCGGTTTATTATAAAGAACCAGCACCTATGACTTGGGGACTATTGGTGCTGGTTTTTGTTATAAACCGGTACCAATGAGTGGTTATAGGTGATGGTTCTTAATTTTATCCCGAGAAAGGCGAAAACTGTGTGGTATTTTGTAGTAGTGGCTATATATATCTAGGTATTTTTTTTCTATTTTTGGATTGTTAAAGTTTTTTATTACTAGTTAATATTTCTTCCCAATATGAGAGATTTATCTTTGGTTGAAAACAATTACTTCTATGGAACCTACTAAATGAAGACTCTTAGTTCCCATTGGAAAAAATTTGGCATTGATAAGGTTTCCCATCCCCCTTGACCTGTGCGCGTCTTAGATGGACAGACATTGTAACTAATGATTGCCATTTGTACCGTCAGTTCCGATTCCATATATAAACCAACGCTGATGTGATGGGGCCGCTATCAATACCGGTCTTTTAATAGGCTAGTAAAAAAACCAATATCAGTAGTTTAGTATCGGGATTTCTAATGAGACTGAGTAGGAATTAGTGTTTAATTTTAAATCCCCATCCTCTAAGCTCTCTTCTCTCTCACTCTATTCCACTCCTCTCTCACTCTTCTCTCGCCAAGCAATCCCTCGACCTCTCCTGAAGAGTGGCAGCACCCTCCCCAAACAGGTAGCGGCTTACTGGCTATCTCCTCTCCCTAGCGTGGCCCACTTCTCCTCATCATGGTGGCTCGGGAGTGGCCTCCTCCGCTCTTCCCAGCATTCGACGCCCCCCTTCCCCCACCCTCTTTATCGGGGCGTAGCTCGAGGGTTCGCAGATATGGCTGCCACGAGCTCTTAGGTGGCTAGCTAGATTGGTAGCCATGTGCTCAAGAGCAGTCTGATCCATTGTTGCCCGATAATTTTAGGGGCACACTCGATGGTGGTGGATCGCAGGTTGCTCCATGGCAGTGAGCATGGGGACTTCTCCCATAGCAGCAACTAAACCCGATATACGTTGTCCAACTCCGCGGTGCATTTTGTGATGTTGTTATATATTGACTATGTGTTTTATTTTTGTTGGGTTTGTGATTCAGTGCGTGTACAGACTTTTAATTTGTTGTTAAAAGATTTTGTGACTTGTAAAGATTATGTGATTTATGATTAATTCATTATGTGTGATTTTATTTTCTTTTACCGTAAGTCTGGGTCGAAGCTAGCATTGGCTTGATTCATGTAGCTTGCTTAGTGCGTTTTCTTAATTTTCAATCGTGAAAACCCATCTGCGGTACGTGGTTCTTCAAACCCAGTACTAGTAATGTTCCACAAAGAATGATGATGTGTTCTGTGACGACGACGGTGGGTGTGAATCGGCAGCTTGGTGTTGTCCGGTAAAATTGTTAAAGTAGATCAACATATATAAAAAGATTATTAAAGTTGCAATTTTTGCACAATAAATCTGCACCAAAGTATTATATATGGGTAGTTTTATACTATCCTTAAGAAATTATTTCAAGTTAATTACCAGATATTTTAGTTAATATCTATAGATATTTTCTCAAGTACCCTAAAATTTCATATCATACATACATAGTTACATACAGCGAGCTGACGAGTTCTTTTTTTCCCCTTAATTATACAATCGCAGCAGCTGCTGGTGCATAAATATGCGATCTGCTGCGTGTATGCAAGCATGATCACAAAAGACAACAACAACAAACAAATGATAGGTTGTGGAATTCTCAATACTCCGATCTCATCGAAATGGTTATGGAAAAGTTTTGCTCAACAAAAACACACAGTTTTCTTTTGGCTACTCCTAAATCATAGGTTGAACACCAGAAATTTCCTTCGAAGAAAAATTTTTTGAAAGACCCGACTGTAATTGTTCTATCTGCTGTTAGATAAAGTAGTTCCTGATGTATAGGAGATAAGTCACTAGAGTTTGTTCCCCGCAAAAAAAAAAGTAACTAGAGTTCGTTTCTATGGTTTCTCCTATATACGGTTTCTCTCCGGTTGATTAGCAACAACTGAGATTGAGATCGATCTATTGTAATTTGTAAACGCCACGATGGGTGGCTGTTCCATCTATATTAACCAAGGTGCGGCCTCGAGAGAGGTTCAACGCTTCCAACGCATCTCTTTTCACATTGTATCAGAGCCAATCTAATCTATCCCCTTCCTCCACCACACCATGGCGAGTTCATCGAAGACATCTACTGGCAACTCCCTGGCAGGCCAACTCATCTCAGAGAAACTCGGAAAATCGAACCATGCCCTATGAAAGAGGCGCTGGTTCTTGCAGCAATTCGAGGTGCCAAGCTTGAAGGGCATCTCACCGGTGCGTCGAGAGCTCTGGCCGCCGTTCTCAGGAGCAAGGATGGCGAGGCAGAAACAATTGTCAACAACCCAGAATATGAAGAATGGGTTGCGGTTGATCAGCAGGTCCTCTCGTACCTGCTGTCCTTCATGACCATGGACATGCTAATCCAGGTGGCGGCGTGCGCCACTGCTGCATCAGCATGGAAGATGATTGAGGGAATGTTCTCCTCGATGACACGAGTGCGATGCATCAACACGCGTCTTTCACTCACTACTCTGAAGAAAGGAGAGATGACGGTGATAGCCTACGTCGGGAAGATGCGGGCGCTAGCATATGAACTCATCATCACTGGCAAGTCCGTCAACGACGACGACCTCATCAGCTACATCATCACCGGCCTAGATGAAGAATACGAGCCGGTGATCTCCAACATTGTCGGGCAAGATCAGATCACCATCGAGGAAGCCTTGCTCAGATCATAAGCTTCGAGCAGAGGCTTGCTCTTCATCGCAGGGAATAAGGAGCGCACTTGGCCAATAGAGCTAGTCGCGGTTGAGGACAGCAGCAACGCGGCATAGGTGGTGGCGGCAGCAATCGCAATAGCCCCAGCGGCAACCGTGGCACCAGCAACGCTGGAAACCACGGAAGAAGAGGCCGTGGCAATCCCGGTGGCAATCGCACCAATCCTAGAGGCATCGACAACTGGCCAAAATGCCAACTCTGCTACAAGATAGGGCACACGGTAAAAGACTATTGGTATCACTATGATGAAAATTTTGTTCTAGATGAGAGGTTTGCAGGTACCGCCACATCATATGGTGTGGATACAAATTGGTACCTCGACACAGAGCTACTGATCATGCCATAGGAGAGTTGGACAAGCTGACTGTTCGTGACAAGTATCATGGCAATGATCAGATTCACACCGCAAGCGGTGCAGGTATGGAGATTAGTCACATTGGAAATTCTGTTGTTAAGACCCCTAGTCGTAATATCTACTTAAATAAAATTCTATATGCTCCTAAGGCTAGCAAGAATCTTGTTTCAGCTCATTGTCTTGCTTGTGATAACTTTGCTTTCATAGAGTTATATCGTTTTTTTTTCTTTACAAAGGATCTGGCCATGAGGAGAACTCTGCTTAGGGGTCGATGTCATAAAGGACTCTATGCTCTTCCATCTGCACCGCCAAGTCAACATCATACCAAACAAGTTTATGGAGTCTCCCAGCCATCCTTTGAGAGATTGCATAGTCATCTTGGCCATCCTTCCTATGTTGTCGTAGAGAAGGTTATTAAGAGTCATAAGTTACCATGTTTAGATGTGTCTAATGAAGTTCTAGTCTGTGATGCATGTTTATTCTGATGTTTGGGATACTGCACTACAATCTGTTGGTCGTTGTAAGTACTATGTAAGCTTTTTTGACGATTATAGAAAGTTCACTTGGATATATCTCCTTAAGTATAAGTCTGAAGATTTTCAAAAATTTCATGAATTTCTATAGCTTGTGGAGCGTTTCTTTAATAGAAAAAATATAACCATGCAAACTGATTGGGGAGGAGAATATCAAAAACTTCATTCCTTCATTGCACAAGCTGGCATTACTCAACATATCTCATGTCCTCACACTCACCAACAAAATGGCTCAGCTGAAAGAAAACACTGTCATATAGTTGAGGTAGGACTTGCATTGCTAGCTTACTCATCTATGCCACTTAAATTTTGGAATGAAGCCTTTCTTTCAGCGGTCTATTTGATTAATCACACCCCTAGTAGAGCTCTCGGTGATATTTCTCTGTTGGAAAAACTCTTTGATTGCCAACCAAATTACATAGCCCTTCGAGTTTTTGGGTGTGCATGTTGGCCCAATCTTCGACCTTATAACAAGCATAAGCTTCATTTCCGCTCAAAAGAATGCACTTTTATTGGTTATAGAATTTTTCACAAAGGTATTAAATGCCTTGATCCTACTACTGGTCATGTGTATATATATTTCCCACGATGTAATGTTTGATGAAACTCAATTTCCCTTTGCAAAACTTCACTCCAACGCCGGAGCCCATCTTCGCGCTGAAATATCTCTTATACTAGAATTAGCTCCATATATCCCTAGGGGTCCCCAACAGAATTCCTATGTGATTGATTCTCCTGAAATTTCTGATAATTCGCTTGAAGTTTTGTAGCAGAATACAGAGGCCTATGATAATACAGCATATGATATTGAGCCCAGCAACCAGCCTCTGGTGGGAACGGAGCCAGCCTCAGCATCATCCTCAACTGCCGCATCGCGCCAGCCGTCGGGATCTCACCTGCACCAATCGCCTGCGCATGGCTCTCCCGGCGGCCATTCGATCCTCTGCTGCCACGTCACCCAACTCCCAGTCCCCAGGCACGACCAGGCCACGGTCTGGCGCCGGCTCTGACACGGTGACCTCCCTGCCCGGATCATCTATGGCCAGGGAGGAATCACAGTAGGCAACCGCGTCTCAAGAAGCCACAGAATATCGCAGCAATGGCCACAGTGGTGGTGGTCACATCGATGCAGACGCAGCAGATATTCCTGTTGCTCGCCCTCACACGCGACTGCAAAGCGGAATCAGAAAAGAGAAAGACTACATTGACGGTACTCTTAAATGGGGTCGTCTGACATCATCTAGTGATCCACAAAATTTACAAGATGCTTAATATTGGAAAGATGCTGTGGATGCAGAATATATAGCTTTAATTAAAAATAAAACATGGCACTTAGTTCCTCCTCAGAAAGACAAAAATATTATTTACTACAAATGGGTTTACAAAATTAAAAGAAAATAAGATGGTAGCTTAGAGCCTAGTTGCCAAAGGATTTAAACAACGGTATGGTATAGACTATGAGGACACTTTCAGTCATGTAAATAAAGCTATTACTATCAAAATTGTCTTATCCATTGCAGAGGATGGAGTCTAAGACAGCTTGATGTACAGAATGCCTTTTTGCATGGAGTGCTTGAAGAGGGAGTTTATATGAAACAACCACTAGGGTATGAAACTCCTCCACTCTAGGTTATGTATGTAAGTTAGATAAAGCTCTATATGGTTTAAAGCAGGCTCCCAGAGCTTGGTATGCCAAACTTAGTGGAAAGTTATATGATCTTGGTTTCAAGGGTTCCAAGGCAGACACATCTTTATTCTTCAACAATAAGGGAGATTTGACATTGTTTTTGCCTATCTATGTTGATGATATAATTGTTGTAAGTTCAAGACAGGAGACGGTGCCAACTCTATTGCAGGATCTACAAAAGGAGTTTGCTCTCAAGGATCTTGGAGAGCTGCATTACTTCCTTGGAATAGAGGTAAATAAGATTGCAAATGGAATCTTTTGACACAAGAAAAATATGCCTCTGATCTGTTAAAATGAACTAGAATGAGTGATTGCAAACCAGTTAGTACACTTTTGTCCACCAGTGAAAAATTAAAAGTTGATAAAGGATCATTTTAGGACAAACTTATGCTACTCAGTACAGAAGTTTGGAGCACTTTAGTACTTAACTTTGACTAGGCTAGATATTGCTTTCTCAGTTAATAAAGTTTGTCAATTCTTGCATACTCCAACTACAGTACATTGGGCAGCTATTAAAAGAATACTGAGGTACTTGAGACAATCCATTAAACTTGGCCTAAAGATCTGTAAGTCTAAAACTATGATGGTCAGTGCCTATTCTGATGCAGACTGGGTAGAATGTTTAGATGACAAAAGGTCAACTGGTGGATTTGCTGTATATCTAGGTGATAACATGGTCTCATGGAGTGCAAAGAAACAGACAATTATTTCAAGGTCAAGTACATAAGCAGAGTACAAAGCCTTAGTAAATGCTACTGCTGAAATTATGTGGGTTCAGACTCTCTTGCAAGAATTGCACATAGACAGTCCAACTACCGCTCAACTATGGTGTGACAACATGGGTGCAAGGTACTTATCCTTCAATCATGTCTTTCATGCAAGAACTAAACATATAGCAACTGATTACCATTTTGTTCGAGAGAGAGTAGCACAAAAATTATTGCAAGTTGGTTATGTACTAAAGATCAAGTTGCAAATGGTTTTACTAAACCATTGTCAGAACGACTTCCAGAAAACTTCAAATACAATCTCAACCTAGGAAGGTTGTGATTGAGAGAGGGTGTTAGATAAAGTAGTTCCCGATGTATAGGAGATAAGTCATTAGAGTTTGTTCCTATCCTTTCTCCTGTACACGGTTTCTCTCCGGTTGATTAGCAACAACTGAGATTGAGATCGATCTATTGTAAACGCCACAATGGGGGCTGTTCCCATCTATATTAACAAAGGTGTGGCCTCGAGAGACGTTCAACGCTTCCCACGCATCTCATTTCACATCTGCAACTTGGGAATGGAAGAAACTCAGCAACATCTCTTTCTCACTTGTCCTTTTGCACACTATGCTGGAACAAAATTTTCCCCACAAGAAGAATGGGACTCTCAGTCCAAGAGGCCATTGAAGATCTGCAAGAAAAACTCCAAGTGTCCTTTCACATGGAGATAATAATCATTATGGCTTGGAGCATTTGGATCACACGAAATGATAAGATCTTCAAAAACATCTCACCTTACTTCGTCCAAGTTTGCTTGGACCTTTTCAAAAAGGAATTTGCCATGGTTATCCATAGAGCAAAAGATAATACAATGCCCCAAATGCAACAACGACTGCAGAATTTGTTACTTATTTTTATTGTACAGTGTAAATTTTGTTTCTTTTAATATATTTTTGGTTTTACGCTGTAGGATATACTCACCTACAGTTTTTTCCTTCCATAAAAATAACAACAAAACAAAATTTTCTTGTGTGCAACTTTGGAAGCGCGCTTTCTATTAGTACGTGTTCTTTTCCGTACGTAGCATTCAGAACTTGACCGGCGAAAAAAAACATTTGGAACGTGATGACTGATCAAGTAATTGCCAGCAGATGATAGTGTGACATATTTGGAGGACATCAAGAAAGTGGTTCGTTATTTAGTTATTAGTTCGAACTTTGAAGTTACGGAGTAATTGTTAATATATATGCATGGTTGATAAAAGCATATTGACAAGTTCTTCAATTAAACAGGGATAAATGGTTGTGGCATATTTGGTGGATCTGATATATATACTCTGTATGACGATAATTATTGACTTTTTAGATACGTTCTTATTAAGAAAATGTAATTATTACTTATTTTATTGTGATTTAATTTATCATCAAAACTTCATGATTTAAATATTTTTATATTTACACGAAAAATCTTGAATAAGACGAATGATCAGTTGTGATGGCGGAGCGGCGGGGCAGCAGCCGCCGCCGGTGGTGATGGCCAGCGGGAATAACGACCGGCATGGTATGTCCTCAGCGACGACGAGCAGGATTGGGCTCAGGAGTCAGGACGAGGTCGGAGTTCAACCGAACGCGAGGAATTACTACCGGTGCTCGGCGGCGGGGTGCGCGGCGTCAAGAAGCGGGTGGAGCGCGACGGCGACGACCCGCGCTCTACGTCGTCACCAACTACGACGGCGTCCACCGCCGCCCGCTCCGCTTCGTGAACCCCGGGGTCACGGGGGATGCGGCCGTGGGTTGGTGGGTACGTTGATGGTGGCGACGATCGTTGTTGATGTGTGCTGCTGCTGCTGCTTCTGCTGCTTTAGTGGGGCGTCTGCGGCGGAGCCGATCGAGGATTACGTCAAGACCTCCGCCGATGGCTAGACGTGGTACCTCTACCTCGACAACAAAAGACCGGTGAGTGAGAGTGATCTCGCATGCAGCTGCTCTGATTCGAACAAGCTAGCTCCGGCAATGCCTAGTGCTGATGCTCCCCTGTTTCTTGGTTTTTTGTTCAGGCGGCGTCGGGTTCCAGACGAAGGACAGGTACATGTTCGGTGGTTGCAGATGTGCTCCTACGTGGACACGGCGCCGCAGCGCGACGAGCTGGACTTCGAGTTCCTGGGCAACCGGACGGGTGAGTCCTACTCCTACATCATCCAGACCAACGTGTACAGCAACATGCAGGGGAGAGAGAGAGGATAGAGAGAAGAGGTAGTAGTGAGGATGATACGTGGAATCACATGGGCACCACAATTTTTTTATTTTTTTTTTGTGTAAGTGATATGTGGACCATATGAGTTTTATTATTATTATTATTATTTGGATCGAATTGTTACATAAGCGTCGCGTTAATGCCATGTGCGACGAATACCTAGTCAAAGGAGCCACGTCAGCTAAAACCGAGTGCAATACTGCCAAGGAACCTCATTTGCATTGGTTGTAAGTTAGGGGATGCGTAGTATCCGGTTTTGCAATCCATTGATGAATTTAGAATTCGGTGACAACTTAAGGGATCTAAAGTAAACTTATTTTCCAAAAATTAATGCCTAATTTGGTCCATCTCTTGTAAGTACATCAATGGAATAAATTCACTTAAGGTCTCTTGATGTCGGAGTTTGAATCGCATTCCTAAATCTCAAAATTAGTTACAAAGCATCATTTATCTTTTAAAACCGGTGTAAATATAATCTTTTCCTATTATAAAAGTTTAAGATGTTTTTGCCCATGAATTTCCATACGTCGTCCCGAGTGATTTTTGAGTCCGATTCCCTACCGTATATAGCGCGATTGTTGCGATTTTTTAATCCGATTCCCTCCACATGTAGTGTGCGATTTTTTCTGTCCGATTCCTCCTTGATAGCTCCATGATTTCCTATTCCCTTATAGATCTTTTTAGGCCCATGTCACGTTTCCCCTAGAAAATAGCCCATGTCATGTTCAGGTCCACTACGCTTAGATCACGCCCTAATACGTACACCACAAGAACACCCCATAGTACATCTATACCTACCTAATAATAATATATCTTATCTTAATCTTAACTTAATTAAAATATTCGTATTTTTCCTTTCGTCACACTTCTTTTTTCGTCCATATGGTCTGGTTCCCTCGCCTCTCGCGCGTGCGTGCGCAGTTTTTAAGAGAAACTGACTTAGACTAAAAAAAACTATGGTTTCACTTCCGATATCTATACGACGTGGTTTTGCTTTGATTCTTGGGAAAACAGAAAGAGGAGAAGATAAGGATTAAAACCCATCAGTTAATTTCGGATTATCTCCAAGGATGTGGCCGGATTTTACGGAGGAGTCAGATTCAGGCGTCGTCGGGCAGATGCGGCAATACATACGGAGGTAGGAGACGGCCATGTAGCCATGAAAGAAGGAGCTGGGGAAGCTGATTAGACTTGTAGTGCCTTGCGGGCTGGATGCGTACTTGCGGGCCAAGGTGGAGGGGAGGAGAAGGGAGAAAAGTGGGCCGGCTCGGCTGCAGGCTGATGGCACAGAGAGAAAGGAGAGTTTTTATTTAGATTTTTGTTTAAATAAATGCTGAAATAATGTTTGTATTATTAAAATTAGCAACTGAGCTCTAAAAATTTCAAGAAAATTCTAGAGTGTAATTAATCATGGAGAACTTCATAAAAATTAAATCCAGCCATATCATTTTATTTCCACACTTAGTTTACTTTTAAATTAATTTAAACACCTACCTACTTAAAAAAATATCAACTATTACAGGAAATTTGTATTTAAGTTAATTACATAATGTAAATCTTTCTCAATTTCTCCTTAATTTTCTCATCTTTTCTTCCCGTTGCAACGCACGGATATTTTTTCTAGTCCTAAGACAATATTGAAGACGGTTCTAGATAACGTGGCACAATAAACACAAATAGAAAAAAATTAAAAAGACACATGGGATCCATTTGTAAGTGAAACAGCAATCTTCTTTCTTATTCGTCCTCCTCTACCGGGCCACACCACCACCCGAACCCCGCCATGTGCAGGCTTGTGAACGCCACAACCGCCACCGTGTACAGCCCACAAAAATCTAAATTTTCATCCACGTGTTACATAAGAAACGAACGGGACCTCAGTAGCTGCATTACCTCATGAAAAACATTTTAGAAAAAAAATTACATGGAATTAGATTAATTTAGAAGATAAATCTACATACAGCCAGCATTTTTATGTATCAATTTTAAATGTATAAACACAGTTTTGAAAGTTCATTTTTGTACGAAAAAGATATATCCTAAACAATGTGCATTTCCTACGTTACAAGATGCGTGGCATATATTGTGCAAAATTAATTAAGCTCCTCAGTTGGACGCCAGATCACACGAGCATCCTAATTAAGCTCGTTAATTACCACTTGGAACGAGTCGGTGAGTAGTGGAAACTCCAAAGACCATCACTTGTTCCTTCGTCGTCGTCATCCTCCATTATTGATTCCTCGGCCGCCGCCGCCGCCGTCATCCACCTCTGCAAATCGAGGCTTGCTGCCGTCGGCGAGTAGAGTGGTTGTTGCGACCAATATTCGAAGCTCCCAGCTGCTGCCAGCACATTCACCGGCGACGATGGCAGCACCACCACGTCGGGCGCCATGTCCGCCGCCGCCTCCTGAGCCGCCACCACCGGAGCTTCCTCCCATGGAAGTGCAGACGACGTTGCTCGGGCCGACGGCGGCGGCGGCGGCCGGTTGTTGGCATGCGACACCGCGGCCGCGTACACCTCCTGCGGGTCGCTGGTGCGCGCCACGGCAGGGGGCGAGCCGGGGAAGTTGATCCCGTTCCCGGCGGCCTCGCCGCCGCCGCGGAGGCAGACGAACGCGGCGTCGAACGCCCGCGCCGCCTCCTCGGGCGTGTCGTAGGATCCCAGCCATATCCTCTCGCGGCTGTTGGGCAGCCGGATCTCCGACACCCACTTCCCCCACTTGCGCAGCCGCACTCCCCTATACTTCGTCGTCGTCGCCGAAGACGACGACGACATGGCCGGCAGCTAGAGCTAGCTGGCTACGCGGGTCGTCGTCGAACCTCGTACGTCGCAACTCGCACGTTGATAACTAGCTCGGTCGAGTGAGCTTGCATGCATGAGATCTATATATAAGGATGGGTGTGTAAAATTACCACGTAGGCAGTGACGTGTGCGTGCCCTAGCTGAATTGTACTAACGTCTGAATCTGATGTGTGCCTTTTTTTTACTAGTGGTATGGACATGCGGGGGAAGACCACGTAGACTACCTGAAAACGACTTGGGCACAGTGCTCCATCCTAGAATGTCTTCGGAATCGCTAATTGTTTCCCAAAAACATTACATCTAATCTTTAAACACATACATAAAACATTAAATATAGATAAAATAAAAAACTAATTGCACAGTTTGTATAGAAATCGCGAGATGAATCTTTTAAGCCTAATTAGTCCATAATTAGCTATAAATGCTACAGTAACCTATATGTGCTGATAGCGGATTAATTAGGTTTAATAAATTCGTCTCGCGGTTTCCATGCGAGTTATAAAATTATTTTTTTATTCATGTCCGAAAACTCCTTTCGACATTCGGTCAAATGTTCAATGTGACACCCAGAAATTTTCTTTTCACAAACTAAACAAGGTCTAAATTTCTGTGGCAGAAATTCGGTCAGAAAACTTGCAATTTTTAGACTATCCAATGTGCTTTACGATGCGTGCCGATGGAGTGTAAAAAAAAATTTCCCACGGGTGCAGACTGATGGATCGAACTCGTGATCCGCTGAACATCAAACTAGGGCCGAGTTAAGTTTCAAAATTTTTCTTCGAACTTTTAACTTTTTCATCACATCAAAACTTTCCTACACACAAACTTTCAACTTTTTCGTCACATCGTTCCAATTTCAACCAAACTTCTAATTTTGACGTGAACTAAAACACACCCTGAAGTACCAACTTCATGTACCAAATTCATGTAATTACATACTAATTACATATGTAATTTTGGAACTTATATATATAATTTTAAAATTTACATATGTAATTTTGAAACTTATATTGTAAATACACTAAAATTACATATGTAATTTAGGAACTTACAGCGTAAATACATGCCGAATATTATTTGGTAAACAATATGGCGTCATAAATATAGCTACAATGTCTTTATCATCCTAGCACAAATTGGATTTCCCTATTAAGGAGTTGGATTTTACAATTGTCATATATTTCCTCCGTTTTTGATAAATGATGCCATTAATTATTTTCTCACGTTTAATCGTTCGTCTTATTCAAAAAATATTTACGTAATTATAATTTATTTTGTTGCGGGTTGTTTTATCACTCAGAATATTTTAAGCATGATTTATATGTTATACATTTGTATAATTTTTTTTAATAAAATAAGTGGTCAATCATGTGTTCAAAAGTCAACGGCGTCATGAGGTCCTGGGTTCGACTCCCCATGGGAGCGAATTTTTCAGGATTTAACGGCGTTGTGCTTTTTGTGGTAGGCGACGTACCCGTCGACAGCGAGGCGCCTGTGGTGACTTCGTCAATTTCTCCAGGATTTGCCGGCCCAGTCTTTGAAGATGCTCATAGGGATAGGGTTTGCGTGCGTGTGTTCATAGGGGTGAGTACGCGTGCGTTGTGAGTGTCTGCTTTGTACTATGTTATTCTAAAAAAAAGTCAACGGCGTCATCTATTAAAAAACGGACGTGGTATATGCCCACTCGGTTGTTGCTCGCTCTCGAATATTGATTATCAAATAGCTACTACCCTAGTTTTACATTATTCATCAATTTGGGCTGACACTAATTTAAACATTAATAATGTGCTCTGTTTGTGGATTGGATGAGGTGGAATGGGTTAAGTTCATTGCTTTTTTTTGGTATGAGATGATCCCACCTATCTATTTGGCATGAGAGATATGAAATGACCACGTTTTCTTTAGGAACGGGATAGTGTGGTTGGTAAGTTAGTAATAGATAGGAAATGGATTGGATTGGTTCACCAGTGAATTTTACAGTTGTCATATATTTGCACTCGTTTGTTCCTCGCCCCTCGAATATTGATTATCAAATAGTTACTCTCTCAGTTTGACATTATTTATTAATTTTGTTGACACAACCTACAAATTACAAGAAAATAAATGATAATTATGTAATTTTTTTAAGGATAAATGGTCACATGCATATTAAGAATATGGGGGTGACGTATATTAGAAAAACGAATAGAGTGAGTTAATTTTAAATTGTTTGACGGAAATAACCTTAATTTGTATGTTTTTATGTACCATAAAACATAATTAATTTGCTATGTTTTTAAATTGTGAAATTATTTAAAGTTATTTCTGGACAGAGCAAAACAGAGCTAGTCAAAAGTAACAAATACTATAAAACAGAGGGTGTAAAAAAAATTCAAAACAGTTGGCAACATTTGCTTTCTTCAGCACTACATATTTATGATGTGATAAAAAAGCATTGTAGTCTATGATATTAAATTTATAAAGAAAAATATTTGAATCATTTAGATAATACTCCATCCATCCTATTTCAAGTGTAATTATTGGTTTCCGTGTCCAATGTTTGATCGTTGTCTTATTTAATTTTTTTTTGTTATGATTAATATTTTTATTATTATTAGATGATAAAATATAAATAGTACTTTATGAGTGACTTATTTTTTTATTTTTTTATAAATTTTTTAAATAAGACGAACGATCTAACGTTGGACACAGAAATTCACGATTGTATTTAAAATGGAACGGAGCGACTATGTAAGAGAGATAAGTGTATGCATGCACACTTGCGTACATATCCGGTGTCTGAATTTCGAGATGGGGACCGTGTTTTGGTCGGCCGTAGAGGTAGAATAATGGTACCTGAACTCTGTACGGTTCGATCGGGTGGACGCGTAGGATAAGGACCTTGGACGACTCACAGTTGGGTTGGGACCAAACTTCATCTGCAAAGTTCTTCAAAACCGCGCTGGCAAAAAATGAAAACACGGACTCGTTGAGGACCAAGCTAAGCGGCCGGGGCAGAGTCTCGTGTCAACTAGTAGTCACGTATTACACATGATTTATGTGGTGGGACGCGCTACTACAGTAATCGGTGAGGTGTTTATAGGGGTACGATTAATGTACCGTGTACACGTTCCCAGGATAAGTATATGCACGTTGTGAGCATCGACGGTTGTATTGTATTTATGAAAAAAAGGATCGGAGAGAAAGTAAGAGCATTGACGAATGGTGTGAGGAAATCCTGCCAGTACTAAATACTCCCTCCATCCCAGAATATAAGAAGTTTTAGAGTTGAATACTGTTATTAAGAAAGTAAGTAGAAGTGAATGCTAGAGGGTTGTGATTGGATCAGAAGTGAAGATAGGTGAGAAAAGTGAATGGTGGATGGTTGTGATTGGTTTAGAAGAGAATGTTGATGAAGAAATTGTTATATTTTGGGACGGATGGAGTAAATATTACTCTCTCCGTCCCAAAAAGACTCAATTTATAGGTTTTCGTGTCTAACGTTTGACCGTCCGTCTTATTTGAAAATATTATAAAAAAAATTAAAAAGATAAATCACACATAAAATATTATTCATGATTTATCATCTAACAACAATGAAAATACTAATTATAAAAAAATTTCATATAAGACGGACAGTCAAACGTTAAACACAAAAACTCAGGAATTGAGTTTTTTGAGACAGAGGGAGTACTCCCTCTTTCTCAAAATATAAGTATCTTGATAATAGTGTCAAGTTAAGCATTTTTAACTTTAACTATTAATATAAAAAATAAAAAAGATCGAGCGTGTAAAATTGATGTTACTGGATTAATCGTTAAACAAACTATCATAATATACAACTCTTTTTATTCAAGAATCTTACTTTTAGAGATATTGTTGATCGAAGTCGTATTTCGAAGTCTATGCCAAATTTAAAAATACTTATATTTTAGAACAAACTATCATAATATGCAACTCTTTTTATTCAAGAATCTTACTTTTAAAGATACTGTGGATCAAAGTAGTATTTCGAAGTCTATGCTAAATTTAAAAATACTTATATTTTAAGACGGGGAGAGTACCACTTGTGGCAAAAGTAGCAGAAGGTCGTCGTTGCTCCTGATGATTCGAGTGACACAGCTGCTCCTCTTGTCTTCCTCCTCTCGCTCTGGTGGCCGATGCTTGTTGCCGCTGCTCAATGGAGCTTTGAGGGATGACGGTAGCGATGACGAAATCACCGAGATGGCTATGCGCGAGAGACGGGCCGGCGGTGTTCAAGAGCGGGCACTAGCCCAATGACGCCAACCACTCAGCCTCTCTTACCGGATTCCTCCATGGTCACGGCACACGGCCATACAAGGAATAAGTCTATTCTACATCCCTCATCTCTTGACCCTAGTTGAATCGTATCCTTTAACCACAAAACCGGGTATAACACATCCTCCATCTCTAAAAACCGGTGTAAATCGATTCCTTGGTTTCAAAAGCGGTTTCATCCTACGTGGCGCTCATAGGATCCACATATCAGTGAGAAAAAATAGAAAATTAATAGCCCCACAGGTCAGCCATCCTAATCTCATTTTCTTTTTCCTCACCCCTCTCTCTCCCTCTATAGGCAGTGGCAGCGACTAGCCTTGCCAGCACGATGACAGTGAAGTGGGCACGTGGGGCGGCATCGGCGGTGAAGGTGGCAGCGCTGGAGCGAGCGACCAGGCGGCAGTAGTGAAGGTGGCAACGCGTGGGGCGAAAACGGCGTCAGCGGAAAGGAGATGGGCACTGAAGAGAGGGGGAGGGGTGGGAGAGGAGCGGGAGGAAGGATTGGAACCGCGCGTGCAGCCAGCCAAGTCCATCCCGTGTGTGCGACAGCCGGCGAGCTTCCCCCCGTGTGCGTAGCCCCCGATGAGCTTCTCCTCCCAAGAGTGTCGGAGCCAGCGAAGTCCTCCCCGCGTGCGCAGCCGCCGACAAGATTCTTTTCCCGTGCGCAACGGAGCCGACCAAGTCCTCCACGAGCTCCCACAGCCTGTGCACCTCCTCGGAGCCTACGCCCCGCAGCTGGCCGACAAGCTTCTCCCTGCGTGCCACCCATCTTGTCACCATCGATCTTCTGGCGCCTCTCGAATATGACGCCGTGCAGACAATCCCAACAACAGAGAAGGACGACATGGCAGCGACCACACCCTCCCACCCATCGATCCCTTCCCTACCTCGCGCGGCTCCACATCCTTCTCCTCAAAACCCGCCGGCGGCTCTACATCGCGTCCTCCTCTCTCTCTCTCTCTCTCTCTCTCTCTCTCTCTCTCTCTCTCTCTCTTCCTCTGATGCCCCATCGCCTCGTGCACCGCTACTTTTATTGTCGCCTCCCTAACTATGTTAGCCGCTACCGCAACCTGGAGAGAGAACAAGAAAGAGAGAGGGAAAAAAAAAGGAAAAAGATATTAGGAGATGATTGGAATGTGGGGCTGTTAATTTTTTTTTTTCACTGATATGTGGATCCTATGAGTACCACGTAGGACGAAACCGCTTTTGAAACGAGTCGAGTATACTGGATTTTAAAGATGGGGGAGGCGTTATGCTCCCGAACATTACCTTCGAGTGTTGGTGATAACATGGCTTGCTGGCATGGCTCATCGTTTCGTCATAGGCTCGTAGCTAAGAAATGTAGCTCACCGTTTCATCTCAACCAAGCTGTTGACATGTGGACGCAGTGTGTCAAAAATGTTTGGGTTCCATCAGAGTTATAGTTCTATATATTTTATTTACACTTCTCTTAAATATAAGAGTAGCAGCTTAACCATTAAATTTACACCTCTTAGGGCAAGTTTTATAGTAGAGGTGACTACCACATCCAATTTCATGCATGACATAGATAATTAAATTAAGAGATGATATGTATAATAGGTTACATCTACCACACAATCCCCAGTATCTCTAACACTCTCACATGTTTATTGAAGTTTGTGTAGGGACTGCCTCTTGCATGAGAGGTGATTATTTCTCTCTCATCCTTCTTCTCTTCTCCACCTCACTATTTAGTCCTATGCGGCATCTTAGAGCTTATACTTGGATGTCCATAGTACTTGCCCTAAATATAAGAATAGGTACCAGATAGATACCAAACATACCCCGTAGATATCAGATTTATATATAATATCTCGTAGGTATCAGATTTGATACCAAACATACCCCGTAGATATCAGATTTATATATAATATCTCGTAGGTATCAAATCTGATACCTTGATACCTAAGTACTATAGTGATATCATCGTAACATACAGCTGTTCCATTTAAACCGAATACAGCCCTGTAGTATTTCTGCAAATTTAATCTTAAATAAGAAAAATGGAATGGAAAGATGGTGGGAAATAAGATGGAAAAATATTGAGACTAATGGAACAAAGTAGTCTAAAATTTAAATTATAAACAAATTTTAAAATTTTCAAATGCCCGTATATTTGCACACAGAGGAAGCGATAAAAATAGCAATCACCGTTTTGCCAAACCAGCCGATGAAAACACTGATGAGTGGAAAGACAAAATTGGGCTAAAGAGGCAATGAAGGAAGGCCTTGAAACAAAACAAACTTTTATAAATAAAAATCAGTCACAGTGGAATGTTGATCCCGTAGGAGATCTGCAAATTGTTGCGTTCGAATTCTAGGATTATCAAAGACAGCATCTCCGCAGAGTGAAGATCACCACATGGCAACCATTACCACCTGCTACCGTCTATTCTGAACTCAAAATTGAAACAAATCACAGCTCAAGATAGGACAGCCATCACATCTGATACTCTCAAGACAATGTAGTTGGTGCCATCAGCTCCCTTGAACTCACTGCCTGCGTACTTGGAGTACATCACAGTGCTGCCCGCTGAAACTGACAATGGCTGCCTCTTGCCTTCATCATCAAGAGGGCCTGGACCAACGGCTACAACCTGCATTCAGAAGGTAATAAACAGGTAAAACTCATGCAAATTCAGTTCAGCTTGGCTGGAGAAAATGGACATTTTGCCACTTTGAAAACATGGTTTCACTGGAATACCATCCCGAAAACGTGTTTCGCTAAAATGCTAATATGGAGTGCGCCATCACAGCTACTTTGCCATTTTCACCATTTTGGATATCATTTTCTCTGGGAAGCGGCTTGAAGAGACGAGAATGCCCCTCCTTCTCCGACGACGATTTCTCCCGTCGAGCTGTCCGACGATGCCATCCCGATCGACGACGCGTCCGACACCGCTACCTCCTCCTCCTCCTCCATGAAGAACCCGTTCACCTCCTCCTCCACCGCCTTCTTCCCCTTCCTGAACTTGTGCCCCGCCAGCATCATCCCGCCGCGCGCCACCGCCGTGCACACACACACACCCCAAATCCTCCTCCTCCTCCGGCGAGCGCACGGATCGACGGATCAGAGCCCAGCCGCCACAGCAAGCGAAATCAATCTCAGCGAAAAAGAGAGAGTAGAGAGGAGAGAGAGCGCATGGATTTTAGTACGCCTCCACCGCCGGCGGCGACGGCAACGAGGACTGGGAGATCTGCAACTGCAACGGCTTCGTCTACAAGCGCCGCCGGGTCCTCCACCCGCCCGACCTCGAGGACGCTGCTGCCGCCGCTTCGTCTACAAGCGCTGCCAGGTCCTCCACTCGCTCGACCTCGAGGACGCCGCCGCCGCCGCCGCCGCTTCGTCTACAAGCGTCGTCGGGTCCTCCACCTCGACGACCTCACCTCCACCTCGTCAAGCATCCTGGCCATCGACATCGGCGCGCTGGTGAGGGTGGGGGTTCGGCATCCTGGAGATGGTCATGGCCGTCTGTCGTCAGCTTCTTCGTCAGCGGACAGGGCGTCGTCCGCGACGGCGTGGAGGCCGTGCGTCTCCCTTCGCTGCGGCGTCGCCATGCCCGTGTCGCCGTCATCACCGCCGCCGCCATGCGTTCGCTCACCGCCTCCTCCATTTTGGCCACGCAGACTACCTCGCCGCACTCGTCCTCTTTCCTCCCATGAACTGGATCGATCCCCTTTCAACCGGCGAGCAAGGGCAATTTGGTCCCATCAAGCCACATTCCAGCGAAAATGCAATTGAAAATGCACAAAATGGCCAAAATGGCAAGTGGCGGTGAGTGCACGCTACATATTGGCATTTTAGCGAAACGCGTTTTCGGAATGGCATTTCAGCGAAACCACTTCTTGAAAGTGGCTAAATGTCCATTTTCTCGCTTGGCTCAGTACATGCACAAATCTTTGCATATAGCCCAACAATCTAGGTTCACAGCAATAGAATAACAATAACAAGGCTTAAAGAGACAATGGTAAGAACTTACTGTTCCGATTGATGGCTTCTCCTTAGTGGTTTCAGTGAGAATAAGGCCACCAGCAGTTTTGTCTTCAGCCTCAGCAACCTGTCAAATTTACAAAAGCAGGGAATCATTACCAAAGGTTGTCTAGGAAGTACAACGGCAAGATGTACAATTTATTCAACATTCTCCAATTTCATTACCTATAAACCATAACCCTACTGGCAACTATCTTAAGAAGCAATAACAATAACATATGGATACCTTGATGAGAACCCGGTCATTAAGGGGCTTCATATCTTTGACATCATCAGTCTCAAGAACACCAATGATATCATCCTCTTTTAGAATAAGATGTTTGGTGTCGTTAAATTGCACCTCAGTCCCAGCATATTTTGAATATACAACTTCAGCCCCAATCTACAGAACAATATAAATCACTTAATACTGCCATTAGAAGGCATAAGCAGTAAACCACAACATAAAAGCAACAGAACAAATTGGCAGATTGGCACTTTAACATCTTATTGCACCAAGTTCATCAGGTAATATATAGCACAATTGCTGCACTGAAATTCAACAGTAGGCTCTCTGTAGTGCCAATCGCTATGATTGTCTAAATTAAGTTTACTAATGTAGTATCTCCTTGCAGAAATTCAAGTTAAGTGAAAACTAGTTACACAACAAATGAAAATAACCAAGGTCCTGTAACAAGAGTCACTATCAGTAAATTTTTCACCAATCTAAGGTCCTGTAACAAGCATCACTATCAGTAAATTTTTCACCAATCTAAACCTTATCTTAGAGACATTTCCAGTAGACAAGATGATGAACCCAAACAATTATTGTCATGCAGGAACCAAGATAAAGTTGCAAGGTGCATCTAAGAAAAAAAAACAGAGATTGAAAGCCTTTTTCGCCCATCAGTCAGAACAAATTGTACCCTGTTCAACAAGATAACTATAAACAAACAAGTCACACAGCATTACCTCAGAAGCCGCTTTACCTAGTTACTTTCTTTGTTTCACATTATAAGACGTTTTGAGTTTTGAATAGATTCATGTATGTGCTTCATATATGTGTCCAAATTCATATGTACATTAGTGAATCTAGTTGAGGGATGGAGATGCCAAAACATCATGGGTTTGGACTTGTAAACCAGGCACTAACTAAATAAATGTTCTCCATGGAAGTTGCTAGTAATACCAACATGAGGGAGTGAACCAGTCCTTTAAAAAAAAAGGGTTGAGCGATTCTTTTTTCCCGGTTTTCTGTTGTTTCTCAAACCCGGGTCATATGCACCACCTCCTACTCTCCTAGTGCTATGAAAGACTAACAACATCTATTTGTATGGATGACAAAATTAAGCAAATGCTCATACATATTTGCCCATTGCCAAAGGATACTCCTTACGTGGATTCATATGTTTAACCAAACCAGAAACTAACAATCAAAATATATCAGTGTTGCATACTCTGAACAACAGTCATAAAGCAATCATGAGAAACCTCTGTTGGTTTCACATGAGTTTTGTGCCATAGAAACTTCAGCCTCACAGACCCCGTACACCATTAACATCGCATTCTTGATAAGGCATCACACACAATATGCTTTTAAATTTAGTTGGCAACAACCAACAAGTAAATTGCCGTGTCACTGCTACTTGCAACTCACAACCGAGCTATGGGGTAAGAAATGTAGTACTAGACATCATACAGGTACACTTGCAATCTCATTGTGAGAAGAACTTTACCTGCAAGCTGACCTCAACTTTCTTATCCCCAATAGTTCTTCCCTCTCCAACAGCAACAACCTCACCTCCCTGAGGCTTAGACTGTGCGGTTGACGGAAGCAGAATCCCACCAACAGTCTTCTCCTCTGCAGCACCAAGCTTCACAAGCACTCTGTCCCGCTCAACTATGGTGTGACAACATGGGTGCAAGGTACTTATCCTTCAATCATGTCTTTCATGCAAGAACTAAACATATAGCAACTGATTACCATTTTGTTCGAGAGAGAGTAGCACAAAAATTATTGCAAGTTGGTTATGTACTAAAGATCAAGTTGCAAATGGTTTTACTAAACCATTGTCAGAACGACTTCCAGAAAACTTCAAATACAATCTCAACCTAGGAAGGTTGTGATTGAGAGAGGGTGTTAGATAAAGTAGTTCCCGATGTATAGGAGATAAGTCATTAGAGTTTGTTCCTATCCTTTCTCCTGTACACGGTTTCTCTCCGGTTGATTAGCAACAACTGAGATTGAGATCGATCTATTGTAAACGCCACAATGGGGGCTGTTCCCATCTATATTAACAAAGGTGTGGCCTCGAGAGACGTTCAACGCTTCCCACGCATCTCATTTCACATCTGCAACTTGGGAATGGAAGAAACTCAGCAACATCTCTTTCTCACTTGTCCTTTTGCACACTATGCTGGAACAAAATTTTCCCCACAAGAAGAATGGGACTCTCAGTCCAAGAGGCCATTGAAGATCTGCAAGAAAAACTCCAAGTGTCCTTTCACATGGAGATAATAATCATTATGGCTTGGAGCATTTGGATCACACGAAATGATAAGATCTTCAAAAACATCTCACCTTACTTCGTCCAAGTTTGCTTGGACCTTTTCAAAAAGGAATTTGCCATGGTTATCCATAGAGCAAAAGATAATACAATGCCCCAAATGCAACAACGACTGCAGAATTTGTTACTTATTTTTATTGTACAGTGTAAATTTTGTTTCTTTTAATATATTTTTGGTTTTACGCTGTAGGATATACTCACCTACAGTTTTTTCCTTCCATAAAAATAACAACAAAACAAAATTTTCTTGTGTGCAACTTTGGAAGCGCGCTTTCTATTAGTACGTGTTCTTTTCCGTACGTAGCATTCAGAACTTGACCGGCGAAAAAAAACATTTGGAACGTGATGACTGATCAAGTAATTGCCAGCAGATGATAGTGTGACATATTTGGAGGACATCAAGAAAGTGGTTCGTTATTTAGTTATTAGTTCGAACTTTGAAGTTACGGAGTAATTGTTAATATATATGCATGGTTGATAAAAGCATATTGACAAGTTCTTCAATTAAACAGGGATAAATGGTTGTGGCATATTTGGTGGATCTGATATATATACTCTGTATGACGATAATTATTGACTTTTTAGATACGTTCTTATTAAGAAAATGTAATTATTACTTATTTTATTGTGATTTAATTTATCATCAAAACTTCATGATTTAAATATTTTTATATTTACACGAAAAATCTTGAATAAGACGAATGATCAGTTGTGATGGCGGAGCGGCGGGGCAGCAGCCGCCGCCGGTGGTGATGGCCAGCGGGAATAACGACCGGCATGGTATGTCCTCAGCGACGACGAGCAGGATTGGGCTCAGGAGTCAGGACGAGGTCGGAGTTCAACCGAACGCGAGGAATTACTACCGGTGCTCGGCGGCGGGGTGCGCGGCGTCAAGAAGCGGGTGGAGCGCGACGGCGACGACCCGCGCTCTACGTCGTCACCAACTACGACGGCGTCCACCGCCGCCCGCTCCGCTTCGTGAACCCCGGGGTCACGGGGGATGCGGCCGTGGGTTGGTGGGTACGTTGATGGTGGCGACGATCGTTGTTGATGTGTGCTGCTGCTGCTGCTTCTGCTGCTTTAGTGGGGCGTCTGCGGCGGAGCCGATCGAGGATTACGTCAAGACCTCCGCCGATGGCTAGACGTGGTACCTCTACCTCGACAACAAAAGACCGGTGAGTGAGAGTGATCTCGCATGCAGCTGCTCTGATTCGAACAAGCTAGCTCCGGCAATGCCTAGTGCTGATGCTCCCCTGTTTCTTGGTTTTTTGTTCAGGCGGCGTCGGGTTCCAGACGAAGGACAGGTACATGTTCGGTGGTTGCAGATGTGCTCCTACGTGGACACGGCGCCGCAGCGCGACGAGCTGGACTTCGAGTTCCTGGGCAACCGGACGGGTGAGTCCTACTCCTACATCATCCAGACCAACGTGTACAGCAACATGCAGGGGAGAGAGAGAGGATAGAGAGAAGAGGTAGTAGTGAGGATGATACGTGGAATCACATGGGCACCACAATTTTTTTATTTTTTTTTTGTGTAAGTGATATGTGGACCATATGAGTTTTATTATTATTATTATTATTTGGATCGAATTGTTACATAAGCGTCGCGTTAATGCCATGTGCGACGAATACCTAGTCAAAGGAGCCACGTCAGCTAAAACCGAGTGCAATACTGCCAAGGAACCTCATTTGCATTGGTTGTAAGTTAGGGGATGCGTAGTATCCGGTTTTGCAATCCATTGATGAATTTAGAATTCGGTGACAACTTAAGGGATCTAAAGTAAACTTATTTTCCAAAAATTAATGCCTAATTTGGTCCATCTCTTGTAAGTACATCAATGGAATAAATTCACTTAAGGTCTCTTGATGTCGGAGTTTGAATCGCATTCCTAAATCTCAAAATTAGTTACAAAGCATCATTTATCTTTTAAAACCGGTGTAAATATAATCTTTTCCTATTATAAAAGTTTAAGATGTTTTTGCCCATGAATTTCCATACGTCGTCCCGAGTGATTTTTGAGTCCGATTCCCTACCGTATATAGCGCGATTGTTGCGATTTTTTAATCCGATTCCCTCCACATGTAGTGTGCGATTTTTTCTGTCCGATTCCTCCTTGATAGCTCCATGATTTCCTATTCCCTTATAGATCTTTTTAGGCCCATGTCACGTTTCCCCTAGAAAATAGCCCATGTCATGTTCAGGTCCACTACGCTTAGATCACGCCCTAATACGTACACCACAAGAACACCCCATAGTACATCTATACCTACCTAATAATAATATATCTTATCTTAATCTTAACTTAATTAAAATATTCGTATTTTTCCTTTCGTCACACTTCTTTTTTCGTCCATATGGTCTGGTTCCCTCGCCTCTCGCGCGTGCGTGCGCAGTTTTTAAGAGAAACTGACTTAGACTAAAAAAAACTATGGTTTCACTTCCGATATCTATACGACGTGGTTTTGCTTTGATTCTTGGGAAAACAGAAAGAGGAGAAGATAAGGATTAAAACCCATCAGTTAATTTCGGATTATCTCCAAGGATGTGGCCGGATTTTACGGAGGAGTCAGATTCAGGCGTCGTCGGGCAGATGCGGCAATACATACGGAGGTAGGAGACGGCCATGTAGCCATGAAAGAAGGAGCTGGGGAAGCTGATTAGACTTGTAGTGCCTTGCGGGCTGGATGCGTACTTGCGGGCCAAGGTGGAGGGGAGGAGAAGGGAGAAAAGTGGGCCGGCTCGGCTGCAGGCTGATGGCACAGAGAGAAAGGAGAGTTTTTATTTAGATTTTTGTTTAAATAAATGCTGAAATAATGTTTGTATTATTAAAATTAGCAACTGAGCTCTAAAAATTTCAAGAAAATTCTAGAGTGTAATTAATCATGGAGAACTTCATAAAAATTAAATCCAGCCATATCATTTTATTTCCACACTTAGTTTACTTTTAAATTAATTTAAACACCTACCTACTTAAAAAAATATCAACTATTACAGGAAATTTGTATTTAAGTTAATTACATAATGTAAATCTTTCTCAATTTCTCCTTAATTTTCTCATCTTTTCTTCCCGTTGCAACGCACGGATATTTTTTCTAGTCCTAAGACAATATTGAAGACGGTTCTAGATAACGTGGCACAATAAACACAAATAGAAAAAAATTAAAAAGACACATGGGATCCATTTGTAAGTGAAACAGCAATCTTCTTTCTTATTCGTCCTCCTCTACCGGGCCACACCACCACCCGAACCCCGCCATGTGCAGGCTTGTGAACGCCACAACCGCCACCGTGTACAGCCCACAAAAATCTAAATTTTCATCCACGTGTTACATAAGAAACGAACGGGACCTCAGTAGCTGCATTACCTCATGAAAAACATTTTAGAAAAAAAATTACATGGAATTAGATTAATTTAGAAGATAAATCTACATACAGCCAGCATTTTTATGTATCAATTTTAAATGTATAAACACAGTTTTGAAAGTTCATTTTTGTACGAAAAAGATATATCCTAAACAATGTGCATTTCCTACGTTACAAGATGCGTGGCATATATTGTGCAAAATTAATTAAGCTCCTCAGTTGGACGCCAGATCACACGAGCATCCTAATTAAGCTCGTTAATTACCACTTGGAACGAGTCGGTGAGTAGTGGAAACTCCAAAGACCATCACTTGTTCCTTCGTCGTCGTCATCCTCCATTATTGATTCCTCGGCCGCCGCCGCCGCCGTCATCCACCTCTGCAAATCGAGGCTTGCTGCCGTCGGCGAGTAGAGTGGTTGTTGCGACCAATATTCGAAGCTCCCAGCTGCTGCCAGCACATTCACCGGCGACGATGGCAGCACCACCACGTCGGGCGCCATGTCCGCCGCCGCCTCCTGAGCCGCCACCACCGGAGCTTCCTCCCATGGAAGTGCAGACGACGTTGCTCGGGCCGACGGCGGCGGCGGCGGCCGGTTGTTGGCATGCGACACCGCGGCCGCGTACACCTCCTGCGGGTCGCTGGTGCGCGCCACGGCAGGGGGCGAGCCGGGGAAGTTGATCCCGTTCCCGGCGGCCTCGCCGCCGCCGCGGAGGCAGACGAACGCGGCGTCGAACGCCCGCGCCGCCTCCTCGGGCGTGTCGTAGGATCCCAGCCATATCCTCTCGCGGCTGTTGGGCAGCCGGATCTCCGACACCCACTTCCCCCACTTGCGCAGCCGCACTCCCCTATACTTCGTCGTCGTCGCCGAAGACGACGACGACATGGCCGGCAGCTAGAGCTAGCTGGCTACGCGGGTCGTCGTCGAACCTCGTACGTCGCAACTCGCACGTTGATAACTAGCTCGGTCGAGTGAGCTTGCATGCATGAGATCTATATATAAGGATGGGTGTGTAAAATTACCACGTAGGCAGTGACGTGTGCGTGCCCTAGCTGAATTGTACTAACGTCTGAATCTGATGTGTGCCTTTTTTTTACTAGTGGTATGGACATGCGGGGGAAGACCACGTAGACTACCTGAAAACGACTTGGGCACAGTGCTCCATCCTAGAATGTCTTCGGAATCGCTAATTGTTTCCCAAAAACATTACATCTAATCTTTAAACACATACATAAAACATTAAATATAGATAAAATAAAAAACTAATTGCACAGTTTGTATAGAAATCGCGAGATGAATCTTTTAAGCCTAATTAGTCCATAATTAGCTATAAATGCTACAGTAACCTATATGTGCTGATAGCGGATTAATTAGGTTTAATAAATTCGTCTCGCGGTTTCCATGCGAGTTATAAAATTATTTTTTTATTCATGTCCGAAAACTCCTTTCGACATTCGGTCAAATGTTCAATGTGACACCCAGAAATTTTCTTTTCACAAACTAAACAAGGTCTAAATTTCTGTGGCAGAAATTCGGTCAGAAAACTTGCAATTTTTAGACTATCCAATGTGCTTTACGATGCGTGCCGATGGAGTGTAAAAAAAAATTTCCCACGGGTGCAGACTGATGGATCGAACTCGTGATCCGCTGAACATCAAACTAGGGCCGAGTTAAGTTTCAAAATTTTTCTTCGAACTTTTAACTTTTTCATCACATCAAAACTTTCCTACACACAAACTTTCAACTTTTTCGTCACATCGTTCCAATTTCAACCAAACTTCTAATTTTGACGTGAACTAAAACACACCCTGAAGTACCAACTTCATGTACCAAATTCATGTAATTACATACTAATTACATATGTAATTTTGGAACTTATATATATAATTTTAAAATTTACATATGTAATTTTGAAACTTATATTGTAAATACACTAAAATTACATATGTAATTTAGGAACTTACAGCGTAAATACATGCCGAATATTATTTGGTAAACAATATGGCGTCATAAATATAGCTACAATGTCTTTATCATCCTAGCACAAATTGGATTTCCCTATTAAGGAGTTGGATTTTACAATTGTCATATATTTCCTCCGTTTTTGATAAATGATGCCATTAATTATTTTCTCACGTTTAATCGTTCGTCTTATTCAAAAAATATTTACGTAATTATAATTTATTTTGTTGCGGGTTGTTTTATCACTCAGAATATTTTAAGCATGATTTATATGTTATACATTTGTATAATTTTTTTTAATAAAATAAGTGGTCAATCATGTGTTCAAAAGTCAACGGCGTCATGAGGTCCTGGGTTCGACTCCCCATGGGAGCGAATTTTTCAGGATTTAACGGCGTTGTGCTTTTTGTGGTAGGCGACGTACCCGTCGACAGCGAGGCGCCTGTGGTGACTTCGTCAATTTCTCCAGGATTTGCCGGCCCAGTCTTTGAAGATGCTCATAGGGATAGGGTTTGCGTGCGTGTGTTCATAGGGGTGAGTACGCGTGCGTTGTGAGTGTCTGCTTTGTACTATGTTATTCTAAAAAAAAGTCAACGGCGTCATCTATTAAAAAACGGACGTGGTATATGCCCACTCGGTTGTTGCTCGCTCTCGAATATTGATTATCAAATAGCTACTACCCTAGTTTTACATTATTCATCAATTTGGGCTGACACTAATTTAAACATTAATAATGTGCTCTGTTTGTGGATTGGATGAGGTGGAATGGGTTAAGTTCATTGCTTTTTTTTGGTATGAGATGATCCCACCTATCTATTTGGCATGAGAGATATGAAATGACCACGTTTTCTTTAGGAACGGGATAGTGTGGTTGGTAAGTTAGTAATAGATAGGAAATGGATTGGATTGGTTCACCAGTGAATTTTACAGTTGTCATATATTTGCACTCGTTTGTTCCTCGCCCCTCGAATATTGATTATCAAATAGTTACTCTCTCAGTTTGACATTATTTATTAATTTTGTTGACACAACCTACAAATTACAAGAAAATAAATGATAATTATGTAATTTTTTTAAGGATAAATGGTCACATGCATATTAAGAATATGGGGGTGACGTATATTAGAAAAACGAATAGAGTGAGTTAATTTTAAATTGTTTGACGGAAATAACCTTAATTTGTATGTTTTTATGTACCATAAAACATAATTAATTTGCTATGTTTTTAAATTGTGAAATTATTTAAAGTTATTTCTGGACAGAGCAAAACAGAGCTAGTCAAAAGTAACAAATACTATAAAACAGAGGGTGTAAAAAAAATTCAAAACAGTTGGCAACATTTGCTTTCTTCAGCACTACATATTTATGATGTGATAAAAAAGCATTGTAGTCTATGATATTAAATTTATAAAGAAAAATATTTGAATCATTTAGATAATACTCCATCCATCCTATTTCAAGTGTAATTATTGGTTTCCGTGTCCAATGTTTGATCGTTGTCTTATTTAATTTTTTTTTGTTATGATTAATATTTTTATTATTATTAGATGATAAAATATAAATAGTACTTTATGAGTGACTTATTTTTTTATTTTTTTATAAATTTTTTAAATAAGACGAACGATCTAACGTTGGACACAGAAATTCACGATTGTATTTAAAATGGAACGGAGCGACTATGTAAGAGAGATAAGTGTATGCATGCACACTTGCGTACATATCCGGTGTCTGAATTTCGAGATGGGGACCGTGTTTTGGTCGGCCGTAGAGGTAGAATAATGGTACCTGAACTCTGTACGGTTCGATCGGGTGGACGCGTAGGATAAGGACCTTGGACGACTCACAGTTGGGTTGGGACCAAACTTCATCTGCAAAGTTCTTCAAAACCGCGCTGGCAAAAAATGAAAACACGGACTCGTTGAGGACCAAGCTAAGCGGCCGGGGCAGAGTCTCGTGTCAACTAGTAGTCACGTATTACACATGATTTATGTGGTGGGACGCGCTACTACAGTAATCGGTGAGGTGTTTATAGGGGTACGATTAATGTACCGTGTACACGTTCCCAGGATAAGTATATGCACGTTGTGAGCATCGACGGTTGTATTGTATTTATGAAAAAAAGGATCGGAGAGAAAGTAAGAGCATTGACGAATGGTGTGAGGAAATCCTGCCAGTACTAAATACTCCCTCCATCCCAGAATATAAGAAGTTTTAGAGTTGAATACTGTTATTAAGAAAGTAAGTAGAAGTGAATGCTAGAGGGTTGTGATTGGATCAGAAGTGAAGATAGGTGAGAAAAGTGAATGGTGGATGGTTGTGATTGGTTTAGAAGAGAATGTTGATGAAGAAATTGTTATATTTTGGGACGGATGGAGTAAATATTACTCTCTCCGTCCCAAAAAGACTCAATTTATAGGTTTTCGTGTCTAACGTTTGACCGTCCGTCTTATTTGAAAATATTATAAAAAAAATTAAAAAGATAAATCACACATAAAATATTATTCATGATTTATCATCTAACAACAATGAAAATACTAATTATAAAAAAATTTCATATAAGACGGACAGTCAAACGTTAAACACAAAAACTCAGGAATTGAGTTTTTTGAGACAGAGGGAGTACTCCCTCTTTCTCAAAATATAAGTATCTTGATAATAGTGTCAAGTTAAGCATTTTTAACTTTAACTATTAATATAAAAAATAAAAAAGATCGAGCGTGTAAAATTGATGTTACTGGATTAATCGTTAAACAAACTATCATAATATACAACTCTTTTTATTCAAGAATCTTACTTTTAGAGATATTGTTGATCGAAGTCGTATTTCGAAGTCTATGCCAAATTTAAAAATACTTATATTTTAGAACAAACTATCATAATATGCAACTCTTTTTATTCAAGAATCTTACTTTTAAAGATACTGTGGATCAAAGTAGTATTTCGAAGTCTATGCTAAATTTAAAAATACTTATATTTTAAGACGGGGAGAGTACCACTTGTGGCAAAAGTAGCAGAAGGTCGTCGTTGCTCCTGATGATTCGAGTGACACAGCTGCTCCTCTTGTCTTCCTCCTCTCGCTCTGGTGGCCGATGCTTGTTGCCGCTGCTCAATGGAGCTTTGAGGGATGACGGTAGCGATGACGAAATCACCGAGATGGCTATGCGCGAGAGACGGGCCGGCGGTGTTCAAGAGCGGGCACTAGCCCAATGACGCCAACCACTCAGCCTCTCTTACCGGATTCCTCCATGGTCACGGCACACGGCCATACAAGGAATAAGTCTATTCTACATCCCTCATCTCTTGACCCTAGTTGAATCGTATCCTTTAACCACAAAACCGGGTATAACACATCCTCCATCTCTAAAAACCGGTGTAAATCGATTCCTTGGTTTCAAAAGCGGTTTCATCCTACGTGGCGCTCATAGGATCCACATATCAGTGAGAAAAAATAGAAAATTAATAGCCCCACAGGTCAGCCATCCTAATCTCATTTTCTTTTTCCTCACCCCTCTCTCTCCCTCTATAGGCAGTGGCAGCGACTAGCCTTGCCAGCACGATGACAGTGAAGTGGGCACGTGGGGCGGCATCGGCGGTGAAGGTGGCAGCGCTGGAGCGAGCGACCAGGCGGCAGTAGTGAAGGTGGCAACGCGTGGGGCGAAAACGGCGTCAGCGGAAAGGAGATGGGCACTGAAGAGAGGGGGAGGGGTGGGAGAGGAGCGGGAGGAAGGATTGGAACCGCGCGTGCAGCCAGCCAAGTCCATCCCGTGTGTGCGACAGCCGGCGAGCTTCCCCCCGTGTGCGTAGCCCCCGATGAGCTTCTCCTCCCAAGAGTGTCGGAGCCAGCGAAGTCCTCCCCGCGTGCGCAGCCGCCGACAAGATTCTTTTCCCGTGCGCAACGGAGCCGACCAAGTCCTCCACGAGCTCCCACAGCCTGTGCACCTCCTCGGAGCCTACGCCCCGCAGCTGGCCGACAAGCTTCTCCCTGCGTGCCACCCATCTTGTCACCATCGATCTTCTGGCGCCTCTCGAATATGACGCCGTGCAGACAATCCCAACAACAGAGAAGGACGACATGGCAGCGACCACACCCTCCCACCCATCGATCCCTTCCCTACCTCGCGCGGCTCCACATCCTTCTCCTCAAAACCCGCCGGCGGCTCTACATCGCGTCCTCCTCTCTCTCTCTCTCTCTCTCTCTCTCTCTCTCTCTCTCTCTCTCTCTCTCTCTCTTCCTCTGATGCCCCATCGCCTCGTGCACCGCTACTTTTATTGTCGCCTCCCTAACTATGTTAGCCGCTACCGCAACCTGGAGAGAGAACAAGAAAGAGAGAGGGAAAAAAAAAGGAAAAAGATATTAGGAGATGATTGGAATGTGGGGCTGTTAATTTTTTTTTTTCACTGATATGTGGATCCTATGAGTACCACGTAGGACGAAACCGCTTTTGAAACGAGTCGAGTATACTGGATTTTAAAGATGGGGGAGGCGTTATGCTCCCGAACATTACCTTCGAGTGTTGGTGATAACATGGCTTGCTGGCATGGCTCATCGTTTCGTCATAGGCTCGTAGCTAAGAAATGTAGCTCACCGTTTCATCTCAACCAAGCTGTTGACATGTGGACGCAGTGTGTCAAAAATGTTTGGGTTCCATCAGAGTTATAGTTCTATATATTTTATTTACACTTCTCTTAAATATAAGAGTAGCAGCTTAACCATTAAATTTACACCTCTTAGGGCAAGTTTTATAGTAGAGGTGACTACCACATCCAATTTCATGCATGACATAGATAATTAAATTAAGAGATGATATGTATAATAGGTTACATCTACCACACAATCCCCAGTATCTCTAACACTCTCACATGTTTATTGAAGTTTGTGTAGGGACTGCCTCTTGCATGAGAGGTGATTATTTCTCTCTCATCCTTCTTCTCTTCTCCACCTCACTATTTAGTCCTATGCGGCATCTTAGAGCTTATACTTGGATGTCCATAGTACTTGCCCTAAATATAAGAATAGGTACCAGATAGATACCAAACATACCCCGTAGATATCAGATTTATATATAATATCTCGTAGGTATCAGATTTGATACCAAACATACCCCGTAGATATCAGATTTATATATAATATCTCGTAGGTATCAAATCTGATACCTTGATACCTAAGTACTATAGTGATATCATCGTAACATACAGCTGTTCCATTTAAACCGAATACAGCCCTGTAGTATTTCTGCAAATTTAATCTTAAATAAGAAAAATGGAATGGAAAGATGGTGGGAAATAAGATGGAAAAATATTGAGACTAATGGAACAAAGTAGTCTAAAATTTAAATTATAAACAAATTTTAAAATTTTCAAATGCCCGTATATTTGCACACAGAGGAAGCGATAAAAATAGCAATCACCGTTTTGCCAAACCAGCCGATGAAAACACTGATGAGTGGAAAGACAAAATTGGGCTAAAGAGGCAATGAAGGAAGGCCTTGAAACAAAACAAACTTTTATAAATAAAAATCAGTCACAGTGGAATGTTGATCCCGTAGGAGATCTGCAAATTGTTGCGTTCGAATTCTAGGATTATCAAAGACAGCATCTCCGCAGAGTGAAGATCACCACATGGCAACCATTACCACCTGCTACCGTCTATTCTGAACTCAAAATTGAAACAAATCACAGCTCAAGATAGGACAGCCATCACATCTGATACTCTCAAGACAATGTAGTTGGTGCCATCAGCTCCCTTGAACTCACTGCCTGCGTACTTGGAGTACATCACAGTGCTGCCCGCTGAAACTGACAATGGCTGCCTCTTGCCTTCATCATCAAGAGGGCCTGGACCAACGGCTACAACCTGCATTCAGAAGGTAATAAACAGGTAAAACTCATGCAAATTCAGTTCAGCTTGGCTGGAGAAAATGGACATTTTGCCACTTTGAAAACATGGTTTCACTGGAATACCATCCCGAAAACGTGTTTCGCTAAAATGCTAATATGGAGTGCGCCATCACAGCTACTTTGCCATTTTCACCATTTTGGATATCATTTTCTCTGGGAAGCGGCTTGAAGAGACGAGAATGCCCCTCCTTCTCCGACGACGATTTCTCCCGTCGAGCTGTCCGACGATGCCATCCCGATCGACGACGCGTCCGACACCGCTACCTCCTCCTCCTCCTCCATGAAGAACCCGTTCACCTCCTCCTCCACCGCCTTCTTCCCCTTCCTGAACTTGTGCCCCGCCAGCATCATCCCGCCGCGCGCCACCGCCGTGCACACACACACACCCCAAATCCTCCTCCTCCTCCGGCGAGCGCACGGATCGACGGATCAGAGCCCAGCCGCCACAGCAAGCGAAATCAATCTCAGCGAAAAAGAGAGAGTAGAGAGGAGAGAGAGCGCATGGATTTTAGTACGCCTCCACCGCCGGCGGCGACGGCAACGAGGACTGGGAGATCTGCAACTGCAACGGCTTCGTCTACAAGCGCCGCCGGGTCCTCCACCCGCCCGACCTCGAGGACGCTGCTGCCGCCGCTTCGTCTACAAGCGCTGCCAGGTCCTCCACTCGCTCGACCTCGAGGACGCCGCCGCCGCCGCCGCCGCTTCGTCTACAAGCGTCGTCGGGTCCTCCACCTCGACGACCTCACCTCCACCTCGTCAAGCATCCTGGCCATCGACATCGGCGCGCTGGTGAGGGTGGGGGTTCGGCATCCTGGAGATGGTCATGGCCGTCTGTCGTCAGCTTCTTCGTCAGCGGACAGGGCGTCGTCCGCGACGGCGTGGAGGCCGTGCGTCTCCCTTCGCTGCGGCGTCGCCATGCCCGTGTCGCCGTCATCACCGCCGCCGCCATGCGTTCGCTCACCGCCTCCTCCATTTTGGCCACGCAGACTACCTCGCCGCACTCGTCCTCTTTCCTCCCATGAACTGGATCGATCCCCTTTCAACCGGCGAGCAAGGGCAATTTGGTCCCATCAAGCCACATTCCAGCGAAAATGCAATTGAAAATGCACAAAATGGCCAAAATGGCAAGTGGCGGTGAGTGCACGCTACATATTGGCATTTTAGCGAAACGCGTTTTCGGAATGGCATTTCAGCGAAACCACTTCTTGAAAGTGGCTAAATGTCCATTTTCTCGCTTGGCTCAGTACATGCACAAATCTTTGCATATAGCCCAACAATCTAGGTTCACAGCAATAGAATAACAATAACAAGGCTTAAAGAGACAATGGTAAGAACTTACTGTTCCGATTGATGGCTTCTCCTTAGTGGTTTCAGTGAGAATAAGGCCACCAGCAGTTTTGTCTTCAGCCTCAGCAACCTGTCAAATTTACAAAAGCAGGGAATCATTACCAAAGGTTGTCTAGGAAGTACAACGGCAAGATGTACAATTTATTCAACATTCTCCAATTTCATTACCTATAAACCATAACCCTACTGGCAACTATCTTAAGAAGCAATAACAATAACATATGGATACCTTGATGAGAACCCGGTCATTAAGGGGCTTCATATCTTTGACATCATCAGTCTCAAGAACACCAATGATATCATCCTCTTTTAGAATAAGATGTTTGGTGTCGTTAAATTGCACCTCAGTCCCAGCATATTTTGAATATACAACTTCAGCCCCAATCTACAGAACAATATAAATCACTTAATACTGCCATTAGAAGGCATAAGCAGTAAACCACAACATAAAAGCAACAGAACAAATTGGCAGATTGGCACTTTAACATCTTATTGCACCAAGTTCATCAGGTAATATATAGCACAATTGCTGCACTGAAATTCAACAGTAGGCTCTCTGTAGTGCCAATCGCTATGATTGTCTAAATTAAGTTTACTAATGTAGTATCTCCTTGCAGAAATTCAAGTTAAGTGAAAACTAGTTACACAACAAATGAAAATAACCAAGGTCCTGTAACAAGAGTCACTATCAGTAAATTTTTCACCAATCTAAGGTCCTGTAACAAGCATCACTATCAGTAAATTTTTCACCAATCTAAACCTTATCTTAGAGACATTTCCAGTAGACAAGATGATGAACCCAAACAATTATTGTCATGCAGGAACCAAGATAAAGTTGCAAGGTGCATCTAAGAAAAAAAAACAGAGATTGAAAGCCTTTTTCGCCCATCAGTCAGAACAAATTGTACCCTGTTCAACAAGATAACTATAAACAAACAAGTCACACAGCATTACCTCAGAAGCCGCTTTACCTAGTTACTTTCTTTGTTTCACATTATAAGACGTTTTGAGTTTTGAATAGATTCATGTATGTGCTTCATATATGTGTCCAAATTCATATGTACATTAGTGAATCTAGTTGAGGGATGGAGATGCCAAAACATCATGGGTTTGGACTTGTAAACCAGGCACTAACTAAATAAATGTTCTCCATGGAAGTTGCTAGTAATACCAACATGAGGGAGTGAACCAGTCCTTTAAAAAAAAAGGGTTGAGCGATTCTTTTTTCCCGGTTTTCTGTTGTTTCTCAAACCCGGGTCATATGCACCACCTCCTACTCTCCTAGTGCTATGAAAGACTAACAACATCTATTTGTATGGATGACAAAATTAAGCAAATGCTCATACATATTTGCCCATTGCCAAAGGATACTCCTTACGTGGATTCATATGTTTAACCAAACCAGAAACTAACAATCAAAATATATCAGTGTTGCATACTCTGAACAACAGTCATAAAGCAATCATGAGAAACCTCTGTTGGTTTCACATGAGTTTTGTGCCATAGAAACTTCAGCCTCACAGACCCCGTACACCATTAACATCGCATTCTTGATAAGGCATCACACACAATATGCTTTTAAATTTAGTTGGCAACAACCAACAAGTAAATTGCCGTGTCACTGCTACTTGCAACTCACAACCGAGCTATGGGGTAAGAAATGTAGTACTAGACATCATACAGGTACACTTGCAATCTCATTGTGAGAAGAACTTTACCTGCAAGCTGACCTCAACTTTCTTATCCCCAATAGTTCTTCCCTCTCCAACAGCAACAACCTCACCTCCCTGAGGCTTAGACTGTGCGGTTGACGGAAGCAGAATCCCACCAACAGTCTTCTCCTCTGCAGCACCAAGCTTCACAAGCACTCTGTCTCCCAGAGGCTTGAGCGAGGTATACTGCCATGCGAACAACGAAATTCGTTAACTCACTCATGCTAACCATAACCAAGCTCGCCATAATCTACAGATAATTGGGAAGCTTAACACCTCTGTATACCTTTGGGGTGACGACCGTGGCGGCCTTGACGACGAGGCTACGAGACGGGCGCCTGGAGGAGCAGACTCGCACAGATGGCGGCGCGAGGCGGAGCCCGTCGAAGGAAGACGCGCCATTCTTGGTGAAGGCCACCGCGGCGACTCCGGCACCGGAGAGCTGCACCGACGACATCCTCGATTGCTGGCTGGAAAGCTAACTGCGCAACGGCAAGGACTTATCAACTAACTCAAAATTTGTGGCAAAATCTGCCATACTACCCATTAATCTATATGAGAACAGAGTCCCCAAATCTGAACGAAGACGACTGTAAATTTATCCATTTTTTTGGAGGGGGATGCACAAGTCAACACCTCCCCAAATCAGACGCCAACAATACTCCTCACTCGAATACTCGATTCGACCAAATTTAGGGAAACCCACCCAAACCAACCCACTATTCAGCCCGAATCCTCCAACCAAATCCACGAATTCAACACCAAAAACAACCCAAAAACGAAATCAAATCGTACAAACACCCACCCGCCCGAAAAACACCCCACCCCCCCCAAACCCCCCCCCCCCCCCCCCCCCAAAACGGCCGGAAAACATCGGCGACGTATCCCAGCACCCGTACCTCTCGATTCGCCTCGAAGCGGGTCGGCTCCGGCGGTGGAATCCGGGCTTTGTGCCTTTGCGTGCGAGGGGGAGGGAGACGAGGAGAAGCAAAGGGATAAACCCTACGGAGAAAGCAGAGCGAAGCAGCTGCGGCTAAAGCGAAAGAGGAGCTAAGCCTAATCCCAATCCCCAACCCCGCTTTATCCCCAATCCGCGCGCTTCCGCTGCCCCGCGGCCGCGGCGGCTTATCCTGCTCCTCCTTGGAATCCACGGGGTTTGCGATCAATTTTTAAAAACATTTTAATATTTAGTTTTAAAAACAAAACCTTCCAAAATCTGAATATTTTGACCACGTCAGCCCCGCCTGACCTGACAAAAAAAACATACTATCATGTTAGTGATACCGATGTGCTAGTATTATTTTATCACGTCGGTTTGATTTATATCTTAAAATTAAGTTTTGGAAAAAAATATTTTTAAAATTAAAATTAAGAAGGCTAAAAAATAAAAAAGTTGTTTGGGTGGGTAAGGGTGTTCGGTGTTCCGGAGGGGTAGGTTACCGGGTGGTGCGGCTGCGACAGGGTTGGGGTCGGATCGGGTCGGGTCTGGTCGGGGGTCGGACTAGATGGTTCTGGAACGTTGTGGAACGGTGCCGCTGCGCCGGACCACCTGATCCGACGACGGTCGCCTGCTGTGCACCACAGGTCCATTTGGAGGAGGTTTTTTATAGGCTTTTATTCAGACTATTGATCGGATTATCCGTTTGATTCTATAGAGATAGTTTAAATGAAATTAAGTATTCAAAAAATAAGTTTAATATGTAGCTTAAAACTAGTGATTAAAAGTAACGCAATAGAAGAAATTTCAAGGCACAGAGCAAATAATATGTTTCAATAATTCAATAAATGAACTGAAAAGGATATAGGGCCTTTGGGACATGAGTAGAGCGTTTGGTTTGCTACCATGCCAAAATGTTGGTACTACCAAATCTAGGCAAGTTTTGGTAGTGCTAAAATTTTGGTTTTTTTTTTGCTATTGGTATATTTTGGCAGCAAACCAAACACTAACAAAATACTATTCAAAGTACCAAACAATTTGGTAGGGCACATTTTGGCTTCAAACCAAAATGGCCCGAGAATTTGCAATAAAAGAATTGGATGGATCCATCACTAGTTCAGTACATGAACTCGCTAAGATTTGTGCAATTTATATGAAAATGGGTTGGCTTCGTTTGAATTTTTGGAAGTTTGCATTAGCACAAATCTTAAAGCACATATAAATGGCTTAGATTTGGTTTAGAGTACTGGTTCAAGCAAAATCATCTTTTAGTATAGCTATCTTTGGGTAAATTCGGATTCAATTATAAACCAGGATGTGAACACTGAGCACCCTCAACTGGGGACTCATCAACATTGGAATGAACAGAAATCGCTGCACATCTCTCGGGAAAAGAAAAAGGAAAAGGAAAACGATAGCCAAAAGTGCTGCACTATATATGTACTGTTTCTTCAGACAATAGAACGCCTTTGGCCATACAACTTTTTACTTCTGTAGTGGAAACACCAATAGAATCATCCGAGTATTACATTGGGAGATACAACAGCATGTATATACGGTCAGATTGTTTATGAACTTGTAAGATTACAATGAACAAGTCCCAGATAAACATAGGTAGCTTATGAAACTGAAAATCAGTTCTGTATGCCGAAAAGAAAAGAAGAAATTAATCTGACTATGAGGATAGGTTGCCAGTTTTAGTGTGAACAAAATGTCAAGAGCTCCATAACAAGGCGGTTCACTGAACATCCTCCGCCTAATCGAAGCATTTTGATCAATTTGTCAGTGAGTTGGCTCTAGATCCCTAGGTGTGTATTTGATCCTTGAGTCTCTCAAGTATCCTTAAAAAGAATGGTAAGGATAATTTAGTATTTACTGTCAGGAACCTCAACCTCTCCATGCATTTGCATCATCAGAGGCACTACAGGCCTGTGTTTGTGGAGGGACGCCACCAAGGTCACCATCCAAGCTCATCTGTTGTACTTCAGCAGCTGAGAGTATTTTGATGCTCTTCACACAGCCCACAAATTCCCTGCATATCAAGTTTTCTAAATCATCAGGAGGGGCTAGCTATAGAATTGTATTGGATCCAAGAGGAGGGAAGGGAAGCACTTACTCCCAAGGGTCGTCGCCGACAAGAAGGATATCATTCTCATGATCAACATAGACTAGCTTCCAATCCATCCTATATGGATCTTCAAGTTGACCTTGGATACCAAACATGCATGCAAGATCATGCCTAAGTTCATCATAATCTCGATATCTTGTGATATCAATTGATCTCCCCACAGAACCACGCTTTTGAACCTTCATGAAGATAGTTTGCCACATAAGAGGACAGTTTGAGAATAAAGGATAATAGTTGGATCGTTAAGCCATTGTTTGGCATAGAAATTTGGAATAAATGATGATGCTCCAGAACATGAGCAGGAATGCAGGATGTTTAGTTCTCGCTAAACCTGACCAACATATGTTCCCCCAAAAAACATGACCAACATAGACATGAAAGGCAGCAAAAATATCACAAACAACGTTTAACATTTCTGGAGTTACATTATTAGTATGTGCCAACTGATGTCAGGAATCATTGGTGGGTCATCTAGCTACATGTTACCCTATAGTTTGTGTCTGAGAAATGCTAGTCAATGCCACGCTCATCTGTGGGTCAGGGCCCACTTGTCATGTTCAAATTGGTTGTCAATTTTTTAAATCACAAACGATAGAATGACACATGTATCCGAAAATTCATTGGTCCTATTCAACGACATTGATAGTTCACAAAAAAAAGATGCAGGCGATATCTAACTTAGTGATTAATTGATTACTAACAAGAACAATTCAGGTTTTCTAACTTAGCCCTCTGATCTTGAATCAAGCAAAACTTTCTCAAGCTAGACATGTATGCACCCAATAAGGTAGCTTTTGATATGTGCATTTTCACAATTTTGAAAGATCGCAGACAAATGTAGGTCCAGAATAAATGTGTCCTCAAAAGAACTGTACCAACCTTAGTGAAAGTTCTCATCCGTTGTGTTTGATTATTCCACAAACCTTGGCTTGGCATTCCGGCATCAGTAACAGCAACGTCACTTGAACATCCAGGCTTAAAGGACATGTCAGGCACACCAAATGACTGGGAACTGAATGCAGCAGATGATAGCTCATTCTCGACATCCCTGTGATCCCTTTGTCCAGAAGTCAGAGTGCACATGCCCTTTCCTGAAGCCATACCTCTTGACAACAGGGCATCTGGCATCAATGCGTCCACATTTTCCGCAATAAGAAAGTTATCTCTTGGATCAACTTGAACATTGTTATCCAAACAAACTGGAGGGAAGGAAAAACCTTCTCGTGGGCTCTCGTCTAAACAAAAGGAGGTAGCAGATGATGCATCAAGTTGATCAGAAACTGGATGTCGGTTATGTATAGGGACTGTTTCTTTGCTCTGTATGTCATTCTTAATTCGATTATCTGGCTTGCTTTGAATTTCCTGAAGTAAGTTGTCAATTTGTGGTGTTGCCACCATGTCAGTTAAATTTCTGCTTCCTTGGTTTGCCCTACTCAGCGAATTTATTGGAGAAATACGGCTGGTGGATGGAGCAGTTGAACTGGATGGATCCCCACTCTCAGCAAGTGCCGAATGTGATCTGACAAGTTGCTGGGGCGTCAAAGATCCTGTCATGTGGTTTAAAGGAGCTTGCTGCGATGGTGATTGCTTGAGTTGACCAATAGAATCAGACCCACCAAATTGATGTTGCAAAATTTGTTGCTGTAGAATTTCCTGGCTTTTCTGAGACAATTGTTGAATCAACTGGGACTGATGTTGTGGGTTCAGCTGAGATAGCATGTTTTGTTGTTGAATCTTTTGAAGCAGCTGCAGCTGTACTTCTGGTTGTGATAGTTGTTGCAGTTGCAGTTGCTGTTGCTGTTGCTGACTCTGTAGGAGGGCCTGCTGATATTCGGCTGCTTGCTGGACTTGAGATGTCTGAGTTAGTGTGGGCTGCTGCAAAGAACCTGCAATTGGTAATCCTGTCAACCCTTGGCGATGAGTAGGTGACTTGGGTAAACCTAACTGTTGTAGCTGCGATGAAGATGGTGGGAAAATCTGGTTTAACATTTGTGCTTGTGAGGCAACCTGCCCACCTGAAGTCTGTTCTTTCAGCTTGTGCTGTTCCACTGAATGCAGACTTGAAGCAGCCTTCAACTGCTGTGCCGGTTGTGACTGCTGCCGCTGGAGATGTTCTTGCTGCTGCTGCAAGTGAATGGCGTTCTGCTGCAGCAACTGGGCTTGATGTTGCTGTAAAACCACAGAACTTTGCTGCGATGGCTGGACCTGCTGCTGTTGTGATAGTTGGTGTGGCTGCTGTTGATGTTGAGACATTACAGGGTGATCCACTTTTGAGCCAACCTGTAAATTAGGTAAAACCATATTTTGTGCCTGTGTGTTCAATCTTTTTGTTGGGTCCTCGTTGCTACTACCCATCACATCCTGCATAGCCAATGCATTGGAGTTCAAGTACGGTGATTGCACTGTTTGGGACGCAGCTGTTAGCATCTGAGGATTCTGTTGCATAGCCATCCATTGGACTAGGCTCAGACCTGGAAATAATGCACTTTGCACATCTTTCAGGGCAAAGTCATCAGCAAGCCATGGCATGGCTCTTTTGAAAGCACTCTCAACTTCATTTTCATCATCTGCAAGTTTTAGCAATTTTCATATGAGGCCCAAACTAATCTTAAGAAAATGCAAGCAAAATTTGCAAGGAAGTTAACTTGTACACAGGTAACAAACAACAAATCCACAGTTCTTGCTGATTATTAATATTTCAAGTTTATACACAATCAAGAAGCAACTACATTTAAGAGAATTGAAGTGTGTTTATGTGCTTTGGCTAGAACCTCTTGCTGTTAACAGATGCATCAAGTTCATATGCATGCAAGAAGCAAACCATTTTTAGTATAATGCGTATGCACGTTGGTGAAAATTAGGTTGCAGTGTTCTTTACAAGCTTAATGAGTTCAGCAAGAAGAGAATGACTGTATGATTGAAGCACTAATTCCCAAAGATCAAAATGATCTGCATATTACACTATTCCCTAAATAGTAATACTAGCTAATATATATATAATGTTGAGTGGAAGTATCTGTACCTGGCATTCCTGGCTGCTTAGGAAGTTTTGGCCTGAAAAATGGTGGTGGACAAATATAAAAAGGTGTCGCGACTGGTTCAATCTCCCATATTGAAACACGAGTGCGCCTCTCAGATGCTGTTGATTCATCCCAACCAACCTAACTTAGAAAGAGGAGGTGAAGTCAGGGAAGGTTTTGTATAATATGCTAAACAAACTTGCAAACAACAATTCTATAGGGTGTTAGGCAATCTTATTTCAAAGATTTCTTCAAAATGAGGTTGAATTTTCTAATTTAATACAAATAATTAATCCAGATATTTTGTTATTTCTTACAGATCATAGATGAGAATGAGATGTATGAATGTGACACATTGCAGAACTAAAAGAAGAAAAGAGTAGCACACCTGAAGGTTTCGCCAATGAGAGTTCTTCCAGCGCACTGGATCCAAGTCACCAATACCTGTGATTGTTCCCATATATCTTCGAACCCCTGAATCCTCTGTCTCAAACAGCATTCTGAACCGCATTCCAAGAGATACTTGTGTATACAAAGCCTTGTTATATTTCGCTAAAGGAATGACAAATTCTGATGGACTTGCCCTATCAGAATAACAACAATGAGTTCATAGTCCCAAAGGGTAGCAGAGAGTGCATTGGGATAATGGGATATCAAGTAAGAACTATAATACCTTGGATTGTAGAAAATAGTAAATGGGCTACTGTTTGCAGCAGCATGTGCTGCAGCAGCTAGAATCCCAATGTGCATGCTATCACTTGATAGAACTGATGACGATAGAGCTGGTTGGGGTCTGGTAGCACGACGTATGCCTAATAGAAGCTGAGATTTCTCATCCCTGCAAACAAAAGATGTAGAATCAATATTTCTTGAAACGATTTAGACAAATCGATGCACTTGAATTTCAGTGTGCTACCTTATAAACAGAACTGAATCACCAGCTAGAAGCCTTTTTGTGCTGACAAAGACGCTCCAACCAGTTGTCAGAAGGTGCCTCTTTGGTTGACCTGCGTGTCCATGTGAAGGTACAGTAGTATACAGGTAAGTACAGAATGCAATTGATTGATCGGCCACCATGTCCCAGGACAGAGACATCCTTAGCAGTTCAAAGAAAAAGCAGGAAAACTAGATGCAAAGTGCTAACTAAGTGTAAGTAATGGGTCTGTCAAAAAAAATGTGGCAATGAAATAAATATAAAACCAAGTCAATGTACAGATATTCTCTGAGCAGTTAGCAGTTTGGCATACCTCGGTAAATGTGTCGAAATTTCCATGAAATATCATGCAGATCCTTGGCGATGAGCTCTTGTGCTGGTGGTTGCATGGTAAAGTCCTATCGAACATGTTATCCTGGTAAGGCAGGTATTCACTGCATCTGATAAATGCATAGTTCCATCAAAATTACTGCAAGGGTTATGAAGAAACTCTGCATACTAGTGGTGGAAATATCTTCTCCGCCGCACGACGTGGCACTGAAAATCCACCATGGGTACTTGTGTCGCTCGCCGTCAGCGTTTTGCAAAAGAACTCCGCTGGTTGCTTGTTTTGCTTCAGGCCCAGTTCAGATGCCAGCATTGCATCTCGATCATACTAAAACACATCCAGAAAACATATTTCAATTTCACGGAGATAAATAGTGTGTTCCCATAATCAAATAGATCATCATCTTACATACTTTATTGACTGGTTGAAGTGTCATCTGAGCATAAACTTCATCAGTTTCAGAATCTGCCTGAACAATAAAAAACATGTTGCGCGCACCCAATTAGCAAAGATGAAAAAGGAAAAACACAACTATAGCATCAAAGTGGAAAGTACTATGCACATACATGTAAGGTGAGACTCAGAAGTTTGCAGATCAGCTTAGACGGAAGAGAGGGATAACCAGGGATGTTGTCCAGCTCCTTGTGCATGGAAGCAGCAACCTAAACAAAGGCATACCAGAAAACAAGAAAATTTTCAGAAACTTGTCACGATTCAGCACATTTCAGACAGTAAGATGACAAAATTGTTCACCTGCTCGCTATGACCCTGAGGGAAGTACACGACGAGACTGCCCACCGGCGGCAGCGACACAAGAGGCCCGGCACAAGCATGCCATAGCTCCGAATTGATGGCTTTCTTCTCCCCTGCTTTGCAAAACCCATGCTCAGTTGTTACAGCAGTGTATCCAACCTCACACTACACAGCACACGCTAATGCGATAAGATTCATAGGGAGGAGGAGGAGGAGGCCATGAGCAAGGTTTCACTGCAAATGTGCGCTGCGGCAACGATGATGGCCATGAATTCGGCAAATGCTCAAGCAAAACGACCTGAATTTTTCTGAACAATGCAAAGGAAGCAAGCACATGAGCAAAGAGCAAAAGGATTCTTCTCACCTTCCCCTGGGGCGGGAGACACACCGGATGATCCCTGATCCTTCATCCCGGCGAGATCCCGATCCAAATCTCTCCTCCGGATACACGAATATCCGCCTCCTCCACCTTTTACCAACTTAGCCAGTGGCAGCAGCAGCAGCTAGGATAGGAGAGCTCTCCCCCTTTCCGCCTAAAGTAGGCGGCACGAGGCGGCGGCGAGTATAATATTCGGCACCAGGGGAGCGCCACTGCGAAGGGAGCAAAGCGTGGCCAAGCCTGACGAGCCCTCGCCACCGCCGCCGCCGCCGTGCCGACGCGACAGGTTCTCGCCCACGCGGCCTCCGCTCATCACACGCCGCCGCCGCCGCCGCCGCCTCCCACGAGCATCAGCGGACAGTACACCCAGCCTCTCACTCCGGCCACCGGCCGCCGTCGGGAACAGCGCGCGGCGGCGTGCCGGGTGGGAAGGATGGTTCGGAGAGAGAGAGTAGAGAGAGGAGGAGGAGGACGACGACGACGAAGCAAGTGGAGGAGGAAGCCGAGGAGGGAGACAAGATGGTGGGGTTTAAAAAACCCGGGGAGACGAGACGAGCGCCGCGGCGCGCGCGGCGTGCGTGGGGGCGCGCCGCAGCGGCGGGGGCGGAGCAAAGCGCAGTAAAAAAAAAAATGGCCGCGCGCGCGCGCGTCGCGGTTGGTTGGTCGCTGCCGATTCGGCGGCGCGGCCGCGCACGTAGACGTAGGCGGATCGCGACGCGACGGGGTGGTGTAGTACTGGTGTTCACCTAGAGCGACGCGTGCCGAGGGGTGCCGTGCCGTGGCGCGCCGCGCCGCGACGGCGAAGGCGAACGCGCGCGCACGTCACGGCTTTGGCACGGCGAAAGCGTGACGGGAACGCAGGTGTCGTGCGTGTTCGTGTTGCTAGTTTGTTACCGTGTTTAGCGATGAAATTTTGGGCGTGGAAGGGGAAGGAGGTGTTTTGTGGAGTGGAGTACTAATTAGGGAGGAACAGCAAGGTGGACAGGGCCACGTGGTACACCCTGCAACGGCACATGGTTGAGATGAGATGGAGAGCGGTCGCCTGTTACTGTTGGCCTTAAAAACTCTCTAGGTGAGTGTTGGTCCATTTCGCTGGGCATCCATGAATGTGAGAGTCATTACCAAGTGACCAACTGAGCATGAGAGCGACACCACACTATGCATTTTTTTTCATTCAAGTTAAGCTTCTAGATGACAGGATAACTTCTTGATAGGGTTATATTAATCAAGTAAGGGCATGTTTAAATACTCTATTGAAATTTTATAGACTGTCACATCGAATATTTAAACACATGTATGGATTAAATATAAACGAAAAAAATAACTAATTATAAATTATGAGTCGAATCTTTTAAGCCTAATTGCGCCATGATTTAACAATGTGGTGCTACAGTAAACATTTGCTAATGATGGATTGATTAGGCTTAATAAATTCGTCTCATGGTTTATAGGCGGATTCTATAATTTGTTTTGTTACTAGACTACGTTTAATAATTTAAATGTGTATCCGTATATTCAATGTGACACGCTAAAAATTTGCACCCATGTATCTAAACACAACCTAAACAAATACATTGATAATAAGCTGCTAACTCAGGAGTTATTATATTAGGACTAGTACCATATAGTAGTGCATGTTGATGGATTGATTGTTGATGCAGGGAAGTGGTGTAAGAGATGGAGATCGTCTGTTTTTTGGATCGACGCCCGTGGGATCCGGCCGGGGGCGCGGGCGCGGCGCCGGTGCGGCCCAGCCCCTGGGTGGACAGTTGACCGGAAGATAACTTCGATTCGCCCGGCCAGCAGGCGGGCGGCGTGCTTATCTAGCGGGATGCAGTTGAGAAGCTATATAGTTGTGCTTGGTCCTGGCTGTCGCCCTCGGAAGCCGGAACCACCACCACCACCGCCTCGCGGTCGCGGGCCATCCACGGATCCGCTCCAGTCAACGACTCCGACGCCCCCCCCCCCCACACGCGCGCGCGCGCGCACACACACGACGCAAACTCACGCATCCCACCCCACCACCAGCTTGCTTGCCCGCGCGGGGTCGCGGCCACGCGACCGCGGCGGCGGCTGGCTATCGCGAGGAGTTTGGCGGACGCGCGACGGATGCCCCCGCACGCGGCCGGCGGCCTCACGTGCACGCGCAGGAAGCCGTGCAGGGGGCCCGTGCGCCGATGCGTGTGCCGCTTTCCGCTAGCGCCGCATACATGTGCGCGGGGGTAGCTTGGTTTTTTTGTTGCCTCCTTTCCCTTTTGGCTAATGGAGTGAGAGATGGGCTGCTGCTACTAGGATGGCAATTTAACCCGTTTACCTATTTACCCGTAGGTAAAAACCCTCATAAAATTAGATTTGTTCTTCATTTAGTACTCATGGGATTTTTATTAGGTCAAAAACTATACTCAACGGGCATACGGGCATGGATAGTCACTACCCATACCTGCTTCGTCCGTTTACTCAAAAAACCAACTGACATGTGGGCTCTTAGTCAAATAAGTATAAATATCACCATCTAGGATTGGTGAACTTGTAATGCTTGTGTTGTTGAACTTCATATAATTGTACCCTTTCTTTAAATTGTGATAATATCTCAATGCTTGTGGAGACTTATGGTTGAACTGTTGAACTGTAAGTCTGTGACGGGTAAACGAGCATGTACCCGTGGGCAACCGGCATGGACAATGTTACCTGCCCGTCATGTAGTAACGAACATATCCGTATACATGTAGTCACTACCCATACCCGTCGTGTCCGACTGCCATCCCTAGTGCAGAGTGGAGACATATACAAATTACACCTCCACTACAAAATCGAGCTGTTGCAGAGACACGCGCGGACCAACTTGTGCTAGTAACAGCTCGAGTTCTGCCGTTGTTTGAATCTCGATTATTGGTGATCGATTCATCGGAGTATAAGTTGTTCGTAATTGAAGTCATGCATGTGACTCGTTGACCTTGCTGCATTTTTTATGTATATAAAATAATAAAAACAAAAAGATGTCTGTCATGGATGGTGTCTGTATACTACTCGTATCTATCGGTGATCAAAGTATATATATGTTGATCGATCGATTGCACTACTGGAAAAGATTAACCGGCCGGGTCGGCACGAAACCTTCTTCGACAATGTGCAAAATAATGTACAGTTTCAGCCACAGCACGTACCACATTCTCTCCTTAATTAACTTGGTGTGTGTGAAGTTTAAAGCATGCAAGCACGAAGAATGCAAGTAGATTATAGGACGAAGTACTAATCATTGATCCCGTAAATTGGCCATAGGTACATACATTCATACACACGCCAGCTTAATGACAACAAATATAAGCAGGGCCGTAGTAATTAAACATCTCCTTCCTCCAAGCTTCCCATCACATGGATGCATGTATTCTGCACAAACCTAAAAGCCAAGACAAGCCTAGCCTAGCTGGAAAACAGATAAGTACACAGTTTAGCATATCTTAGTACTGCCACTAAATGGAAAAGGTTAAGACTAATTAACCCCCGGTTCTTGGGCCAGCAAACCATGCGTGCGTACGTACGTCGTACGTATATATTGGTACTAATTGCGCTTGCATCCTCATTAGCAGCACTAATCCCCATCTGCATTTGTTAATCTCTCTGTTGCTCAATGACAGCTGATCAATGAACTAGCAAAAGCCCGACAAACTGCCAAACGTTTTTAGCTAGCTAATTAACCACGCACCATTAAGGCTTGTAGTGGAATCTGCGTACAAACAGACGACAGCACTCCAGCCGAAAGCTAGGCCGCCCTGTCGAGTGCCGACCAAATTAAGCTCGATCAAATTGTTAATCTAGGTAGTACCGTACCTAATTAATCTGACCACAAAACAACAGAGATGATGACCAAACAGCTATAGAGTGAAGGGTCAAGACTGCACACATGCAACGATTCCTACCACTGATCACAACGCACGTCCGAGGATTTTGTCATGCTCTATACGTACACAATGCTAGTTTTACAATTTACAGCTAAGAGTACTCCAAATTAACCCAAAGTAGAGCATAATACTGACACATTTGTCCGTCATGCATGTCTAATTTAATTTATGTCCTTTTACGATACAGTAGAACGGTAACATAAACGAAATGTACTAAATTTGAATTTCGAAACTTAATTAGCTTTAGAATTGATTTTGGTTTTTTTTTAATTTCAATCATACCTATTTTCTAGCTTTGGTTTTTGAACCGCTAAACAAAAATATAAAAGTTTTTACACTTAAAATATAGGGTGAATAGTTAAAGTGATCCTCCAAGTTTCATGCAAGGATCAATTTAGTCCTTAATATTTCAATCTGTTCATATTAGTCCTTCAAGTTTTTATTTTAATTCAAATTTATCCTTGAACCCACATAACCAACAACTCTCTTAATAAATGACACTTATACCCCCCCTCATTCACATATATAAGAGAAAAAATTGCATGCTATGAATTCTTTTTATAGATAATGCATAGCAATTTATGTAAAACAAAAACAAATTATGTACTTGCAAGTGTATTCGATAGCTAGCCATTAGGCTCAAGTTCATGTGCACATGTTGAAATAATGGGAAGTATATATGCAATGTTGTTTATTTATTTTGGTTTTCTTTTTTCTAGTGTATAGTTGTATACAAATTAAGGGCAAAATGGATATTTTCTAATATAATTGTTGACTAGAAATGGCCATATGGCATATTAAGTGTGCCTAAGGATGATTTTAGGCCAAAACAAATACTTAGAGAACCTATGTAGACAAAATGAAACCTGAAGCACTAAATTGAGCTTTCGGTAAAACTTGAGTAACTGAATTAACTATTCACCCTAAAATATTTGTATTCTTTTCCTTCATATTTCTCTACAGCTTATCAGTCGTGACTCAACTAATTAGAGCTACAGTTTATTGTAGAAATTTAGAAAATATGAGATCGAAGGGATCCTCTGACTTGTGCATTTGATATTTTTTTTAATGGAAGGTATAATTGCTATGGATTTGGATCAGGCGTAGTAACTGTAGTCCACCTCTAGCTATTAGATTTGAATCCAATGGTCAAAATATGTCCGGGTACTGTAGATCAATGTAGTAAAATTGTCGAGTACATTTACCTTACTAGCATCAATCAAAGCTAACGATCTAGTCCGTTCATCAACAAAATGGGAAGCTCCTCTTAGGTTAATTTGCAGTTCCTATTAAAACTGCGTGTAATCCCAATTCAGTTGCTAGCTAGTGCAAGCTTTACGCAGTAGGCACCCGATGGAGTCAAGCGTCAGAGACAACAAGAGTACACACATGCAATGATTCCTACGCTTGATAGCCGCGCACGTCCGAGGATCCTGTCTCCTGCTCTTCCCGCGCCGTGCGTGACACCAGCGAGAACGCCGGCGGCGCGACTGGACAGCGTGGACACCATGTCTCTCCATCCACCGCGGCCGGCGCGAGGCCACCGGCCGCTAACCGTGTACTTCATTTGTCTCAAAATAAACTAACCTCGTATGATATGTAGTATACATGAGATTTGTTTATTTTGAAACCCCTCCGTATATAGCATACACGAGATTGGTTTATTTTGGAACGGATGGAGGACGTGAGTTGCGACATGGTTGGATTTGCGAGGTGCGAGCCGTGCGAGTAGAGGAGGGGGGCCGGTCTAGCGGCGGTAGAGCAGGGACCCGGCAACGGCATGTGCCGCTGCCCTTGCTCGCCATGGACGCCATGTGCCCCCCGCTTTGCTAGCTTCCTCGATCGCTTGCTTGCTCGCACATCGCGTCGTCGTTCGCGTTGGACCACGGCCTGATTAATTAAGCAGCAGTGGTTACATTAGATTATTAAGCGGCGTCATGTGTTCTTATACAAGCCGTGATTTGGGTTGGTAGCTTGGAAGTGATCGATGGCAGCTGCAATCTGATACGGATCAGTAGTATTTTTGGCCCTGGACTCGAGCTACTGAATGGATCAGGTAGGGGCCCAAAGCGTCAGGCAGGCCGTGTTCAGGTTCAGGTTAATTCAGGCCGTGTCTAGCTCCAGGTGCATGCATGCGATCAGCGTGTGACAGGGCTGTAGATTTGGACCTGGGATCAGCGAAAGCCAGCGACATCTCAACAACCACTTGGGCACTGCGGATTTTGGGGTTACGTCATGCTACTACTACTGAAATCTCTGGATCTTCGCTGTCAGATTCATAACACTTTTCATTAAAGTATACTGACACGCAGAGATCTGATGCTGTCGACTTGACCAAAAGAAAATGAAAGAAAGTAGTTAGAGTTTACAGTGGCACAGTACAGTGTGTGTGTGCTGGGCAACTGATGCGAAATGAAAGCTCAAGGCTGTTTAGTCCTACCTTTTTTTAATAGATAACGCCATTGACTTTTTTTCACATGTTTGACCATTCGTCTTATTTAAAAAATTTACATAATTATAATTTATTTTGTTATGAGTTGTTTAATTACTCATAGTACTTTAAGTGTGATTTATATCTATATATTTGCATAAAATTTTTGAATAAGACGAATGATCAAACATATGAAAAAAAGTTAACGGCGTCATCTATTAAAAAACGGATGGAGTAGTTACAGGTCCCAGCTCGAGCTGCCAGGAGTAGTAGCTAATCTTGAGATCTCACGTTCCATCTCGTGCTGTCCAAATCGACCTACCTATAGCTCAGAGGTGGTTGATCGAGTGAATGCATCCATGACATGGCCATATGTATGATTCTTTACCTACTGTGCACAAGCTGCAATCACACAAAGTTTAGGGTTTACACTTCAGAGTGCTCCAAATACATACGCCTAGATCGATGCAGGCAGGCGTCTAGATCTCGATCGGTCCTGTCCTTGATGCCCAAATGAATGGATTATGGATGTCTGTCCTTTAATTGCACAACTACTAGTAGACTGTACTACATCTGTTAGGGTGTGTTCGGATGCCCCTTCTCTCAACTAGAGATGACAACGGGGACCCATAACCCGAGACCCGATGGGTTTTTACTTCATTAGGAGGCAAATGTGTTTTAAATAATGTACCCATGGGTCTGTTATCGGGCAGAAACTTCACCCATCGGGTGGGCCGGGTACTAGAACGTTTTCTATCCACCCTAACCCATTAACCCATGGGTGAAAAATACCCATAGGCCTCAGCCCAGCAAATATGTGCAGCCCAAGGCCCAACAACAACCCTAGGTATAAAAACCTCCCACCCACTTCCTCTCTCTCACTCCCTCTCCCTCCCCTGTAGCCTGTAGGGTGGACAGCCGACCGCCGCCCGCGCCACCTACGTCGCCGCACGCCGAGCCCGCGCTCGCCCGCGCTGCCACGCGCCCGCGCAGAGCTCGCCCACGCTACCCCGCCGCCGCACTCCACCACCGCACGCGCCGCACGCCATCCTCACGCCGCTGCACGTAGTACAGGCCCACGCGTCGCCATCCCGTGGGTCGTGGCTGGGGGAAGCTAGCTGGCGCGCGCACACGACGCCACTGTCCTCGCCGCGCGCACGGAGGCCACGACCGACGCCCGACGCAAGCCGAGGTGCCGAGGCCACAACCGCGTCGTCATCTCTCACCCCCTGGCCTTTGTGTGACTGTGTGAACACTTGAACTCCAAAACATGTATATGTGGCTGTTGTTGACTATTTAGGCTGTAATGTTGTGTGCCATTGAATTGGTTGGAATGTTGCTGGATTGAGAGTTTGAGACTAGATGATGGATGTATCTTGAGAGTTTGAAACTTAATGGGTTATATTATATCATTGTTCGAATTATCAGTTGATTTGTTGGCTGTGCAATGTGGCCGGATGGTTTGTTTATGTGCCCTTTAATCCTAGTTTGTAAAAATCTTTGCTATGGTGCTACACTGGTGTCTAACTAATGGATTGGTGTGCTCAATTTGATAGCTCCAATGGGTATGGGTACCCGTCACCCGTGTGGGTGTGGGTATGGGAGAATTTTTCACCCGTGAGCGGGTGTGGATACTAGAGCAGGCGCATTTCATTTCAATGGGTGTGGGTATGGGGTATGCGAACCCGATGGGTACGCACCCGTTGTCATCTCTACTCCCAACCCCTCTACTTTATTTTCTTGGTTCATGTTCGTAAGCCGACTGTTAACTTACAGCCTACTTTACATCTCTCCTCTCTCCTCTCATCCATCTCAGCATTTAGTTTTCTTACAGCTCTCTATTATATTTGTTCTTATATGGTATTATAGCAAAAGAAAAAAATAATAGGATTAAGATAAGGTCGACGTGCCCCGTAAATGCCACGTAGAACGGAACACGGTCAAAACCATGCAGAGAGGTAAATTGATTCAGTTTTAAGAGTTGAAGTAGCCTTGCATCTGGTTTTAGACCGGGGCGATTGTTGAGTGACGCAAAATGGACTTTGCCCTTCGTGAAATGAAAGGAAACAAGTTCCCCAGCCGTCCTTTTTGGTCCGTGAAATGAACTCGGGCCTTCTGAATTCTGAACTCCCGTTCGTAGGCCCATTCGGCCGCTATGTTCGTTTTTAGCTGTTGCCAAAAAGTTCTTATTTTACCGTACAAAAAGTTTTTATTTTGTCAATGCGTTATTTTGGTTGATTAAGTTAGATTAAAGCTACGCAAATTACATTTTTTTGGGAAGATTATTTCATAGCACTTCATCTCATATTTTCCTGAACGAAAAATTATTTCAACTTGGTCATGAAAAAGGTACTGTAGTAGATAGGGAAAGGAGTTCAAACCTGATCGTGAATTTAAAAAAAAGGTTACACTTTCTCATAACAAACATTGCATCGTTCTAAATACGAAGAAATGTTGCACTACAGAAGGATTTGATTCTCAGCCGATCTCAGTCAACACTCAACCCAACATGATTCAGCGACCGAAATTCCTGGTCACGAAAGACTGAAAGAGGTACATTAATTAGTACAAAATTTATGCCATATTTGAAACATGCGTGGATTTCCTATTCCGCTTGGAATTGACGACGAATCGCCAGCAATTATAAATAAATATACAGTTGCCAAAACAGAAAAAATGTACTATTTCTTCATCTCTGAATCTCTGGTATCCCATAAACAAGCAGTACATGGTTCACGTGCTGCAGATTCGAATAATACCAGCTATACATGCATACTAAGGGCTGGTTTGGTTTGAGGCCTAAATTAGGCTTACCAATATTTGGCAATTTTAATAGTGTATAGTGTCTATTTGGTTTGAAGCCAAATTTTGGCATGCCTAAGAAAATTGGCCATTTCAATAGTGAACTTAGGCTATTTTGGCTTCAATCCAAACACAACTTTACCTTACCAAAATTAGTCATACCAAAACTTGCCAAAATTTGGCACTGACAAAATTTGATAAGGCCTATTTAGGCCACAAACCAAACCAACCTTAAATACATAGGCTGTGTGTAGTTGGATCCAAAGTTTGGATTTTGGTTGAAATTAAAGATGATGTGACTGAAAAATTATGTGTGTATGACAGGTTGATGTGATGGAAAAGGACTGAAGTTTGGATCCAAACTTTGGATCTAAACATAGCCATATTTCTGAGGCCGTTCCAAAGTTTTTTTTTCCAAACTTTCAACTTTCCATCACATCAAACCTTTCATACACACAACTTTTCAGTCACATCATTTTAATTTCAACCAAACTTCTAAACTTCAGTGTGAACTAAACACAGCCAAAGTTCTGATCTGCAGTTTTATTTTTGTTGGATTCGCTGGTCCATGGCGTCATTCAAAAGGCATAATTTCTTGGTGGTTTGGTTCCCTGGACCGATCTTATGACCGATTCACTGAACATTTAACTGAACATATGGTGCAATTAGTGTCAGTACTTCTGAACAATTAAGCGTTCAGTTAGCTGTTGATTTGGTGTAAAGGGATTGGGCGAACCATGAGGTCCCTGCAAGCTGCTAATCAAGTCGAGAGTGGTCAATGTACTGCTGTTAACTAGTCGGCTGTGTCAATGACTCGATGTACTGATGTTACTATTACTGTAGTACTTTGACAACCTAAAGTAGACAATTTAGTGCTAGCACCTTTCTGGAGAAAAACGTGAAAATAGCTTTTGTACTATTAAGCATTGAGTTTGGCTGATGAAGTCTATGTGTGAAATCATTATCATGATTTTTATTTTGTGATAAAATAATTGGGTGTTGTGATGATTAATGTGATTGCAAAATTGGTGTTTCTGTTTGAAGTGCACAGGTGGTGTGACTTGGAGCTTCATGGCCGGCCTGACAGCACGAGGGTGATTAGACCCATCGTGACGGTCGGATCGACAAACTTTTGATTACAGTTGAATTCAGAGTGAATTATCTTTTCACAATAATTCTTCAACGTTTATGGTTTCTAATTGTCTCGTATGCGTATCATATATTGTGTTTTTTTAATATAAGTAAATTAAGGTTGTTTTTATATCCATGTTGCCAACTCCCTCTTTTCTTGTTTTCTCGTGTATGTTTTCTTAATTATTAAACGGTATGTTTTTTTTAAAAAAAGTCATATGAAAATTGCTTTAAAAAACATGCTAATATATTTTTCAAGTTTTTTAAATTATATGCTAATCCATCCTATCGTTTTGTATTCCCGGAGTAATGAGTTCACAACCCATACTTTCGAACACAACCTAAGTTAAGAAAGAACTTGCGCTTGAATATAACTTTTTTTTTCATCTGTATGCTTTGCTTGAGGTCATGAGAACATTGATGGTGATCGATGGGAATTGATGGGAGAAGTTGATGCCTAGATGATAAGGAGATCATGCATGAGGTCAGTATTGCTTTGAGGGTTAGTTTTGTTTCGAAAAAAGATTTGCTTTTTGGTAATCCTACCACTGACCCTTATAGTAGGATTGGTTTTGTTTTGATCCTACAACATGTAACAGTGAACAACGGTGGTTTTGTTTTGATCCTACAACATGTAACAGTGAACAACGATCTTGCAAAACCATAGTGAAGGTGAGAGAGAAAATGGAGCAGTACGTTATATAAGTGTTGTTGGTTTGGATACTATATTGTCTATGATGTAAAGTGGATAATTTTACGTTAGCACATTTTTAAGAAGCAAACGTGAAAATACTTTGGCACATAATAGTACTGACTAGCTTACGTATTTGGTTGACTTGTAAGATTATTTGTAAGAGAGAGGAAGGAAATGTGATAGACTCATAATCATTTGGATATCTTTTGGAAAAACCAATTGTTTGGAGGAGAGATATGTTGATCTATGAAGATTAGTAGATTAAAAATAATCATCTATCTTAGTCTTGTCTAAATTGTAAACGACATGGTCAAAGAGGAGGCTACGGCTCTGTTGGCAAGTTTGGGTTCCCAACCCAATCAGTATTTACAGAAAACGGGGTGATCCATTAGCACGTGATTAATTAAGTATTTGATAATTTTTTAAAAAATAGATCAATATGATTTTTTAAACAACTTTCGTATATAAACTTTTTACAAAAAAAACACACCGTCTAGCAGTTTGAAAAGCGTGTGCGAAAAACGAGGGTAGGGAGTTGGGAACCAGCTCTTGCATACAGAGCCTACGACTAGAAGACGATCACTATAATAAATGAGGAAAAAACAACAGGTCAACACATGATATATAGCCGTAGAGGTCGACGATTGCCATAGGCTTGTCGAAGGCATGACATGGGTAGCTCAAAGGTGTATGCGGTATTAGATCCAAATCTAATTAACCGGTCTTGAGTTGATTCTATCGAAGTCTACTTAGGTAGAGTGGTAGAGCAGTGGACGAACATATTGATGATGATAACAAAGTGCAAGGACGGAGGTGTCACTATATATAGGTGTGTGTACTGTTATGGTGTAAATTTTTGGGAATTGACATAGGCAAGAATTACAGTTGAAACTAACGGTGATATTCTAGACAAGAATAGGCACCAATGACCTATACTACAAGCAACTACTATAAGAACGAAAAATACCATATGTGATCTAAACTATAGCTATGCAGTGGTTTTATATGTGTTATTATTATTTTTTTGTACAATTATCAATATTACACTTAAGACATATGTAAATTGATAAATTATTATTAGGGTACTAATGACAAGATGACTAATATAAGAAAAAAAATAGAGACCGACGATAATAATTAGAAGAAATATGATATTAGAATAAGGTGAAACATTGGCTCCCACAAAGACACTCATGATAGTAACTTCTTTTACAAATCCTCTATTATAATGGTACTACCATTGTCGGTGACATGGGACCGGGAGTATCATGACTAGAGGCTTGGGCAGCCGCGATCACCCACGTGGCCTGACCCCCTCGGGGGGGTCGGGCCCGAGGGTGATGTGGCCGCCCCTCCCATTGTCTCCCCGAGGGGTCGGACTGCTCCCGTTTTGACCCCGAGGGCCGGGGCGCCCCGACCCCCTGTGGGTTTGGCGCCACGTATATGGGTTAGGTGAGCACAGCGGGGCTCACCTAACCGCATTTATTGCTGGTTGGACGAGCGCGTCACGCCGCATGTAATGCAGCGCAGCGCGCTCGCTTATCCGGTCCGTGACCGGGCGCAGCGTGTGACCGGTCACAGACTGGTCAGATCGCGGGTTAGGTGGTGGCAGGTGGCCTGTTACACGCCTCGCCCCGTCCCGTCGGATTGATGAGAGCCTCCAGGCACTTGTCCCTAGCCGGAGACGGCGTGCCAGCTCCTGAAGATGGCACGTCGGTCCCGGTCAGATATATGCCAGGCTTCATCCCAACCATTGCAAGGAAGTCATTGTATGAAGAAGGACAGATATGCAGCTTGCTAAACTGACGCGTGGTGGACGAGAGTGACCGGTCTGTGACTGGTCTGACGCCTGTCATGTCATCGGCAAACAACCGTGCTTCCACGTTGCACCTGCTTCCGACGGAGTGGAGGTTGGTATGACCCATCCCATCGGAGGGTCATTCAAACAGCAGCCATTGCAAATCTCCGCCCATTAATGAGGAAGGACAGGGCTATCCCGGTGTCAGATAAAAGTACGAGCCAAATCTTGCTCAAAGTAGGATGGGTCCCCACCCAAAAGAAGGGTAGGTAGAAATGGTATATGTGGTATCCCCTTGAGATATAAAAGGAGGACCATGCCTACCAAGAAAAAGGGAGAAAAAAAGAAGGAGAGAGGGGAGCTCGTAGAAAGGATGGGGAAAAAGAGTAGGGAGAGGGTCTCTAGAGTTCAAAGGCTCTTGCTCTCCAGCTCTTTGTCGCCACCTTCAGAGACAGATCCGCCAGAACACAGGAGTAGGGTATTACGCTTCTCAGCGGCCCGAACCTGTCTACATCGCCCGTGTCTTGTGCGTTTGCTCTCTCGCGAACCATTCCACAGATCAAGGGCTTAGAACCTCACTTAGCGCCCCCGGCCGAACCGGCAAAGGGGGGCCCGCGCGGTCTCCCGGTGAGGAGCCCCACGCTCCGTCATCTGGCGCGCCAGGTAGGGGGCGCGTGTGTTTTTCTAAGCTCTCATCCTCTTTCGTGTGCGCCAAGCTTTTCCCGTTCAGCCCAATGGCCGAACGAGCAAAAGCGCACAACCTCTCTCCGAGCGCTAGCGGTGACGACAGCGAGCAGAACCCGCGTCATCGAGCTCGTACTCCGCCGCCCCCCTCTCGCCGAAGTCTTAGGCGGGAGGAGGCGCTCGAGGGGGTCGAAAGATCCGCGACTTTGCCGCCCACGAGCGATGGAGAAGGACGGCGAGACGGGGAGCGTCGTCTCCTCGTCTACGGTGATGGCAGCACGCCCCAGGGCGCGCTCTAGGCTGCGGGCGCGCTCCTGCGTCACCCGCCCGTCGTCCCTGATCCAGAGACTCCAACTCGACGTTGGCTAGATGACGTGGCCAACTTGGTCATGACGGCGCAGCAGCGTTTAGGCGCCGGCGGGCGGTCCTCCGCCACCAAGGCCACTGGCGCTGCTACTGCGGCTCCGTGTCGTCGAGGCGGAGGGTGCGGCGAGCGGCGGCCGTTGCCCGCCGTTCGTCCGCCATTCCCTCGTCAATGCCTCCGACCCAAGAAGATGTGCGTGAGGGGCCGGATGCCCGCCTCAATATCGAGCGCCGGCGCAATGATCGCCGTGCTGCCCACGCATCGGAGGGCGCTTCCTCGTCCGGAGCGCCACTTCGGTCCGGGCACGGAGGCCAGCCCCCCGTGTCCCCGGTTGGCGTTGCCGGCTGTCGAGCCTTTGTGGCGAGCCTTCGGAACGTCCGTTGGCCCCCAAGGTTCTGGCCCACCATCACCGAAAAATACGACGGAAGCGTCAACCCCGCCGAGTTTCTCCAGATCTACACGACTGGGATCGAGGCCGCCGGGGGTGACGACAGGGTCATGGCGAATTTCTTCCCCATGGCCCTGAGAGGACAGGCGCGGGGTTGGCTAATGAACTTGCCACCCGCGTCGGTCCACTCTTGGGAGGATTTGTGCCAGCAGTTCACCATGAACTTCCAGGGCACATATCCGCGCCCAGGTGAAGAAGCGGACTTGCACGCGGTACAGCGAGGGGACGATGAGTCTCTTCGCTCGTACATTCAGCGGTTTTGTCAAGTCCGCAACACCATACCATGTATCCCTGCACACGCGGTGATCTACGCGTTCAGGGGGGGCGTGCGGCACAACCGCGTGCTCGAGAAGATCGCCTCCAAGGAGCCCCAGACCACTGCGGAGCTTTTTCAGCTCGCGGACCGTGTGGCTCGCAAGGAGGAGGCATGGACCTGGAACTCCACCGGTTCCGGTGTGGCAGCTTCAGCCGCCCCCGGATCCGCCGCTCGGTCAGGGCGGCGGGACAGGAGGAGGAAGAAGAGGTCGGCCCATTCCGACGACGAGGGTCACGTCCTCGCCGTCGAGGGCGCTTCGCGGGCCACCCGAAAGGGGAGGCCTGCGAGCGACAAAAAGAAGGAGGCCGGCGCTCCCAGCAGGGAGCGCCCGACCGGCAAGTGGTGCACCGTGCACAACACCTCCCTCCACGACCTCGCGGACTGCCGCGCGGTCAAAAGTTTGGCTGAGCGGACGAGGAAGTGGGAGGAGGAGAGGAGGCAGGAGCGCCGTGAGGGCAAGGCCCCAGCGGCTCCCTCTGGCAACCGGCGAAGTGAGGCCAAGCAGAAGGCCCCCGCCGAGGACATTGACGATGGCGACGATGACCTAGGGTTCCAGGAGCCTGGGGCCACCATCGCCACCGTCGATGGGGGAGCATGCGCTCACGTTTCTCGCCGGAGCCTCAAGGCCATGAAGCGAGAGCTTCTGGCCGCGGCCCCTACCCATGAGGCGATGCGGCAGGCGCGGTGGTCGGAGGTTGCCCTCACCTTCGACCAGACCGACCACCCGCCGTGCGTTGCCCGGGGAGGACAGATCGCGATGGTGGTTTCCCCCACCGTTTGCAACGTGAAGTTGGGGCGTGTCCTCATAGACGGGGGAGCAGCCCTCAACATCCTTTCCCCCACAGCCTTTGACGCCATCAAGGCCCCGGGGATGGTGCTCCGGCCGTCCCAGCCGATTATCGGTGTGACGCCGGGGCACACTTGGCCGCTAGGTCATATCGACCTCCCGGTCACCTTCGGTGGATCCGCCAACTTCCGCACGGAGCGGGTGAACTTCGATGTGGCGGACCTCAGTCTGCCCTACAACGCGGTCCTGGGGAGGCCCGCGTTGGTGAAGTTCATGGCGGCGGTCCACTACGCCTACCTCCAGATGAAGATGCCGGGCCCCGGTGGCCCCATCTCTGTCCATGGCGACCTCAAAGTCGCGCTTGCTTGTATGGAGCAGCGCGCGGACCACCTCGCCGCCGCGTCCAAGCCCGAGGGTGGCGACGAGAGGCTCGGCACCTCCGTCCCCGCCGCCCCGAGGCAGCGGATGATCACGTGCGACGAGGTCCCGGTCAAGGTTGCCCTGGGCGACGGCCCGTCCAAGACCACACGAATCGGTGGTCTGCTGGACGGCAAATAGGAAGACGCACTCGTCTCCTTCCTGCGGGCAAACGCTGACGTCTTCGCATGGAGACCGGCGGACATGCCCGGGGTCCCCAGGGAGGTGATTGAGCACCGTCTCGCCGTACGGCCGGGCGCAAGGCCGGTCCGTCAGAAAGTGCGGCGGTAGGCCCCGGAACGTCAAGCCTTCATCCGCGAGGAGGTGGCGCGACTTCTGGAGGCCGGATTCATCCGAGAGGTTATCCATCCGGAGTGGTTGGCGAACCCGGTCGTCGTTCCCAAGGCGAACGGCAAGCTTCGGATGTGCATCGACTACACCGACCTTAACAAGGCATGTCCTAAGGACCCTTACCCCCTACCACGCATAGATCAGATTGTCGACTCCACCGCGGGGTGCGACCTTTTGTGTTTTCTAGATGCATACTCTGGTTATCATCAGATTCGCATGGCTAGGGAGGATGAGGAAAAAACTGCATTCATTACCCCCATAGGAACTTATTGTTATACGACAATGCCTTTCGGGTTAAAGAATGCAGGTCCTACTTTTCAATGTACTACTCGAATTTCTTTGGGTAGCCAAATAGGACGTAATGTTGAGGCCTATGTTGATGACTTGGTTGTGAAAACACGCAACCAAGAGACCTTACTCTCGGATCTAGCGGAAACTTTCGAAAGTCTCCGCACCGCCTGCATAAAGCTGAACCCCGACAAGTGCGTGTTCGGCGTGCCTGCGGGCAAGCTTCTCGGGTTCTTGGTCTCTGCCCGAGGCATTGAGGCCAACCCCGAGAAGGTACGAGCTATAGAGCGGATGCGCCCCCCCAGCAAGCTTAGGGATGTGCAATGTGTCACTGGCTGTATGACCGCCCTAAGTCGATTCATATCGAGGCTGGGAGAGAAGGCGCTACCCCTATTTAAGCTCCTCAAACGCTCCGGGCCGTTTATCTGGACGGAGGAGGCTGAACGGGCCCTCACTCAGTTGAAGGCGTACCTCAGTTCTCCCCCAGTCCTGGTCGCCCCGGAGCCAGATGAGCCGTTGCTACTTTACCTGGCGGCAACCCCGCAGGTGGTCAGCGCGGCGTTGGTCGTGGAGCGTGACGAGGACGACCCTCGCTCCGCGCATCCCCACCCTGTGTCAACTCGACCCGGGAGAGAGCAGGGAGGAGAGGCCCCCGAGCCGAACGGTGGCCCAAGGCCCCCGACGGCCGGAGCTGGCCCTCCGCCCGCTTGTCCAAAGGTGCCAGGCGCCCCCGACCCCCAGTATGGCCACGGGGCCACTGCGGGAAGGCCGCGCCTGTCGCCTTCTGACCCCGAGGTCGTCGGCACAGAAGCCGAGTGCGCCCCGCGCGGCCTCTCGGAGCGTGACGAGGACGACCCTCGCTCCGCGCATCCCCACCCTGTGTCGACTCGACCCGGGAGAGAGCAGGGAGGAGAGGCCCCCGAGCCGAACGGTGGCCCAAGGCCCCCGACGATCGGAGCTGGCCCTCCGCCCGCTTGTCCGACGGTGCCAGGCGCCCCCGACCCCCAGGATGGCCCCGGGGCCACTGCGGGAAGGCCGCGCCTGTCGCCCTCCGACCCCGAGGTCGTCGGCACAGAAGCTGAGTGCGCCCCGCGAGGCCTCTCGGACGAAAAGCGCCCTGGAGATGCGGCCCCTAGTGAAGAAGATCGGCCCCGCCGAAAGGTGCAGCGGCCCGTCTACTTCGTTAGCGAGGCCCTCCGGGACGCTAAGACCCGATACCCTCAGGCCCAGAAGATGCTTTACGCTATTATGATGGCTTCGAGGAAGTTGCGCCATTATTTTCAGGCGCATCGGGTCACGGTGGTTACGTCTTACCCCCTCGGCCAAATCTTGCATAACCGAGAGGGTACTGGACGGGTGGTGAAATGGGCAATCGAACTCTCTGAGTTCGATTTGCGCTTTGAACCACGCCACGCAGTCAAGAGCCAGGCCCTCGCCGACTTTGTGGCAGAGTGGACCCCGGCCCCTGAGCCCATCTGCGTCCCCGAGGCCAGCTCGGGCCCCTCGCAGCTGCCTCACACCGCCTATTGGGTGATGCAGTTCGACGGTTCCCTGTCTCTTCAGGGCGCCGGTGCGGGGGTCACGTTGACCTCGCCGAGCGGAGATGTCCTCAAATACCTGGTCCGCCTCGACTTTCGGGCAACCAACAATATGGCAGAGTACGAGGGACTCCTTGCGGGACTCAGAATGGCGGCTGGACTGGGGATCCGCCGCCTCCTGGTGTTAGGCGACTCTCAGTTGGTCGTTAACCAGGTCTCCAAGGAGTACCAGTGCTCTGACCCGCAGATGGATGCTTACGTGCGCCATGTGCGGCGTATGGAGCGCCATTTTGACGGGATAGAGCTTCGGCACGTGCCCAGACGGGATAACACGGTCGCCGACGAACTCTCAAGGCTCGCCTCCTAGCGAGCCCAGACCCCACCGGGCGCCTTTGAAGAAAGGCTTGCCCAGCCGTCGGCGCGACCCGACCCCCTAGGGGAGACGGACGCGCCTGAACGGCCCCCGAGGCCCGTCGGAGTCCAGGCCTCGGGACCCGAGGGGAGCGCTCCCAGCTCCCTTAGATTGATTGCTTGGATCGCTGAGATCCAGGCGTACCTCGCAGATAAGACTCTACCCGAGGACCGCGAAGGGAGTGAACGCGTCCAGCGCATCTCCAAGCGCTACGTACTGGTGGAAGGGACCCTCTATCAGCGCGCGGCTAACGAAGTCCTCCTGAAGTGCATTCCTCGGGAACAAGGCGTCGAGCTTCTTGCCGATATCCATGAAGGCGAGTGCGGAGCCCACTCTGCCTCACGCACCTTGGTTGGCAAGGCCTTTCGCCAGGGTTTCTATTGGCCGACGGCTCTCAACGATGCGGTCGACCTGGTCCGGCAGTGCAGGGCGTGCCAGTTCCACGCCAAGCAAACCCATCAGCCGGCCCAGGCCCTGCAGACAATACCTCTTTCATGGCCGTTTGCTGTCTGGGGGCTCGATATCCTGGGTCCGTTTAGACGGGCCCCGGGCGGGTTCGAGTATCTGTATGTCGCTATCGACAAATTCACTAAGTGGCCCGAGGCTTATCCGGTCATCAAGATCGATAAGCACTCCGCACTTAAATTCATCAAGGGCATCACAGCCCGGTTTGGGGTGCCTAACCGTATTATTACGGATAACGGCACCCAATTCACTAGTGAACTCTTCGGTGACTACTGCGAAGACATGGGCATCAAGCTCTGCTTCGCCTCCCCCGCCCACCCCAGAAGCAATGGCCAAGTGGAGCGCGCCAAAGCGGAAATCCTCAAGGGCCTCAAAACCAAGACCTTCAACATCCTCAAGAAGCACGGCGACTCGTGGATCGAGGAGTTGCCAGCGGTGCTCTGGGCGAACCGAACCACGCCAAGCCGAGCAACCGGGGAAACGCCTTTCTTCCTCGTCTACGGCGCGGAGGCGGTTCTCCCATCCGAGCTCACCCTGAGGTCCCCTCGGGCCACCATGTACTGCGAGGCTGATCAAGATCAGCTTCGCAGAGATGACCTCGACTACTTGGAAGAGCGAAGGCGGCGCGCGGCCCTCCGAGCCGCGCGCTACCAGCAGAGCCTGCGGCGCTACCATCAGCGCCACGTCCGGGCCCGATCACTCTGCGTCGACGACCTCGTCCTACGCCGCGTCCAAACGCGTGCTGGACTGAGCAAGCTCTCACCAATGTGGGAGGGTCCGTATCGAGTGATCGGCGTCCCCCGGCCGGGCTCCGTTCGGCTGGCCACGGGCGACGGCACAGAGCTGCCTAACCCGTGGAACATCAAACACCTTCGTCGTTTCTACCCCTAGTAGGGGTCGGGTGTCAGGTCTCAGGCTCGGGCCAACCCCGCACCCCCCTGGGCGTGCAGGGTTGGCCGGGGGCTACCACATGCATATACTTATCTTTTTTCTCTTCCGTATTTCAATAAAAGCATTTTCGATTTCCTAAGGACTGTGTCTGTGCCATTGTTTCCTTTCAAAGAGTCTTGGCTTGAATTAGCATGCTCGTGCTCGACCCTGCTCTCGGTGGCCCGGGCCGGCGGAAATCGCCAAACGGGGCCCAGAACCGAGCCGTGCCCCGGGGCGTGGTGAACTCCGGGGGGAATCGACAAAGGCCCACAATCGGGTCATCCATAACCCTCGGTCACCACGTTCCCGGCCTGGCCAGTCTCGACACGTGGATCTCCCCAGGCACTAGCCCCGACCCGCGCCATTTGAGGCTGGGACCTGGGCACGAGCCCTCGTTCAAACCAAGACACAGAAGGACCACGGCACAGACCATCCTCGTCTCATACACACAACAAACAGAGCTGACACAAAAATTTCCTCTTTATTTGATTGCAGATTAAATTAGTTTGTACAAGAAGGGGGCCCGAAGGCCTCGGAAGAAGAAAGGAAAAACTATTTAAGATTGGCGGGGGCCTGGGGGCTTACTTCGAGGCTCCCGGGTCGCCGGCCTCGTCGTCGCTGTCGTCCACAGCACCGTCGCCGCCCTCCACGTCGGAGTCGAGGGCGAACGCGAGCCGAGGGGCCGTACCCTTGAAGCTGTGGACGATGTGGTCGGCGGCGTCCCGGACCTGCGCGCGCGCATCGTCCTCGGTTCCGGGAGGGAACTCGTCCAGCGCCACCCACGGGGAGAAGTCCGGGTCCCTGGCCTGGTAGCTTGCCAGTACAAGCTCCACTACCCCCGGGCGAGGTCTCTCGAGGATGACTTGATCGTCTCCTCGAGCTCCTCGGGGAGCCGCTGGAAAGTCCCGGCCATCTCTGAGAGGCGCTGGGCGAGGCCCCCCTGGTTGGCGGCATATTTCGCGATCCGCCCGCCCCAGAGGCCCGCCTGCCGCCCGGCACGGTCTAGACGGGAGACGGCGTCCCGAAGCATGCCGGGCCCTACCTCGCCTGCCAAGCGGAGGGCCTCGACCTCCCCGGCGGACGAGTCCAGCACGCCCTGCAGCTCGGCGATGGTGTGTTCGGCAGCTGCGAGGCGGGTGGCTAGATCGCCGTCGCCCGTGGCCGCCCCGCCGCTACGCGCCCTCGCATCCAGCTCCCTTTCCCGTGCCTCGAGCTCAGCGGCCCGCTGATCCAGTGCGGCCCTCTCGGCGCGGGCACCTTCCAGATTGCGACGCGTTTGTTTCTCCTGCGCTGCCTCACGAAGGGACAGGCTGTCCGCCAGCCTTTGCGCCGCGGCCTCGGCCTCCTCGAGAGCTCGCTCCCGCTCGGTGAGCGCATCCTCGCGGAGGCGGAGTGCGGACTCCTCTTCAGCACAGGCGGCTTCGTGCGCCGCCAGTGTAGCCTCCCGGATGGCAACGGCGGCCTCGCGGTCCGCCAGGTCCCTCTCCTTCACGCAGGCGCGCTCTTCCAGCGCCGTGGCACGGGCCTCAAGGGCTTCTTCGCGCCGCCGGGACGCCGCCTCGGTCTCCGCCGCCCGCCGTTCCCAGGCAGCAGCAGCGTCAAGGACCCCCCGGGCGGCGTCGAGCTTCTTTCCTAGCTCCGCCGCCCAGCTCCCGTATTGAAGGCGGAGGTCGTTCTGCGCCTCGTTCATCACTGCGGTGGCGATGAGGGCAGCCTCCCGCTCTTCCTCCACCTCCCTGGCGATCTCCGCCAGCTCCTTCCGATGGGCCTCGAGCTCCGAGGTGTGCCAGCGGTGTGCCTTGCGGCCCGCCTCCACCATGGCCTCCACCGGGCGTCGCCCCTCTTCGACACGCGCCCATGCAGCGTCGAGCTCCGCCCGCTCTGCCTGCAGGACCTCCATCTGGGCACTTAACCCGTCCAACACCGTGGTGTTCGCGGCGGCCAAGGCCTGCAAAAGGGGCTCTGCGCTCAGTGGGGCAGCGGAAGGCATGGGGGAGAGCCGCCTCGGTGAGGATGCCGCACGGCTCGGCCCGCCGATCGACGTACCGGACTCAGGGACGTCCCCCGGACCTGGCTTGTCCTGAGCGTCGCCCGAGGGGTCGGGCCCGAGCGGTGCGCCCGCGGCCTCGTCGTGGGTGGCCTCGGAAGACGTCGTCGCCTCGGGCGGAGTCGGGTCGGGGGCTTGGCAGGCCGCCTGGCGTGCGCGCGCCGCCTCCGCCTCCCGGGCGGACTCCTCGGCCCGGCGGAGTCTGGCCTCCTCCCGAGCGGCTTCCTCAGCCCGGCGAGCCCGGACGGCCTCCTGGGCAGCCTCCTCGGCTTCCCGAAGGCGATCCGCGGCTTCTCGCCGGTCAGTTTCCCGCCTCCGGGCCTCCGCGGTCGCCGTATCCTCGGCCTCAGACCGGCCGGACTTGGAATGGCGGGAGGGGCGCGACGGGATCTCGCTGAAGCAGAAGAAAAACCAGAAGACAAACAAAACGGGTGAGTGAAAACTTGCATTGGGAGAATGAATACAGCCACAGTGGGCGCGGAACGAACCTGCGAGGAGGTCGGTTGAACGACCACCTTGGGGGGGAGATAAGGTTTCCCCGGTATGATTCGGTCCCCCCCATCTTGCGGAGCCGTTTCTTCTTCCGCTCCCCCTCGGGCTGCGGCGTCGGCGTGGCCCCCTCCGGGCGCCTGCTGCTGACACGCGCCGCCCCGCCCCCTCAGGGAGGAGATGGGGAGGGGGTACCCTCTTGCTTCCTCTTCCCTCGGGCGTCGGCAGGGCGGCTGCCCCCCGGGCCCCTGTCACGGGGCCCAGAAGCACGACCCCCTCCTGGGGTAGATTGTTCTCCCCTGCGGCTCCCGCCCGCGCCATCGTGGCCTCGAGGAGCCCGCTCCTCCGACGCCCCGACCGCCATCATGATGGTCAGGATGTTGGCACGATCTGGATCGCTGCAGAGGGGGAGGACTCCTTGGGGGATGAGGGACGCCTCCACGGAGCTGAGATTCAGCACCCGTTGGACCACTATCTTGAAGTCCTCAGGGGCCCAGTCCCATCTGACCCCTTGGTGGGTCCTCATGTAGTCTTCGGACCCGGTGTACTCCCAGGCGCCCCGGGCGTGCCGCTGGAGCGGCGCAATCCGGCGACGAAGGTAGTCGCCGTACACCATGGCCCCCGTGAGCCCCTGGGATCGCAGACCCGCCAGGCGGTCAAGAACGGCGTCGTAGCCATCTCCCAGATCTACCGGCGCCCGCCAGCTGGAGACCTGCGCTGGGGGCTGGCTCGGAAGTTGGAGGCGCGCTTCGTCGGCGAGGGGGGTGTAGAACCAGTCACTCTTCCAGTCGTCCCACTTCTTGCGGAGGACGCAGGGAATGTAGCGGCTCAGCGCCGGCCCCCGCGGCTGGAAGTAGCAGCCACCAACTACCGACGGCGGCGACACTGGCTGTACGGTGAAGAACCACCGAAACAGCCGAAGAGATGGGCGCACCCCGATAAACATCTCGCACAGGTGCGCGAAGATGGCCAACGTCATTATCGCGTTGGGGGTAAGGTGTGCCATCTGGAGGTCATAAAACTCCAGAACATCCATGAAGAAAGAAGAGAATGGCGGGACCAGCCCTGCCATTGCGAAAGGGAGGAAGAAGACGGACCGCCCCGGGTAGTGTGGTACCGGGCGTCCCTCGCCCAGCTCGACCACCTCCCGGCCGGCGGCAGATGCCGGCATGAATCGGCGCGGCAGCCCGGCCTGCCTCTCGCTCACGATGCGGGAAGGCGGCAGCACGCTACCGTCGAGCGGTGCGGAGCCCCGTGCCATGACGCCGGCGGAGGAGGAGCTTGAAAACGAGTGAGTGCGGCGAGGGTAGGGCACAGGAAACAAGGAGTTAGGGCGCAAGCGGCGAAGGCAAGGGGAATAATGACGAAAGGAAGGAAGCGAATCTCTTCCTCGGCGTCTTTATACCCTTGCCAACGCTATGCCCGGCTCCTCGCTTCCCGCGCCCACTATCTCGCCCCCTCGTTTCTCGCGCCCACGTCTCCACTAATTCCGCTCGCCCGTTTGCGGCGCACGAGGCGGATGTACGGCTGTGGCAGTTGAGATGGGACATATCGTGCGCGCGTTAACTACGCTCGCCGACCGAAGCGCCATCATCATATCTCCAGGCAAAACGAACCGGCTCGTCCCGATTCGCGTGCTACTCGAGTAATGTAGCGGTCTTGAAGAGACCGCTCATTATAGACAGTCGGTTTTCCATTGCCGATGTGCGCGATTTGCGACCGCTGGGTTTCTGCCCGCCTGTAGAGACCGGCCCCACCTGTCACCAGGCCTAAGGAGTGGCGTCACGCCCGAGCGCTTCCTTCGAGGGGGGCGATCGCCCTGGCATAACGTCGGGGGCTACTGTCGGTGACATGGGACCGGGAGTATCATGACTAGAGGCTTGGGCAGCCGCGATCACCCACGTGGCCTGACCCCCTCGGGGGGGTCGGGCCCGAGGGTGATGTGGCCGCCCCTCCCTTTGTCTCCCCGAGGGGTCGGACTGCTCCCGTTTCGACCCCGAGGGCCGGGGCGCCCCGACCCCCTGTGGGTTTGGCGCCACGTATATGGGTTAGATGAGCACAGCGGGGCTCACCTAACCGCATTTATTGCTGGTTGGACGAGCGCGTCACGCCGCATGTAATGCAGCGCAGCGCGCTCGCTTATCCGGTCCGTGACCGGGCGCAGCGTGTGACCGGTCACAGACCGGTCAGATCGCGGGTTAGGTGGTGGCAGGTGGCCTGTTTCACGCCTCGCCCCGTCCCGTCGGATTGATGAGAGCCTCCAGGTACTTGTCCCTAGCCGGAGACGGCGTGCCAGCTCCTGAAGATGGCACGTCGGTCCCAGTCAGATATATGCCAGGCTTCATCCCAACCATTGCAAGGAAGTCATTGTATGAAGAAGGGCAGACATGCAGCTTGCTAAACTGACGCGTGGTGGACGAGAGTGACCGGTCTGTGACTGGTCTGACGCCTGTCATGTCATCGGCAAACAACCGTGCTTCCACGTTGCACCTGCTTCCGACGGAGTGGAGGTTGGTATGACCCATCCCATCGGAGGGTCATTCAAACAGCAGCCATTGCAAATCTCCGCCCATTAATGAGGGAGGACAGGGCTATCCCGGTGTCAGATAAAAGTACGAGCCAAATCTTGCTCAAAGTAGGATGGGTCCCCACCCAAAAGAAGGGTAGGTAGAAATGGTATATGTGGTATCCCCTTGAGATATAAAAGGAGGACCATGCCTACCAAGAAAAAGGGAGAAAAAAAGAAGGAGAGAGGGGAGCTCGTAGAAAGGACGGGGAAAAAGAGTAGGGAGAGGGTCTCTAGAGTTCAAAGGCTCTTGCTCTCCAGCTCTTTGTAACTCCTTCAGAGACAGATCCGCCAGAACACAGGAGTAGGGTATTACGCTTCTCAGCGGCCCGAACCTGTCTACATCGCCCGTGTCTTGTGCGTTTGCTCTCTCGCGAACCATTCCACAGATCAAGGGCTTAGAACCTCACTTAGCGCCCCCGGCCGAACCGGCAAAGGGGGGCCCGCGCGGTCTCTCGGTGAGGAGCCCCACGCTCCGTCAACCATTATATGCACTTACATGTGGGATAATAAAAGTACGGGACTCATGTATCAGTGACGGTAAGGATAGTATCATTGGGTGTGTTCGGTAGCTGTTTTTGTGGTAGCGCTTGGTTGTGTTACCCGCTGCCGCAGCTTTTCCAGCCGAACAGGCCCATTATGATAGAAGATCCTCAACCGCAATAATCTCTAATTTGTGTGGGTAATTTAGATCCATGCTATTATAATTTTGCAAAGTTTGAGATATGCCATTGGTATCTCAATGACATGTAGGATCCATATGAGTCAATGATATGTGGGTCAGGATGGTATATATCAAATTTTGCAAAATTATAATGGCATGGTTGTAATTTTTTCAAGTGTTTGTTTGTTTCAACTTTGAACAACACGCTTAAAACACCAGTAATTGACTAGTAAACCCCTCATTCACCACCCGAACAACGCAAGGCATCGAAGAATCCGCCCCAATTTCTCGCAAAACTCAACGGCCCCCTCCGCTCCGCCTCCGTTACCTCCAAAGCCTCCCCAAACCCCAACCCTCCCCCCCCAAATTGTGGGCCCCACCCCCGCCCCCACCCTCCATACATACATACTCCCCACACACCCACACGCACGCCAGCCGAGCCCAGACCTCCACCATCGCCACCACCTCCGCCTCGTTTCCATCGCCACCACCTCCTCCCGCCGCCGCCGCCGCCACCGCCGCGATGCAGAGCCTCCTCCTCCCCACCTTCGCCGCGGCCTCCGCCGCCCCCCCGCGGAGGGGGCGCGTGCCTCCCGCCGGTCGCGCCTCGGTCTCCGTGCGCGCGTCCGCGTCCGCGGCGGCGGTGGCGCCGAGGAGGGAGACGGATCCGAGGAAGAGGGTGGTGATCACGGGGATGGGGCTGGTGTCCGTGTTCGGGAACGACGTCGACGCCTACTACGACCGCCTCCTCGCCGGGGAGAGCGGGATTGGCCCCATCGACCGCTTCGACGCCTCCAACTTCCCCACCCGCTTCGCCGGCCAGATCCGGGGCTTCTCCTCCGAGGGCTACATCGACGGCAAGAACGACCGCCGCCTCGACGACTGCCTCCGCTACTGCATCGTCAGCGGCAAGAAGGCCCTCGAGTCCGCCGGCCTCGCCCTCGGCTCCAAATCCATGGACAAGGTATTTTTCAAATGCACTAGTATCTTTTGCTTCCTCATGTTCTCACATCCTGTTAAAAGTTCTTAGCTAGTGGAGGTACGAGATTCCGATTCGTAGAAAGTGTCTCCTGTGGTTTAGCACTTTTGATAGATCAGATCAGCAGCTGATTCTTTTATGAAATGGTGGTGGGATTTTTTTCCCCATTTCTGTGATAGTATCTGAGTGAGTATAGTAGAGAGTCCTAGTATCGACTCGACAAGTGGAGTAGGCATTATTGCAATCCTGGTGTGTGTATATTTCTATTTAATTATCATAAAGAAGGTTGTTGAGGGTCCATGTATTTCTGTTGGCCATGGAAGGTTATAGGGGGCGTATCTGTTTTAAATTGCTGTCAAGTATCAATGCAATGCAGATGGATTCATTTCAAGTTTAAAAAGATTAGTTCAACACTATAGAGGTTTTGTCTGGAGCAAAACGAAAAAAAAAACTGTTTTTGCATTTTACCATTTTATGATGTAGAAATATTTTCAAATCACACCCTTTTGGGCCCATGTTTCGTTGGTTGTATATAGTTGGCGATAGCTTCATCAGTTCACTCTGCTATCAATTTTTCATTGCTTGTACTATGGGTGAAAGGATACCTGGTGCTAATTAGTAAATGTTACATCGTTGCAGATTGAAAAGACTCGGGCTGGTGTACTTGTGGGCACCGGTATGGGTGGTCTTACAGTGTTCTCTGATGGTGTTCAGAATCTTATTGAGAAGGGGCACAGAAAGATAACTCCATTCTTCATTCCGTATGCCATAACAAACATGGGATCTGCCCTTCTTGGAATGGACATTGGTTTCATGGGTCCAAACTACTCCATCTCAACTGCATGTGCTACCTCGAACTACTGTTTCTATGCTGCAGCAAACCATATTCGCAGAGGCGAAGCCGATGTGATGATTGCTGGTGGCACTGAAGCCGCAATTATTCCGATTGGTGTCGGTGGGTTTGTCGCGTGTAGAGCACTTTCACAGAGGAACGATGACCCCAAAACAGCATCAAGACCTTGGGACCAAGACCGTGATGGTTTTGTCATGGGTGAAGGAGCTGGAGTACTGGTATGTTTAGTGAACATATTCAAGTTTCAGGTTTTCACTCTGTTAAACATCTTCTAATCATTTAGCTCTGCCAAATTAAAAAAAGGTCATGGAGAGCCTAGAACATGCAATGAAGCGTGACGCACCAATAATTGCGGAGTATTTAGGAGGTGCCGTGAACTGTGATGCTTACCATATGACTGACCCGAGATCTGATGGCCTTGGTGTTTCGTCTTGCATTAAGCAAAGTCTTGCAGATGCTGGCGTTGCACCGGAGGAGGTAATCCAAATATTACAACTTTAAAGAGCACTCTTATGTGTTAGTTCTGTCATCTGTAAAATTGTATACCTTTTTGATCTGGCAGCTGATACATAAGCTATGATTTATAATCTGTCCTTTGGTTTTTTGTGGGGTGTTAGGATTCTTGTGTTTGTTATGCCAGCTATTTTTAACACCAATTCCAGCGATATTTGCCCTGTTGGAAAAAGAAGGTTTTCCGTTTGATGTTCTAGAATTGATGTTTTCACCATGAGCTCTGGTTGCTATTCTGTATTTTGTTTACAATTAATCAATTGTTGTGTGTATTTATTGCAAATTGTATGGTTTTGTTTGGGCAAATAATTTGATGAAATTTCATGTGTATTTAAATCACAAACGTTTTTTTTGCAGGTCAACTACATAAATGCTCATGCAACGTCCACCCTAGCTGGTGATCTGGCAGAGGTGAACGCCATTAGGCAAGTCTTCAAGGATCCATCAGAGATTAAAATAAATGCAACCAAGGTGCTTTTATGTTCCTTATGTGTTTTACCTCCAAATTCAAGGAGACTATACATTGCCTTCCTAATACAATCTTCTGTTTGCAGTCCATGATTGGACATTGCCTTGGTGCGGCTGGTGGCTTGGAAGCCATTGCAACTGTTAAAGCTATAACCACTGGATGGGTCCATCCAAGCATAAACCAGTTTGTAAGTACCATTTTAAAACATCACTTGCTAATTTACCTAGCCTGCCAGTGGGAACCTGAGGCACATTATGGCTAGAAAAACTAAGGGCTACATTCTTATTAATCACAGAACCCGGAGCCAGCTGTTGAATTTGACACGGTACCTAATGTAAAAAAGCAACATGAAGTGAATGTTGGTGAGTAACAATGCATGTGGTTTACTGTATTACTCCGCCATCAATTTCCTCTTCCTCATATTTGTTTTGTGTTGCTATACAGGTATCTCGAATTCCTTTGGATTTGGTGGACACAATTCAGTTGTAGTATTTGCACCATTTAAGCCTTAACTTGCTGCATGTTACACAAATCTTGGCCAGAATAGTAAATGTCTTTTCAGGAAGTTCTGAGTTATTCTGCATGTCTTTTCTTTGGGTGAAGCAACTGTTGATTTGACAGCCGGCAACGTTACAATGAACTGGATCTGAGATTAATTCCATTTTAGGCACTCCCATCTTCCATTGAAATTGAGAGCTCTGTATAACGTTGTTTTGCATAATTTGCAATTGATTCTACCTACTTCTGTATAATGGAAAATGTGGGAATTTCTAGAATTGTCATGTAGAAGCAAAAGTTAGATCTCCTGTTCCATAGAAATGCTTGAGCCAAGGAATTGCTTGTCTGTAATTTGTATCTGGTCTAGAAAAATGTTCTCTTCATTTTTTTTTCTTGTCCAGTATGCCAATGTCCGTCTAGTGGAATAAAATGTATTCAGTTTTGCTTAACTTGCTCGGCTAATAGCTTGGTTCGATGAGATGAAATATTCTAGATTTCGCCCTGAATGTGTACACTTTATTTTTGCGATTTGATGTACCTGGAGGTCTGCACAAGAATCTTTCGTTTTTCAATTCATTGCAATTTATAAATGTGATTTTTTTTAAAAGTAAACTGCGTTGGTGTGGTGTATAAAGTATACTTATGGGTGGTGCTTATTCTGTTCAGTGCGGGTGAACGTCAAAAGAGCATAACCGAGTAATCTTCTTCCAGTATAAGGAGGAAACACGGGTTTTTTGCTCCGAAATGGAATAGTGTATGTATTATTCTATTCGGTAGTTAGAAATGGAATAGCGTATGTATTATTTTTAAGAAGTGGAATATTATTATTTGGTGGCTTATTTTATGAACAATGAATGTTCATATTTATGAACCAAATCATACGCTAGAAATACCTATATTTATGGACATGGAAGTAGATTGCATATTTGCATCCACGGATCCACCTTGTAATTTGGGCACAATTTTTTTCAGTAAATTTAAGGAAACCTCAGGTTTCTTGAAACAAACCATAAAACCTATAGTTTCATGTTACGTTTTTTTTTTTGTGAAATTTACTCTTAACCTATTTCTGAAATTTTGTCAGTATACTGTATACCTGTGTGCGGAAAGAAAGAAGCCCATTTCTGCCACTCTGGTCCAGCAAAAGGAATAAGTCCACTTTGACTCCCTCAAATGACCCAAATCTAATTCACGATCCTAGACCGCAAAACCAGATATGTCGACCTCAAACCAGTGCAATTTGACTCCCTTGACGGTTTTGGAGGGCGTTTTTGCTGACATGGCGGTGTTTCCCTAGTCTGTGGGTTTGACGTGGCGCTTAGGTGGCATTTGAATTAAAAACATATATGTGGGACCCGTTTGTCATTCACACACATAAAAAATGTTTGACCACATATTTGTTTTTAATTCAAATGTCACCTAAGCGCCACGTCAACCCCACAGATTAGGTCAACACCGCCACGTCAACGAAACCGTCCTCCAAAATCGCCAAGGGAGTCAAATTGCTCCGGTTTCAATAGATCGGGGGTTGAGATATGCAGTTTTGCAGTCTAGGGTCATGGGTTAGATTCGGGTCACTTTTTCAGGGAGTCATTGTGAACTTATTCCCCAGCAAAAAACCTCACACGAAAAGCCACTTCAGCCCATCAAACCTCGGCCCAACGAAACCTCGCTTTCTCTGCCATCGCCGCGCCTCGCCGGCCGTGCGCCCCACGACCAGTCGACCACGACCCCGTCCGCGACTCGACTCCAAATCAAATGACCCCCTCACGTCGCCTCGAATCGATCGCTTCGCTACACTACACACACGCGACGCGCGTAGTCGCGCGCCGCCACCCCCCCCCCCCCCCCCCCCCCCCACACACACAGCTGTGACACCGCCCGCCGCGAGAGCACACGACGCCGCCCGCGACGCGACGCGACGCCGCCCACGACGCGCGCGCTCGCTCGATCGCTCGCCGGCGTCGAGCCATGCGGGGTGGCGGCGGCGACGACGACCTCTGGGCGAAGGCCGCCGAGCTGGAGCGGCAGTTCGAAGGGTACAAGCGGCGGGTCGCCGAGAGGAGGTCCTCCTCCTCCGCCGCCGCCGCCGATCGTCACGACGGCGACGGCGACGGCGGCGCGGTGGAGGTGGTGGCGGTGGGGAAGGGGAGGAGGTACGACGCGTACGTGCGGAGGAGGGACGAGAAGCTGAGGCAGGGGTGGCGCGCGCGGATGGAGCGCAAGGAGGCCGAGATGAAGGCGCTCTGGGCGCGCCTCGACGTCGACCGCCGCCGCGACGGCGACCTCGCCGCCGGCAATGGCAAACAGGTAATTATAACTCTCGCGTACGTGCTTTTTTTTCCCCCATTCGTGTGCATTGACATTTTTGTTGGACCTTTTCAGCTTCAGAAAAATTCTGACGCGTATCTTCATATTCAAATTTTAAACGTAGTGAAAATTTTACGCAAATTATTTTCTTCGTAGTAATCAGGAACACAAACAAGTATGTGATTTGATTTCACGCTTTATTGGAGATGAAACAGGGCGTCACGTTTAGCGCTTCGTGCTGATCGATCGCCTGATCCTTGTGTTGCGTCCAACTTTTGTGCCTTTCTTGTGATTCGTTGTTAGGCGTAGTTTAGTTCAGCTATCGTATAGAGGACCTTTTTTAGGTGAGAGGAATGGCATGTTCATCACATTTCGTTGTTCCATTCATATATAACATTATTAATTAACCCATTTTTTCAGAAAAAAATAATACTAGTATTAATGAGTATTTAGAGAAGTGCCACAAAGACCGTCAAATGTACCTCTTCATTCCATTATCATGCCAAGCTGTCCTTGTATTTTTGAAAAACAAGTAGAAAAGTGAAACCAACCCAAGCTAAATGCCAATGGCCAAACCGTGGTAATTTTGATCATAGTTTTTGCTGAGAATGCTTGTTCTTTATAAATAAAAAACGATATAAATGAGATTTAAGGATTGTTTGGTTCATACTTAGCTTTGCCATATCCAAGCTTAAAAAATTTGTGGAATAGCAACACAAAGTGTGGTTAAAAATTAGTTGGTCATAAGTGTGACATGTTTAGCTATAAATTTAAAAGTGTGACATGTGGATCCTAAGAATAAGAAAGTGTGGCATTGACACTGTTGCAGTAGCGAAAGGACCACATGATTAAGAAACCGTTGCATAACTAAAGTGTAGCATTGTAGAGTGAGGCAATCAACCAAACACTGTTATTCATAATATTTCAATTTGGCATTTTTTTCTGAACAACAAAAAAAGTGAGCAAGTAATTTGATTTTATTAAAAACAAAAAAAATATCCTTGAGCAGAGTCAATATGTCCAACAGTTTCCGTAAGAAAAAATATGTTGAACAGTTAGTATGAAAAACAACAGCATGAACAGATCCCATCTTGTATGTGCAGCAAAAGCCCGGGAACTTGGAGGCGAGACCAGCCGCCTCTCCCGCCACGCCAAGAAGCAGCTCGGCCACGAAGGCGACCCTCTCGCGTCCCAGGACGACGCCCAGGACCACCACGCCATCGCCGGCCGGCGCCGCGGCGAGCCCGAGGCTGTCGTCATCCAACCCCGACGCGCGACGGCGAGCGCCGCCGCAGCCGGAGCCACCGTCCACGCCACGGAAGGAGAACAGGGTGCCGTCCGCCGCGGCGGCGTCGACGGCGGCGGCCACGGCGACGCCGCGGCTGAGGGCGCTGTCACGGAGCAGGAGCTCGCTCAAGGAGTCGGCGTCCTCCGTCAGGGACAGCCCGAGGCGGGCGCCGCCGCCGCCGCGGCGTAGCCACGACGGCGACGCCGGGGACAGGCCGAAGCAGCAGCCGGAGCCGGTCCATGCGGCGACCACCACCGCTGACGACGCCGTGGCGCCCGCGGCGAGGAGCTGTCAGAGTCAGCAGCAGGTCGTCCTCGCCGAGATCAAGGCGGCCGCCGCGTTTCGCCTCAGGAGATCGGGCAATGGCGCCGCGCAGGGGCGGCAGCCCGCCGCCTCGCCGCGTCCGGTGATCACCAGACAACTCGACGGTCGTCGTAAACCATCGGACAGAAACTCAGATGTCGAAGCGAAGAATTTCAACTTGGATGAAGGCATCGGTGAAGATGATGATGATGACACGGCGCAATCTTCAGTTGAGATTGGCAGTTTGAAGATCACTGGCGACTCCGACACCGAGCCGAGCTACGTCTACATCACGAAGGACATCGACGACGAAGCCATGAACACTTCTCAACCTCAACCATTGGCTGCTTCTGATTCAAATGCTGAAGAACCAGAGTCTCTGGCGCCTCATCAATCCGAGAAGGAAACCAGACATCTCGAGGAGACAGCAATGGCGGCATCATCTGAAGCGACGGCGAAAGAAAGACCCGCGACTGACCGAGAAGATGACTCGCCGCAGAGCTCCGATCAGTCGTTCTACTCGAACGTGGACTCCTCCTTCTCCCACAGGTCGGAGCTCGAGCTCGCCGCCTCCGCCACCGACTCGCCGCTGCACGGCTCGCCGTCGAGCACCGGCCCCTCCACCGAGCAGCTGCTCGAAGCCGACGCCGCAATGCTGAGGAAGAAACGGGAGGAGGAGGAGGAAGAAGAAGAAGACGAGGCGGCCGCCGGCGAGATCAATAGCCTTCTGATCCCGAGCACCACGACGAGCAGCAGCAGCAGCGTTGCTTGTCCGGTCACCGTGCAGTCGCCGATGGAGGCGGTGGCGGGGTTCAAGAGGTTCCTGACCTTCGGCAAGAAGAACGCCGCCGCCGCCGTGGCTCCGCCGGCGGATGATTCCGGCGTCGGCCATGGATGGCCGTCAGGCGATTCCGGCGTCAGGCAGAGAATCTGCTCCTCCGATGCTGCTTCAGATGATTCAGACAACAGCTATGTCATCCCTGCACACGGTAATTCAGTAACTGGATTGTTACAATTTTCATCAAATCAGATAACAAGTGTTCCCATAAAATATTCAACAAAAGGAAGTTTGATTTAGTAGTATTGAAGTGAATACATACTAATCAGAAATGCAACAAAAAAAAATCACCATGTTGGAGAAGATTGATCTGTCCACTGTATTCTGTAAATTTATGCAGTAACAGAAATGGTTATGTGCAGTTCGATCCTTGCAAAGCTGTGTGCCTTGTTCTCCTGCAAGGCCTGTACTACTGAAGGAGCTCATTTCATCGGCAAAATCCCCACGAGGTTAATCCTGCTGACATTTACTGAATTAAATTTTGAATATTTTTTTCTTTTTGCTTTCATTCTACTCTGCTTAATTGTGCTCCCTTTGCTATGTCGTTGCAGCACATCGTTCGTTCTTCTCGTTCTCATCGTTCAAGTCCAGAGGGTACTGATGCTGGCCATTGGTGATGCAGTGAACAGGGATAATCGGTGCTGATCCTTTGTTTGCCGAACATGAAGAGGAATTCTTTCAGATTACATTGATTTATTAGTAGATAAATGCAAATAAACATGTATGACTATATGAACTGACTAAGGAGCTTTTAGAAACCACTTGCTGAGAGCACCTTATGAACCATGGTAGTAATATGTATCATGTTTTGTGTGTGTGTGTGTTTTTGTCAGATAATGAATATGTTTGTGTTCTTGCACTTAAAACTTTCTATACATAGGGAAATACTTAAAAGTGTTGTGGTAGAGCCACAAATGTATGACTCCATTTGACAATGTATAAATCATGACATCAGATTTAAATCTTAAAATATATGGATATGCTTTCATTACGGATTTTACTAGGGCCCTATTTGATTCATGGGACTAATCCATTAGTCCCTCCATTTTAGTCCCTTTTACTCCTTAAGAATCTAAACAGGGGTGACTAAAAGGGACTAAAAGTGCATATTGGGACTAAAATCCATTAGTCTCTTTTGAAGTTACTTATAGGGACTAAAGTAGCAGCCACTCTCTTCTTTCTCCCTCGGTCCACGTGCCTTTAGTCCCTGGATCCAAACAGTAGGGGCCTAAAGTTTTTAGTTCAAGGAAAGGGCTAGGTTCATGTATAATGAAAGAAGAAAAGAAGACTATACAATTTTTACTCTGCTAAAAACACCGATAAATTCCAGCTGCTTTTGGATGATCTAGATCACGCGGAGATTTGTGTAACACATAAACATTATCATTCTTCCTTGTCCCCTCTCCTTATTCTTCTCCCCACACAATGCGTATTCACGCTAACATCCCCACCCATTGACACAGCCTCCCATCCTTGAGCGTCGTTCCGCCTCACCAATGATGCCAATGGCGTCGGCGATCCATGCTTGATCGGCCTCTTCCTCCACCCCCACTCCATTCCCCCCCATCCCTCACTCCTCTCAAAGTCCCAAGTGGTAGTGAGATGTCCTATGTCCTACCCATCTTTCCCATCTCCAGCAACTCGTGTTGAGACGCCGTTGTTGTTCCTACATGCTAACTGCTCTAGATCTGACACCCTTGCTCCTAACCCGCTCACACCTCTTATAGTTGTGTTGCTTCGCATTGTCACCTGCCCCTATCGCCGTTGCTTACATGTGTTCGTCGCTCAACATTGGTACTTCACATCGCTGGCTATCTCATTAAAGTTGCCCTCATCGTCCTTCCACCCTGTCTAACCCCTCCATCACCTCCCAATTCCAAAACCCTATACCCTCTGTCGAGGTTCCGACGTTATCGTTGTGTCGAAATGTTACGTTGCCGGTGAGTTACCCCCTCCTCTCTCTCTCCTACCCATCCGAGCTTAAAGATGACTCTTTAACCATCAAACGATGTGACTAAGATTTCGCTGAAAAATAGCGATCCTAAAAGTATATATTTATACACGTGTTTATATCGTGCAACGTTATATCATACTACGTTGCTATTACTTAAAGTGATACTGAGGTAGATTGCAGAAAAACCAAGAGCTCACTATCAGCAGCAAGGGGCAGCAAGGCGTGCCACGTAAGCACAAAACCCCCCCTTCTCCTACCTCATCCTGATATCCCCAAACCACCAACCAAACACACACACCCAAACCCGACGAACAGCCGCAGCTGCAGGCCACGCATCCTCGCCGTGAATCTCCCACCGCGCTCCGGCGATGGCATTCGCGGTCTCCACCGCCTGCAGGCCGTCCCTGCTCCTGCCCCCGCGCCAGCGCTCGTCGCCGCCGCGGCCGCGGCCGCTCCTCTGCACGCCCTCCACCGCCGCCTTCCGCCGCGGCGCCCTCAGCGCGACAACAACGCCAACGCCGGCGCGCGCAGCACTGCCGTCGACGACGGGGAGGAACAGGATCGTCTGCGGCAAGGTGACGACGACGAACAATTACCCCTCCTCCTGTCGCAGTCGCAGGAGCACGATGATGCACGCCGCCGCGTGGCTGCTGCTGCAGCAGCTGAGCCCAGCAGCAGCGCGCGTGGCGCGGGCGGCTGATGACGATTCGTCGGTGCAGGTGAGCAAGGGCAGCGCGGCGCCCAACTTCACGCTGAGGGACCAGGACGGGAGGGCGGTGTCGCTGTCCAAGTTCAAGGGGAGGCCGGTGGTGGTGTACTTCTACCCCGCCGACGAGACCCCCGGATGCACCAAGCAGGCCTGCGCCTTCCGCGACTCCTACGAGAAGTTCAAGAAGGCCGGCGCCGAGGTCATCGGCATCAGCGGCGACGACGCCGCCTCCCACAAGGTCACTACACCCTTTCTCTTTCTCTGCACTTATAGTCTTATTATACACTTGAGTGAATTCTAATCCCTCGATAGAATTTCCTTTCGTGCAACTTTTTTCTTAAAAACAATCCAATACAAAATGTTGTGAAAAATTAAAAAAAGAAGATAGTTTATAGAATAGTGACATTTATCGATTCATTTAAAATGAAGTTTAAATTTGACCATTAGATTAAGAAAAAAAGTTTAGATGTGCACAATAGCTACTATTCATATTTTGAATTTTTCGTTTTTTATATCTCGTTGTCAATGTTGTATAAGTGTTGCTAAATTCTTCTAGAATTTATCATAACCATTTGGATAGTTTTTATACTGACGTACTCTCTTAAAATCGAAATAGTTTCCTTTTACAATGGCTTCTACCAATAGTATAATCAACGTATGATTTTTTTTAACTTTTATTTTTTAGTTTTAAAAATAGATCCTTCAAAAACTTATTTCCAAAATCTAAAACTTTTAGCCACACCAGCCTGTCAAACGGGACAAAACAATACTTACACGACACACATTACGGACGTGACAGTTTTGTCCTGCCATGCTAGTGAGTGGCGTGGCCAAATAACGCTGCCACACCAGCTAGACCGGCGTGACCAAATAACAATGTCGCGCTAGATAGACCAATGTGACAGTATTATTTTGCCACGTTAATCCGACTAACGTGGCCAAAGATTTAGATTTTGTAAATAAGTTTTGAAAGGGTTTAGTTTTAAAATTAAAAAGTTGAAAAGTTTAAAAAGTAAGAAAATATTGTATGCATAGACCGTTCATCAATCACACACACACATATATATATATATATATATATAAACTACTTCTCCCGTTTTAAAATATAAGCATTTTGTTAAGATTCATAGCTAGAAAATATTTATATTTTGAGATACAGATTATATCATCTTTTAATAACTGGCAATATAGTTCTGTAAATAATTAGCGATGATCAAGATGACAAGATCGGTTGTACCGGTGATAATAATGCGATGGAAGTTATTGATGGATGTGTAGGAGTTCAAGAAGAAGTACAAGCTGCCGTTCACGCTGCTGAGCGACGAGGGGAACAAGGTGAGGAAGGAGTGGGGTGTGCCGGCTGACCTGTTCGGGACGCTGCCGGGAAGGCAGACGTACGTGCTCGACAAGAACGGCGTCGTCCAGTACATCTACAACAACCAGTTCCAGCCCGAGAAGCACATTGGCGAGACCCTCAAGATCCTCCAGAGCCTCTGATTCTCTTCTTCTTCTTCCTCCTTTTTTAACTACAATCTCTCATGTATGATCCATCACAGTATACCGAGAAATTAATCCATCTGTTAATCTCTTCTCGATCGTTTTTCTCCCTCGGCATGTGTATAGCTAGTGTATCTGTAACTCTGTGAGTATATATACAGTCAAAATCGGTGGGCTGCTAGCTCTGAATTTTGCCGTAAGGCACTCTGATTTTCTCTACTTGGATTAATTTACTAATGTTTTATACCCCTCCCTCCCATTTTAAATGTAGCCATAACTTTTCGTGCCTAATTTTAATCGGTCGTCTTATTTATTTTTTTTAAAAAAAATTAAAAACATAAGTCACGCATAAAATATTATTTATGTTTTATTATCTAATAATAATAATAATACTAATCATAAAAAAAATTCAAATAAGACGGATGATCAAAATTGGGTATGAAAACTTATCGTAGTATTTATAATGGAAGGGAGGGAGTAGTTTTGTTCTTTTTATGTGGAGCCACCTCTAGTTGCTGGATTACTGTCGGATAAGTACGAGAGGTTAATTAGCGTCATCTCTGGTGTCCTGTATCGACTGTTGGAATCGTGCACGGCACGAGCTCAAGCAGTTACGGTTCTTTCTTTTTTCGCCGTAATTAATTAACCTGAACCTGCAGATGGCGTTGTGGTAAGATGCAACTTTTTCTTTTTCTTTTTTTCTGTTCAATCTGCTGGCGTTAAGCTGGTAGTAGTAGTTGTGTGTGTCACAGTGTGCATGCCCAGTTGTTCGGGCACTACCAGACACAGCGGTCACCGACCTCCATCACCGGCAACCTCGCGTGCGCCTCATCTTGCAGTTGCAGCACGGATCGTCGCCTCCTCGTCGTAGCCGAAAGCAAACGCCTCGTCTTTGTGGAGGACATTTGTCACGTAAGAGTGCTCCTACACGTACGATTCAGTTGTACAAGTATAGATATGTAACTATAGATCAATCAAATGAGATAATGTTTATATATCCTATAGCTGTTTATAATCGAAGATCAAATTTAGTTGTACATAAGTCGGTGGTTGGATCGTATGCATAGCAATTTTTGTCACAGAATTGTCTAAGGAACAAATGTTATACTACTTCTGTGAAGGGATCAACACGGTCTAGAATAAGCCTCTCTACACGATCTGCGAGTGTTACCTTGTGTTCTTAGTAAGTAGTAGTATAGTGGGATGGAACAATGGATAAATGCATAGGCCTATTGAGCTTTTAAACCATGTGATTTTATTTTAAAAGGACTTTTAATGTATGAACGTTGTAGAAAAGAGTTCTAGATCCACTATTAACTTTATAATGTTAAATTTATTCGTATGTACCTTCAAATAATTATCAGAAATTATCCAGCCATATTGCCATTCAACTTATTTAGCAAGGAAGAACGATACAAAGGACGGAGCCAAGCATACAGTGTTAGTGCTTGACTTTTCCTCCTAAGTGCTTAAATCAAATATTCGGGACACACGTCTTACACATCAGCATTTGCTAAGCATACATTGTCAAAATTTCGATGGTTCAGTGTGCACATCTCATTTTACACCGTAAGAATTTTTTTTTTATAAGCACCAATTTAAGCACTTGCATTGGAGAACAATTAATTACTACAAAATCTTGAATATTTTGGCACGAAAATAATAAGATCACCTATAGATATATCATTCCAAGTCATAGATTGCTAGAGAGATTAGCGTAAGTCAACTTAACGAGAGAGAAACAAGCTAACACCTTAATTTTCTGTATCATAGGTAAATTTTTCCCGTTGAATTTTAATCAACGGTTAGAGTCCGTCTACAAAGTTATCTGGCCTAAAAATAAACAAAGACTAAAACAAAAAAGGCAAAATGTGGAAAAAAAAGTTTAGGCATGGCATATCCATGGCAGCATCTACCATCTCCTTCCAGCTGATACCCAGCACCTTCTTCCTCTTCCCCCTGATCCCCTCCATCCAACGGCCCAGATTCACTCATCCGCCGCCTCCTCCCCGCCATTAAATACACTTCACCTTCTTCTTCCTCTCCCAAGCAGAGCACGCGACGCGACGCGACGCGAGCAGAGCACGCGCGCCAAGATTTTCCGAGAAGCAAAGCCACGCCGTCGCCGGCGGCGAGACCGATGGACCTCCTCGAGCAGCCGCTCGAGGCCGTCGCGTTCCGCCTCTACTCCCTCCCGGAGGCCGCGGCCCCCGCTGGCGCCGCCGCGTGGACCTGCCTCGCCGCCGTCCTCGCCGCGGCCGCCGCCGCCGCCGCCGGCATCTGGCGCCTGCGCGCCGCCGCGCCCGTCGTCGCCGCCATGGGTGGTGCTTCTTCTCGCGAGGATGGTTTGGAACCGGAGTCGTCTCCTGCGACGGCGGCGTCCGAGCAGGCGAGGTCGTCGTCGGAGAGGCAGCCCGAGCCGGCCTCGTCGCCGTCGCCGAAGGAGACGTACACGGCGTACTTCCACGACAGCTGCTGCGTCGGGTGCTGCGACATGGACGACGACGACGACGACGGCGAGGAGGTGCTCGAAGAGGAGGAGGACGACGACGACGAGCCGTCGGAGACGACGCCGTTCGAGTGGGAAATTGTTAGGTCTCTGCCTCTCAGCCCGACGGCGGCGGCGGAGGTTCGCCGGTACAGGGACTCGGCGCCGCTCGGCGGAAGCGTCGTTCGGCTGTGGAATCACGTCGCCGGCGGGGGCGTAACGGCGGCGAGCCCGAGGCGGAGGGGACTAGCCGGCGGCGTTGTCTCGGCCTTCTGAGCATCCAAAGGAGTAATAAAAATCAAAATTTTATTTATCGGCTGTTGTAAAAGTTTGTAGCTTTAAAATGTTCAGCATTGTACATATGGCTCCTCCCTTTTAATTTGCGCAAATTTTGCAGATTCACGGCTGCAAATTCGGCACAAATTCAGCTCAATCCCGCCGTTACTCATTTAATTTAGCTGCAAACCGTAGCTACACAGCGAATTTGCAGATTAATACTACGGCACGAGTCGATCGAGTAGTAGGTAAGGAGACGAGATTACAAGTGCAAATGCATCTTTATTGCTTTACCCTCACGGCTGAATTGCCGATGATGGTGAAATGCTCTCGACGCGACGTTTCTTGGCAGCCACAAACAGTCCAATTCACTCACCTTAACTCTCAATTTTTTTTAGAGAAGTGTATTTGTTACCCGGCCACTAACATTCAATCGGATATATGCAGCTATTTTATATTAGGAACTTAGCCTATCATAAATAACCCAATCTGAAATTCGCTTATATAAAGATTTGAACTCAGAACTTTAGGTACTACTCCGTACTAAGATTAGCGCAACCAATAAGCTACATACCCTTTCACACTTACCTTAACTCTCATGTCTGAACTCATCAAAGTTGTTTACCCAGCATGCTACACCTACCTTGGCAGCTTTCCAGAAGGCCCTTTCTGTATCAATCTCACTCCACTTAGGTTGTGCTTAGTTCGCACTAAAATTGAAAGTTTGGTTGAAATTGGAATGATGTGACGGAAAAGTTGAAAGTTTGTGCGTGTAGGAAAGTTTTGATGTGATGGAAAAGTTGAAAATTTAAAGAAAAACTTTGGAACTAAACACGGTGTTAAAACGGAGTGACAAATCAATTGTTAACTAGTACAAACTCAATTGCAAATTCATGGACCCTGTTTAGATGGGACTAAAACTTTTAAGTCCCTATCACATCGGATGTTTGGACACTAATTATAAATATTAAACCTAGACTATTAATAAAACACATCCATAATCTTAGACTAATTCGTGAGACGAATCTATTAAGCCTAATTAATCCATGATTAGCCTATGTGATGCTACAATAAACATTCTCTAATTATGGATTAATTAGATTTAAAAAATTTATCTTGCAAATTAGCTTTCATTTATTTAATTAGTTTTATAAGTAATCTATATTTAATATTCTAAATTAGTATCTAACTATAAAGACTAAAGTTAAAACTGGTCTAAACACCTCCAATTTGGCAGTTGGATCCATGTCAGGACTCAGGAGACGCCATTTGTCCCATCACAAAATCCTCGCTGCTACTGCCTCTGAAACTTTTTGGCACACTTGTCAGCCGCGGCGAGGCGGCGTGCCCGTTTGATGGCGCCAGCCCAGTATCGGCGATTTTCGCAGGATGGAGGCGTGCGAGATCCACCTACCACGTACAGTACTACGCCTCCGCACGGCGGATTGGAGTAAATTTCTTGCCATTAGAGATGGTTGGCGCGCGACATTGTTGGTTGCTTCGAGCTTGGGTGTGTTCTAGAGCTTGGGCTTCAATGCTGCCGTGCAATGGCGAATCGGGGACGCTCGGATCAAATGAGAGGGGCCACATGTGCTTCCCATAAGATTTTTTTTTCTTTCATGTAGAATTGAAATACTCTAGATTTCCTATAGGTTCGATTGTGAAATTTTCTGGTCAGAGCATGTTCTAGACAGCTAGTAGAAGTATGGATTATCTGTGCCACGCTTTCAGAATTCAGAACATATGGTTGCTCCGAAATTTTTTTACATCAGTATCGTCTATGGTATTTTTTTTGAAGTTATTTGATAGTTTCTTTTTACAAATATTTAATTCACAGCATTTTCTTTCTATCCATAATCTACTCTATCCGTTTCGACTCGTCGTTTAGGTTTAACCTAAATCAAATATTTTAATGCTTGACCAATCTTTCTCTAAATTCATATAGTTTAATATCATAAGATTAATATTTTTGATTTATCACGAGAAAATCAAGGAGGTATCAATTATTCAGTTTTAAGTTAGATCACGTCCTTAAGTTTGGCAGGTCTGATGATGTGCATGACGAGATGGGAAGATGTGGTTAAGGCAGCGTAAGAGCAAGTACTATAATAGTTGATGTGTTGTCTTTGAAAACGTCATTTAGAATTAATTGATGATGTGGAAGAGAGAAGTGAGAGAATATACAATGGAGGCCACTGGTACTAGCGGTCTCAACGTGCCAAATAGGATAAGACTATATGAAAGTCACACAATCTACAATGGAGAACACTATTGAGTACTATATTTTATGTTTCGGCCCCTGGTTATTTATATGTCAGCCCTTACAATATTTATTATTATAAGATTAACAATTTTAGTCCTTATAACGACAAAAAAAAATATGGATACCCCTAATCTACATATGGATCCATTGTTAACCTCCCACCATCTCCTTTTTCGCGTTGCCTCCTCTTCTCTGCATCCCAGTCCGCCGCCGCCGCCGCCGCCGCGGATTGAGGCGGCTCCCTCCCCAGCCACCGCGGATTGAGGGCGGCTCCATCCCTAGCCATCGTCGTGTCCTCTTCTTCGGCCGTCGACCGACGTCCATAGCCGCGTCTTGGTGGCGGCGCGGATGAGCTCGCCGGATCCGGACGTGGGCTCACCGGATCCGGATGCTGGCAACTCACCGACTCCTCAGAGGTGTTGGCGGCACACGACGATGACCTTGGTAATGGCGGCAGCGCACGGCGACGAGCTTCAAGGAGGTGATCTCTCTCCGACGGCGCGGAGGAGCTCGCCGGCTGCTGGGATCCGATAGCCCCCCCTCCTCCTCCAAGCTACTTGCTGAGGCCATTGATTCACCCAACCCATGACCTAGACCGTGGCTCCGAGCTGAGGCAGGTTGGGTTTACTGTGACCTATGCAGGTCACGCAACTTCCTCTTGCACCACAGTCCTCCCTACCACATCTGCCCACCCGCCTAACTTGAGGCCCGAGACCACTATCCACGGTGGAGTGTTGTACATGGCCTGAGGAAAGAGAATATGAGCTACCCCTCATGCAAGGAGTAATGTCTACACAAACTTCAAAATAAAAAAAAAGATGAAATAAAGGCTGGGTTGGACAAATAAATAAAATAAAAATATTGAGGTTAGTATGCTAAAGATAGTGTACATGTGATGTACTGTATGTATCCCCTCTTATTTTATATCGATATAATTAGATGCGACACTTGACTTTTCTATAAAACTTAATTAATCACCACAGGCAGAACTTTCTAGAGATGTCACTGTGCCAGGGGGAAGGAAATTATGCTGCGTGACGGTAGCAAAACGGGGACCTAATCTGACCGACGCTGTGACACACGCCGGGCTACTCCAGATAGGTCCCTTTGGCTTGACATCACATTCTTGTATCTTGTGCCTGGGCTCATGGCTCATGTGAGCAGAGGCAGCTGCCCCCGTTTCGCGTAGCCACAAGTAGTGCGTTGCAACGAGCCAAATGCTGCAGTGGCCCAGGACGGTGGAGAGCGGAATTGTGGCTCTCGGACGGTTTGGTCCTCTATCGGTGGGGCGGTTGATCGGTAGCAGCAGCACTGTGCATGTAAAGCATCGCTGCAGACGTCGCTGCAGTGCTTGACACTTTGACAGACAAATCGTCACTCTAGATTTCTACGTTTTGATTCTTTTTGAAAAATAACTTATTTTATGAATAGGCTTCTGGAAAAAAAAATTTATTTCAGAAATGAACCATTTTTTTTACACTAGGATTATTCGCGCCAACGTTCAATGTCTTAACGGTTAACGCCGATGACACTGGCGCTGACACCTTCGCCTCCCATAGTAGCTAAGTTGCTGTTGTGAATGGGGTCAGCGCCAAAAAGATTGGTGCCAAGAACATGTTTGCAAAAAAAAAAATCCAAAAAGATAAAATGTAAATAGTAAACTTCACAAAACTACAAGTATTTTGCACAATTTATCATAAAACTACAAATCTAAAAGTTTGGTTCACAAAACTATAGATTTAATGTATTCGTTTATCAACTACACATTTAGTGTCTGCACTTATCACAAAACTATAGATTTAGTGTCTCCATTATCACAAAACTACAGGTTTTAATGGAGACTCTAAACATGTAGTTTTGTGAAACAAGTTTTTAAATATTATGTATGCAATTTTATGATATACTATTGTACAAAGTACCTGTACTTTTATGATAAACGAAGACACGAAATCTATAGTTTTGTGATAGATCATGCAAAGTATATGTAGTTTTATGATATTTACTCAAATGTAAATGTTTTTCTTACAGAAGGTCCTTAGTGCGAAACTCTTTACAGCCAAAGGACCTCGTGCTATTGTGTGTATGTTTGTGTGTGTGTGTGTGGCATTTGAGGGGGGTCAACAGTCCAGCACTAGCATTGTTGGCGCCAAGACAATACTCCCTTCGTCAAAAAAAAAAAAAGACAAACCCTGTTTTCCGTGTCCAATGTTTGACCGTCTGTCTTATTTAAAAAAATTATGAAAAAAAAATAAAAAGACAAGTCACACATAAAATATTAATCATATTTTATCATCGAACAACAATAAAAATACGAATTATAAAAAAATTTCATATAAGACGGACAGTCAAAGTTGGACACGTAAACCCAGGGTTTGTCTTTTTTTTAGGACGAAGGGAGTAGACTTTAGCGCTAAGGTCGTCACTTACGCTGAAAAAAGGGTTTATTTCTGCAATAAGTTTTTTCTATGGATCTATTTATAAATAAATTTTCGAAAAGGGCCAAAATATAAAAAAAAATCCAGCATCGTCACTGCTCTGATGCAAAGATACGATACAGCTCGTAGTGGTAGTACTACCATACGAGTATCTCGGTACTGATATGGCACTGGCACAATACTGAATAAGCTGATCCTGGTAAATCTACTGCATTAGCAGCACTACTGTACCACTAGGTATTTGGCTGGATTTTTTTTTAAAGTACTGCACTCTGGTAACATATATAACTGCTTATTGAAATGATACTGTAGCTACTAGATGCTCAATAAAAATAGAATGTAATACGGGCTTCATGATACATAGTTTGCTTTCTTAGATATTGTTATCAGCAAAAAAAGAGTAAAAAATTTCAAAACATAGAACAGTTGTAATGATGAATCTATAACCTTCAAGTTCGATGTCATTTTCATGAGCAACTTCTAACATGGACATTCCAACATGGACACTGATAGTCTGCTCCGTGCCATCCTTGTTCACAAATATTACAGAGATTATGTGCAACCCAGATAAAATTGCTCGTCAGAAAACTAATCAGTTATTTTGGGCCAGCTATTTCCTACAATCCTATGTGGAAAAGGGGCAGCCCCTAATAGGACAACAGAAATATAGGGGGTGTTTAGATCCAGGGGTGTAAAGTTTTGGCGTGTCACATCGGGTATTATATAGGGTGTCAAATGGGGTGTTCGGGCACTAATAAAAAAAACTAATTATAGAATCCGTCAGTAAACCGCGATACGAATTTATTAAGTCTAATTAATCCATCATTAGCAAGTATTTACTGTAGCAACATATTATCAAATCATGGAGCAATTAGGCTTAAAATATTCGTCTCGCAAATTAGTTGTCATCTGTGCAATTAGTCAATTTTTAGCCCATATTTAATGCTTCATATAGGTGTTCAAACATTCGATGTGACATGGTGAAAAATTTTGGGGTGGGGTCTAGACAGGGCAATAGATGAAAATCACATAAACGATCTGGACCCTTGTCCCAATACACAAATGTTGCTAGATGCTCAAATTTCATGCCATACCACAAAAAGGAAAAGAAAGGAGAGAGAAAACACACTTACTTCTCCTTGTCCTGACTGCCCTCATGATGATCGCTACTAGTTGTTGCTGTGGAAAAGAGGATGTTCTTCTGAAAGTTATAGAACAGTGCTTATTAGTCATTACATATAAGAACATTTGAAAAATGATAAATCATCTCCTGTGGAGGAACAAGAGAAAATTGCCCAAAAGTTATGATTGGTGGTCGAAAATGTGTAGGTAGATAAAAAATTTATCTCTACATTTGTCGTTTCAGATTTCATAATGCACAATTTTTTTCAGTGGTCATTTCAGATTGCACATGCCATATCTAGAAATCATCTATCGGTAATTCGTTAATTTGTATTGTCAGATGCAAATCATGTATATAATATAAATACAGTTATGTATCAATGACTTGGCCGAGCCGAGTTCTAAGCAAAAGCACATACAAAGGGTATGCAAATTTTTTGTCCGAATTTACCACTAGAAATCACAACAACAACCATATAGTATAATTGAACTAATAGCTGGGGCTAAATGCCGGCTGAGTTGACCCCGATAGTAACTGGTTGTACTGCTTGGCAATTTTCCTGCTGCAAAAGAGAGTAACAACAACAACAACAATAAGATGGCACCAAAATCACCATTAAACTAACCATACATTATAATTAAACGCAGGAGCATTTGAAAACCACACATTTACTCAACAAAGCGCCTATGAACTCACTCAGAAACCGGCCAAGGAGCGGTAGATACCACAAACCCGTTTATATAAATCGGTCACTCGTTAATCATTCAGGACAAGGTGTAAACTCATCATGAATATAACTATAAGTATTTTTTTCACTTGCTTCCAGACCGTTTAACCAATCAAGGTAGAGAAATAAAAGGTCTGTTTGGGGAGCTTTAAGATTATGAGAAGCAGCTGCTAAGAAGCTAGCTGGTGAGAATCTGGAGAAGCTGGGAAATCCAGCTTATGGCTTCGAATCTGGAGAAGCTGGGAAATCCAGCTTATGGCTTTTAATTTATTTTCCAGATTCTACACCTACATATTTTCAGAATCTGGATAAAAAACTAGACTGTTTAGAGAGCTTCTGGCAACTGGACAACTGAAGATTCTAGAAGAAGCCGCAGCTGTTAGAAACTCCCCAAACATACCCAAGGTGGGAGAAGGCAAGTACCAGCTCTACTCTCGCGAGGAATCCGCGCCCCGAGCTGGGAGATCCTGGACAACATCGCCGCAGCCGGCTTCACTAACCAACACCACCATCTACCGAACCCTAGCAGCAACAATCCACGACCGTACACAAATCAGCCAGAACCGCGGGCCAACCAAGTAACCGAACACACCCAGGGGAGGGGGGGGGAGCAAGCGAAGAGAGACGAACCTTCCGGTGGCCGGTGGGCAGCGGCGGCGGCGCCGCTCTCCTCCCTTCCACGACGGCGGCGAAGTGGGAGGACGACGAGACAGAGAGTGTCGGAATTTTTTTTATTTATAATTTTTTTATTAAAAGTTTTACAAAAATAATTTTCCATTTTGAAAATTGACGGAAGGAGTCGCCTACCGCCCTCTGGGAGGGCGATTTTTAAAAATCGCCCTCTCAGAGGGCGGCGAAAATGACGTGGCAGACGGCCGTTCGCTCTCGGGCGACGGCCGTCAACGAAATTTGCAGGCGGCCCCCTTGCCGCCCTCCGCTAGGGCGATTTTATACTGTGCGGGGGGCCGCCTGCAAATTGGCGGCGAGGGGGGGCATGGAATTTTGCAGGCGGCCCCCTTGCCGCCCTCCGCTAGGGCGATTTTGTACTGTGGGGGGGGGCCGCCTGCAAATGGGCGGCGAGGGGGCATGGAATTTTGCAGGCGGCCCCCTTGCCGCCCTGGGGGAGGGCGATTTTTGCCTCTCCCCCTATAAAGCCCAGTCCCTCCTCTGTGAAATTTCATTATATTCACTAAAAATCCAAAAAAAAACAAAAGAGAGAGAGGGGAGGGCAGCAGAAGGGGAGCGGCGAAGCCCTGCTGGTTCGCTCAATTCATCACAGGTATGCTCCCATACATCTTTTGCATTTGTACTAATATGTTATGTTTGAGTATATATGTTGCATTTTAGTTTTAGTTCCATATATTTTAGCACATCTGTAGCACACAGCACATATGTGTAGATCCAGAGCATAGAATATAATAGTATGAATTGAGACATAGACAGTAGTGTTAATTGTAAGATGTAGTTTAGTTTGATCTGGAGAATGTAACGTAATTTTAGAAATTTAGAGAACAATATTGTAGAGAATGTAACTTAGGGCGTAGTACAGAAATGCGAGGTTAACGCAGTTATTGTTTTCATCAGGCACAATGTCAAATAAGGTCACATTTCAGATAGTTCACGGTGAAGGAAATATTAGATTTGGTCCAGATGGTGTTGATCTGTCAGATTTTGTAATGACATCTAAGGACATCGATAGGCCTGCGGAGAGAACATTTCAGTCAATTTATAGTTGGTTGTTGAGAGGATTTAGAATAGACCAAGAAGTCTACACAATGTCAGTGTCAGTTGTAGTGAGTCGTGCAACAGAAGGTTATTTTTGGGAACTAATGCCGATGGACAGCACTGATGCTTGGAGACGGTATGTGGAAATGGCTTTTGAACGGTCATGGCCCCTCGTTATATTTGTGTCGGTACAAGAGAAAGATATAAATGTTTCAATGCAAACCGAAGATGTAGAGGGTCCTATCAATGCAGGGGATGTTGTTGGACCATCGATGCAAAATGAGGAAAATCAACCAAGGGAGGAGCAGGCTATGGGCATGGCGGATGAGGGGGAGAGAGTCGGTATAATTGTTGATGAAATGGAGAGGGAAGATTCGGATAATGAGGAAGTGGACGACGACGCATCATCCGATGAGGAAGGTGATGTAATGGCCACTGATTGGGCAAATGAGGACTTCTCTGGACTTGTTATATCAGAGGGTGATCATGTACCCTGGGAGTATAAGGAGAACGAGGTAATTGAGGGTGCAAGATATGCTCATAAGGATGAGATGAAGGAGGCGGTGAAGCATTGGGCAGTTTCCTTGCAGAGAGAGTTTAGGGTGGTCAAGTCAACAAATTATGTGTATGAAGTGAGGTGCATGAAGGAAGATTGTCCGTGGCGTGTCCATGCATATAAGGGTAAATGGAATGATTATTGGAAAGTTAGCATTGTGACCGAGCACAAGTGCTACTTACAAGGGGTGGAGAAGTATCACCGAAACATCACTTCAGCTTTTGTGGCAAGTGAGATGTACAGCAGTGTTGTTGGTAACATTGGCTTTGAACCAAAATCAATTATTAGGCACATCGAGAACAAATTCAAGTACACCATAAGCTATGCAAAGGCCTGGAGAGCCAAACAAAAGATCATTGAGATGAGGTATGGCACATTTTAAGCTTCTTATGATAATTTGCCTCGTTTCTGTTTTTGTACAAAAACATCACCCCGTCGTAACTTGATGATCCATCCTCGCAGGACCTCGTTTGCCTTCGAGCGCCCCTAGCTTCGGATCAGTGCGACCTACAGCACCGGTTTCGCACGGTACAGTTCAGCCCAGATATTAGTTCATTTTTGTTTCAGCTTTTGCACGATTATGTCACCATGTTTTAACTGCACGTTTCCTCATCGCAGGACCTCGTCTGCCTTCGAGCGCGTTCGCAGGCACGACCGGCGCTTCCACGAGCTCCGCAGGGGCGTTCGCCACCTCTTCGGGCGCGTTCGCCAGCTCTTCCTCTCACGGAGCGTCGATCCCTCGCCCACACGGTACTTTACTTTTTATTAATACTGTTAAATACCTGTACGAAACTGATGGTCCTTGTCTAGCAGGATTTGCAGCCGGGATCTTCGGTACTGGGGCCTCTTTGTCTCACGCCGGTAGGACTGGTCCTACTAGCCAGTTCTACGACGACGACTTGCACGGTGCAGACCACCACGACGTACTAGGCTCCTCTCAGCTTGGAGGAGCTCCAGAGGCGCACACTCAGGAGCAGCCAGAGGTCACACCTGTACAGGCAGGACGGGTTGGCCGTGCCGTACCCCCGGACCGACTCACGTACTCCCATGGGCACATTAGGGCGCAGGGTAGGAGGGACAGGGGTAAGAGGCCTCGTCAGTAGTGTTCTACCTCTTCAGTCCTTATGTGACCGTTTCTTTTAGCTTACAAACTTGTAAAGCAGTACTACTTTTGCTATTACTACTGCAGTACTACTTGTGTTTGTCTCGTCTACATAGTTCTTTTCATTCATATGGTGCTAGAACAACTTATGCTCACGACAACACACTTTCGGCGCTGCACGGTAGTGTCAGATCCAGTAGCGCGCACAGTCTACAACAGCACACATGAAAAGCGGCAGCTCGAGTTATCACTATCAACTTTCGGCGCTGCCTGTTTACATAAAGTGAATCACGCCCACGCGTGATCGTCTTGTCACATCTAATGAATAATGTATCTCATTGAGTTCACATATATTGCAGTGAAAACGACGCTATATAATTGACAATCTGAAGGCAACCTCTTCATATCTTCTTTCCCACTAGCACACAACACACGAAAATGGAAGCCTATTCATTGGTAATACGTAATCTAGATTTGAGATTATGTAGAACATTCTTCACTACAATTTTACATTTTGGCAGCAAACCAAATATGATCAAATGCAATTTAACCTTACCAAATATTTGGTCGTGAAGAAAAATTTGGCACTAACAATCCAAATATGCCCTAAAAATTAATAAAATATTTGTACGGTAACAAAATATTTGTACGGTAACAATCCAAATATGCCCTAAAAAATAATAAAATTGTATTTTACTAGTCTTGGAGATTTTAATCTTGTATAGTTTTCAATATAAAAAGATTTGATAACTATTGATATTTATACAAAAATATAGAGCACAGTACAAAATCGCCCTTGCGGAGGGCGGCAAGGGGGCCGCCTGCAAAATTCCATGCCCCCTCGCCGCCCATTTGCAGGCGGCCCCCCGCACAGTACAAAATCGCCCTCGCGGAGGGCGGCAAGGGGGCCGCCTGCAAAATTCCATGCCCCCCCTCGCCGCCCATTTGCAGGCGGCCCCCCGCACAGTACAAAATCGCCCTCGCGGAGGGCGGCAAGGGGGCCGCCTGCAAATTTCGTTGACGGCCGTCGCCCGAGAGCGAACGGCCGTCTGCCACGTCATTTTTGCCGCCCTCTGGGAGGACGATTTTTAAAAATCGCCTTCCCAGAGGGCGGTAGGCGACTACTTCCGTCAATTTTCAAAATGGAAAATTATTTTTGTAAAACTTTTAATAAAAAAAATTAAAAATAAAAAAAATTCGAGAGTGTCGCCGCCGTCGAGTCTGGAAGCTTACTCGTGGGCCGAGATTTACCGGGCCTTGAGGCCCATTAATTGGGCCCATTGAGGCCCACGAAAGCCCACCACCCATCACCGCCACGAGCTACAAGAGCCTCGAGAGAAACCCTCCCTAAAAATTCTCTCCCCTTCCCCCTCCCCCGTCCGCCGCCACGCAGAGGGGGGACGCCGCCGCCGCCGCCGCCGACCACCTCCAGGAGGCAAGGCATCGTATCCCGGTGCTGATTCACCTGCTCCCGCTCGCCTCCGCCGCCGTCTCACGAGGTAGGTAACGCCCCCTCCGTTGCTCTACCTGCTCATGCGGGTGTGTGCGCTATTGCTGCATCTTGGTATTAGTCGATCGGATTTTGCGTGGTCGTTTTCACTTGATTCTGTAATTAGCTAGTGTGGAAGTAAGTATTTGATATTCTGTTGTGCGGTCTGTCTCTTGTGTTGATTACTTGTTACGCTTTATTCAAGCGGGTGAATCAGATTTGATGGTTTGATGGAAAAAGGATGTGATTGTTGAGGCACAGTATAGTATAGCAGAGGGCTAGCTGCTGCTAAGATTTAACTTAGCTATGGAAGTTTGGGAATCAGTGGACTCTAGTACATAATTGTGCTTCCGTTGCTGCCATATTGCTTACTGTCTGCTACATTTGGGCAAACTTTTGATACTGCCAGCTAAATGCTCGCCCTTTTGCAGTGAGTTAGAGAATAGACCATTCATCCTTTATATGGTTCAAAACAAGCAATATGTGTATATCAGATATGTTGTTCTTTCTTTTTTTTACAGTGGCACTTGATAGTGTTTGCATGTGTTAATTGTGAGATCTACTTGTGCAGTACATATATACACGTTGCTTCGAAGTTCGAACATCTTATACTTTCCATGTTAATGGTGATTTTTAAAATCCAATTATGTAAAGGTCTAGAGGATAACAGATAAAAAAGGCATGTATGTGGACTGCAGTATTAAAATGTTCAGGGAGCAGTCCATAAAAAGTTCCACTGCATTCTTTTGAAAGGTGTATAGATAAAAGAGGGAGAATTAGCTTGCTGGCGAGTTGGCCTATGATGTTTGTACAAGTTTATATGATCTCTCAGGAGGCTGTTACCGGTGCTTAGTTTTATATGTGATTTGTTTGTGGTGTATTGTTACGTTGTGTTACTGGCGCCTTGAAGTGCTTTTACAGCCTTTGCTTGCTATCTGTGCTAAGCACTTTTAAGTTGCAAAAATAAACTGGGGGTTACATCTTGTCTAATATTTTCAGATTTACTGGATAATAATCAGGACTTTAAATTGCAAGTGCTGTAGTAAATCACAGTCTGGTGTTTTCTGGAATTTATTCTCTGTTATTTTCAATTGAATGGGTTCCTATGCTTGTTCCCAATTATCTCATCTCAGAAATTTTCAGTATTGCATCCTGTTATCCTGTATTGATTTCATATCCCCTGTTGTTTGTATGACAGGAGTAGTCATCTGAGCTAGTGAAGATGGTGCAGTACAATTTCAAACGAATCACTGTTGTCCCTCCTGGGAAGGACTTCATTGACATCATCTTGTCCCGCACCCAGAGGCAAACACCAACTGTTGTCCATAAGGGATATTCTATCTCCCGCATTCGCCAGTTTTATATGCGAAAGGTTAAGTATACACAGTCAAACTTCTACGAGAAGCTGTCCACTGTTATCGATGACTTCCCAAGGCTGGATGACATCCATCCTTTCTATGGTGATCTCCTACATGTTCTGTACAACAAAGATCACTACAAACTTGCCTTGGGCCAAATCAACACTGCCAGAAATATCATTGCAAAGATAGCTAAGGACTATTTGAGGCTGCTCAAGTATGGAGACTCACTGTACCGGTGCAAGTGCCTGAAGGTGGCTGCCCTAGGTCGCATGTGTACTGTCATTAAGCGGATCAGTCCTAGTTTGGCATACCTGGAGCAGATCAGGCAGCACATGGCGAGGCTTCCATCTATAGACCCAAACACCAGGACTTTATTGATTTGTGGCTATCCAAATGTTGGGAAGAGCTCTTTCATGAACAAGATCACAAGAGCAGATGTGGATGTCCAGCCTTATGCTTTCACAACTAAGTCTCTGTTTGTTGGTCATGCTGATTACAAGTATTTGCGCTACCAAGTGATTGACACTCCAGGGATCCTTGATCGGCCTTTTGAGGACAGGAACATCATAGAAATGTGCAGCATCACTGCTCTTGCCCACTTGAGGGCTGCTGTGCTATTCTTCCTGGACATCTCTGGTTCTTGTGGGTACAGTATTGCTCAGCAAGCTGCACTTTTCCACAGTATTAAGTCCTTGTTCATGAACAAGCCTCTAGTCATTGTGTGCAACAAGACGGACTTGCAGCCTCTTGAAAATCTGTCTGAGGAGGACATGAAGCTGGTAATGGAGATGAAAGCGGAGGCTATGAAGACTCTAGGTCATGGTGGAGAAGCTAATGAAGAGGGTGTTTTGTTGACTATGAGTACTTTGACTGAAGAGGGTGTGATGGCTGTGAAAAATGCTGCATGTGAGAGGCTTCTTGATCAAAGGGTGGAGATCAAGATGAAATCAAAGAAGATCAATGACTGCCTAAATAGGTTTCATGTTGCTATGCCAAAGCCTCGTGATAACAAGGAGAGGCCTGCTTGCATCCCTCAGGCTGTTCTGGATGCTCGAGCAAGTGCTGCTGCTGCAAAGGAAAAGAAGAAGCTGGAAAGGAAACTGGAGAAGGACCTCGAGAATGAGAATGGAGGTGCTGGGGTCTATTCTGCTAGTCTCAAGAAGCATTACTTATTGGCTGATGATGAATGGAAGGAAGATATTCTGCCTGAGATATTGGATGGGCATAATGTTGCCGATTTTCTGGATCCAGATATACTGCAGAGGTGTGAAGAGTTGGAGAGAGAGGAGGGTCTTCGCCTCGAAGAGGAAGCTGCACAGGAAGCTTTCCAGATTGATGGCCATGAACTAACTGAAGAGCAGCGTGAAATCTTGGGTCAGATTAGAAAGAAGAAGGCATTGCTCATCCAAGAGCATAGAATGAAGAAGAGGACTGCAGAAAGCCGTCCTATTGTTCCTAGAAAGTTTGACAAAGACAGGACATTCACAACTAATAGAATGGGTCGTCAACTTTCATCCATGGGTTTTGATCCTAGGGCAGCTCTGGACCGAGCCCGCAGCCGTTCTAGAGGTCGCAAGCGTGAGAGGTCACTTAGCAGAGCTGCTAGTGATGGTGATGATATGGATATAGATGGCCAGCAATCCAGCAAGAAATTGCGCGCGTTGTCGAGGTCCAGGTCTAGGTCAAAATCAAGACCACCTGAGGAGGTTGTTCCAGGAGAAGGATTCAAGGACTCTGCTCAGAAGAAGAAGGCGATTAAGAAAGCTAAGGATTCTGTGAGGAACAGGAACAAGGAGGCTCGTCGCGGTGAGGCGGATCGTGTCATTCCAACTTTGAAACCAAAGCATCTATTCTCTGGAAAACGTTCTATTGGCAAGACGAGCAGGCGATAAGTAATTCAGCACTGCTGCTTAGCATCACTGGTTTCAGGTAGGTTGATGTGGAGCACTACTTAAACACAGAATTTATCACATTAACTCTATTAGTCCAGGCTGATAACTCACGTTCTACTCATTTGTAGGAAGAGCAGTATAATTGCAGTTCGGTGTTGGGATTAGGGTGAAGGAAGGCCTGTTTATCCAATCTTTAGGACTTGTTCTACGCCGTTATTCATACTGTCTGGTGGATTGGTGTTGTATCGCGTCTCATCCTTCGACTGAGACATAATTTTGTTAGCTTATGTTTCAGCTTTATGCTACATTATATATGGTTTGGCTAGTATTAATAGAGTGGTTTAATTTCGTCGAATGGTACTCACTACCATCAATATCTTATAATTGTGACTTTGTTATACTTATATTCCAGTCCTGTTCTACTGTACCGATGCTCTACTGTTTGAGATGCAATGTTAAACTTGTTGAGCTGGAACATCTTGATTAGCACTCTCCAACGCTTGAGCTGCTACCATTTTCTTTCTTTATTTTTTTCTCCCGGAGTTCCTTTTTATTTATTTCTTTTGCATAACCTCAGAGGCCTTCTGTTAATACCGTCAAAAAGAGAAATTTGACAGTGCATTCATTAAGTTCCCTGTATGTTTCTGGTAGTATATGAACAAGATTTGCATCAGCTAAATCTAGCAGGAAGAATATGCTTCCAGTTACTGCCTCTCTGGATGTGAAAGCAAAACCAAAGCAGAACGAAGCAGCTAGATTTAGGCCAGCTACCTGAATCAAACAAAGACAATGCGTTCCTAACACTCTAGGGCGGCAAAACAAAAAATGATTTGTAAATGTGTTCGTAACAATCTAAAACCAAAGACTGAAAAAAGCCCTTAAAATCAATTCTAAATTTAAAGTTAAAAATTCAAATTTTAAATTAAATATAAATTTAAAGTTAAAAATTCAAATTTTGGTTAATAAGCGTAAGCGAAAAGATGATGTTATAAGGATCCAAGGTTTTTCTTCACCAGAAGAACGGGCATATAAATGCTGCGAGTTTGCAACGATGTGATGACTGATGACGGCTACTCCACACTTCCACAGAAGTTGGAAAAATCTGCACCCTTGATTTCAACTGCACAACCCAAAAACCACACGATTCAGAATTCAGAGGGGGGGACACTGTAGAAGCTCACTACTCCTGTTTCGGAAGAGTTCCCCAGATCTACAAATTCAGCTCATTACGATCAATGATCAAATAGAAACATGTTCTTACTCCTAAATTAATTATACACCGTGTGTTCAACCAAATTCTGGAGCGTGTTCTCTATTTACAGTACAGCCATGAACAAAAAGAACAAATGAAGAAAAAGAAAAAAATGTCAGTCTTCGTGGCGAGCACTGGGCAATCAAAATCTTCTTCTGGTACGTTGCTTCGGCTGATCAACATCCAACTACACGTTGTGGCTCGCCGGCGGCGGCCTCTGCTTTCTCCTCTTGCCGCCGCCACCGCCGGCGGCAGTGCTCGCGTCCTGCGACGTCCATGGCGCCTAAAGACATGACAGAACATTATCACCAGTTCACCTCGTATCCAAAGGCAGTATACTAGTAGTAAGTAGGAGTATTAAAGAACACTTGGCAGCTTCAGGATTATTCAAATTGATGTCATTTTAAACCATAACATTATTTAATAAAGTTGCTAAATCTGTGTATCTGTTATAGTTTTTTTTACTAAACTATGATAAATACATAAGAAATCCTGTTAAAACCCGACAATATTACCAAATTATCAAAATTTCGGTATTAACAAAATTTGTTTATTTTGGCTAAAATATAAAAAGAGGCTCAATTCGCCTCCACATGTAACTTTACAGCAACAGCAGCAGCAATAAGATGCTGAAGCATAGCAAGATATTCTTTTAGAGAAGTATATTTTTTTACCCTACCTCTACATCCAACCGGATATATACAACCTTTTAAATTAGAAAGTTAGCCAATCAAATAACCAATCTGAAATTTGCTCCTTTGAATACATCCAACCAAATATATGCAGTTTTAAATTAAAAACTTATATTTGAACTTAAGATTTTGGGTTGCTCCTAGATAACTGTATCCATATACAGCAAGATTTTGATGAATCTTGCAACGACACGAACGATCTGGTGAGAGATGCTCCCTTTTCTCAAAAACCAGATCACTGACTGGTTGGCACTTGCCAGCTCAGGTATGGATCCAGCAGTTTAACCTGAAAAATTCGCTTTGGCCGACCATGTGTCCATGCATGTCAGCGATCAGCAACATCTTCAGCCATGGCAAGAATAACAGCAGAGCTTGATCTCGATCACCTCGAAATTTACCTCGAAACAGAAGCCCGAAATGCCCAGCAGGCTGCTCAAACCGGAGTCCATGTCCATCGCCGCCGGTGAGCACCGCTTGTTCACGCCCTTGCGTGAAGTCGCCGCCGCCGCCGGCGATCGTGCATTGGCGGCCGCCGGAGGCGACGGCCATGACGGCGGCGGCGGCGTCGACTGGCAGAGGCCGGCGTCGATGTCGTCCTGGAACATGTCCACGAACAGCTGCTGCAACTCCTCGAAGCTCTCCTGCGCATTTCACAAAAAAAAAAAACAAAAAAAAGCCGGTGAGCACGAATCTGGAGGCGGAATGGACGGTCCAGATGCTTCGTGTTGCTAACCGCAGGCGTCGCCTGGCTCATCATCTGCGCCATCTCGCCGAGGAAATCGCCCATCCCCGACAGCTGCGGCCAAAAAAATTAAACGAGAGGACAAAAATTCTCATCAACGCGTCCTCGAGAGGAACAGATCGAGAGGAGTAGTAGCAATTAATTACATCTGCTTCGTCGTCGTCGTCGTCGCCGTCGTTGCCGTCGTAGACGCCGACGTCGTAGAGGAAGCGCTTGTTGGAGTCGGAGAGCACTGCAAAACGCACACGAGACAATTAGCAAGAACAACAAGAAGAAGGAGAAGGAGGAGAAATGTTGAATCGATCGTGAATTAATTCGTGATGCGATCGATCGATTGGCGCGGCGAGGAGGAGTTGATTGATTGATTACCGGAGTAGGCGCCCTGGATCTCCTGGAATCGCTCCTTGGCCTCGTCGACGCCCGCCGCGCTCGCGCTGCCGCCGGCCACCGAGCACCTGTCCGGATGCCATATCTGCGCACGTAACGCGACGAGTCGTAATAAACTAGCTGATCGATCGATCGTCGTCGTCGGCGGCGGCGGCGCGGCGGAGGAGGAGAAGACACGGAAGACTCACTCACGTACGTACCATGGCGAGCTTGCGGTAGGCGAGCCTGAGGTCGGCGTCGGTGCACTCCCTGCTGAGGCCGAGGACGGCGTACAGGTCGGCGTCCGCGCCGCCGCCGCCGCCGCCGCCGCGGGCCATGTTGCGGATCGATCGATCGAGGAAAGGAAGGAAGGGTGGGTGTGGTGGTGGTGGCGTGCGGGAGCAACGCTGTCCACTTGCAGCTAGCGCGGGAAGCCTCCAGAATCTTGGCTTGGCTCTCGCGCGCGGAAACTGACTCTTCTTCTTTATTCCTCACTCTTTATACCGTCAAAATTAAAACGATTAGCTTAGCTTAGCTGTAAGTACTATTTTTCTACATGTACAAATTTGTACACACACTGCTCTTTTTAGGTCCGGTTTAGATTTCAACCTTTTATATTCAAACTTCCAACTTTTCCATCACATCGAACTTTCCTTTACACGTAAATTTTTAACTTTTCCATCATTTCGTTTCAATTTCTTCAAACTTCTAATTTTAACGTGGAACCAAATACAGCCTTACATTTAGACGAAATATGTTTACACTAACACACCGCTAGAGCTCGCCCTCTCACTAGTCACTACTCTCTGGAAGAATCGATCACTGGATGAGTACTTACTGAGTGTTTGGGAGCAATGGATAGGAGAAAATTGAGAGCCTCATAAATTGACCTAAGTCAAAGTAAAATATAAAATTTGAATTTTTGAAATTGACCTTTAAGTTAATTTTAAGATATTTTAACGTAATTTTTTTAGCGCTAGCTTTTAAGTAGTTAGGAACAAATATTTAAAATTTTTGCCTACAATTAAATTTTTATTTTCTAATAAAAATTTTTGGTTTATTAAGAAATATAGGCAAGCAATGAGGCTTTGAGTAGCGTAAATTGAGATGAGCTATTAGCGTGTAATCAATTGAGTATTAATTATTTTAAAGTTGAAAAATAGAGTAGTATGATTTTATACAGTAGCTTTCATTTTTTTAAAAAAAACAAACCGTTTAATATTTCGAAAAACATACGCATGAAAAACAAGGCAAATCTTCAACAAACGAACACAATAGATCACTGATTGAAAATGCACACAAATGTATTCACATGTCATTACCTTTCTAATTTTTTAAGTATAATTCTAAAAGTTTTCACACTTTAAATTGCTGAAAGATCGACCAGCATGCACAACGGCCGAACGGAGAGGCTTCACCGGTACTTTGCGTCGAGTGATCGAAGTACGTACTCCATCCGTAAAAAAAAAAAAAACAAAAAACAAATCCTCCTAAAAAGACAAACCCTTAATTTTCGTGTCCAATGTTTGATTATTCGTCTTATATGAATTTTTTTTTATAATTAGTATTTTCATTGTTATTAGATGATAAAACATGATTAATATTTTATGCGTGACTTGTCTTTTTAATTTTTTTATAATTTTTTAAATAAGACGTACGGTCAAACGTTGGACACGGAAATTGAGGGTTTGTCTTTTTTTAGAAGGAGGTTTTTTTTTTTTTACGGAGGGAGTACGGACAAGCGGAATCACACAAAATTCACGAGATATTTTTTTGGAGTCGCGCGAGGTGGACTCTGGAAAGTTCTCGGCCGGCAGCGAACACATCCGCCCATGCTAAGCTATGCTTTTGTGTGTCATCTCATATGATCCGTAGTACGTGGCCGACCGGCTGCCGAAAAGCGCAACCCCCTCCTCGTCCTCCTCCCGACTCTCTCGAACCTTCTCCTGCCGGTCTACAGATACAAGTCTCGCTTATACTTCTACAAATGTGAATCGTTTATCAGCAATATAAAAATAGAGTAAATCTTATAAAACCACAGCTACAGTGATAAAATTACCAGTTTGTTACAATATCCGTGAACTATTTCAGTTTGCTATAACAATAGCGTAGAAAATCTCTACTATTATAAAAATTGAAGATGTTTTTGCTAGTATTTTGGTACGTCATCCGTGTTTGAGTAGGTTTTTAAGTTCGTTCGCTTTTAGAAATACAGATCCGTGTTTTAGTTGTATTTTAAGCTCATTTGCTTTTGGAAATACAAAAGGAGTCGTATAAGAAATATCATTAAAAAAACCCGCATACTAACTTGAGATGAAATACGGACTCTTGCAGCTTATGATTTTCGAAAAAAAATATCTAAACGAATTCTCACAGTGAATTTTACCCTAGCTAAACCGTATAACAACAATAAAATTAAAATAGCATATACCCGTTGCAACGCACGGGCATTTTTTCTAGTTATCATAAAATTGTAACTTTTACGTAACATGTTGCTACAGTTATCACCTACATGTACTGTAGCAACATATCGCGTAAAAGTTGTAGTTTTTTAAAATTTACTCTTAAAAATATTTTGAAGATAAAATTTGTATATATCTATTCTAATGATTATAAAGCAAAATGATGTATATCAAACGGTAATGAAAAATAATTAAAAGTCAACTTTAAAATTAAGTTTAAAATTTAACTCGTAAGTATAAGCAAAAGCTAAACAATTGTTATAAGTATAAGCATAAATGAAACAATTGGCTTAATATTATGCACTGCGTGCTTGGTGTATGCATATGTTTACTACAATCACGTGCTCATTCTACTCTAAAATAAGTTAATCTGGATATGTTGTTTTAATACTTGTTAGTAAGGAATTGTATGCTAATTTTAATACTACTGTTAGCGTGCATTTGGTTTGAGGATAAGATAAGATTGGTCAGATATATATAGGCGGGTGTATCAGTGTAGTGGTGTGTGCACATGAACCATGTAATGGAAAAAAATAACTATCACATTTTTACTAAAGCTATAAAAAAATGGTTGTGCGCATTTTGGCATCCATCAGTAAACGCCATTGCTAATGTACTTAATAAAGCAATTAGGCCAAGTACTATAATGCTCCATATACTACCCCTAAATATACCCCATTGGATTGAGTAATGAGGTGGAGGAGAGAAGTGAGGAGAGATGGTGAACCACCTCTAACTGAAGAGGCAACCTCCACACAAATTTCAAGAGAGGTGTGAGAGTATAAGAGACATTGGTATTTGTGTACTAGAGGTGACATATTGTATATGTTACCTCTTAATTTATAAGTGAATGATGTGGATAAATTTAGATATGGTAATTACATCTATCATAACACTTGCCCTAAGCATGGATGAATAATATGTGGTGGTTCACGAAGAACATGTCCACGGAGGCTGGGCGTCGAGCATGCCTGCCCAGGTAGGAACCAGGAAAGGTTTCCTAATCAAGCAAAAGCGTAGGACGATGACGGGTAAAGCAATCTGGACGAGTACGCCACAAAAGCATCGAACTATCCAGAAACCGTTTCTGACATTGACTCGAAAAATCGTCCGGGTACAGAGCCCACTACAAGACGTGGAACTGGGCCACCTCCAAAAAGTTTTCTGGGTTTTTGTTTGTTTATTTACGTGATTCGAGAACATTCCTGCCGACCGTTTCAATTTTACTACATATACCCACGAAAAAATCTCTATAAAACAACAAACAGAAAAAAAAACTGTAAAAAAAGACATTTGCATACCTGCAAGGACTTGCATTTGTTAGTTTTATAGGGTTAGCTGAAACATAATTATGTTTACTAGGGAAATTAATTAGAAATTCTATAAACCATCGAAGACAATTTTTCCGTGGTTCAATTGGGACAGAAATGCACAACCAAATTGCAGCAGTCATGGATACCTTCACTAGAACAGTTTAGAAGGACCTAGAAACGTACTGTGTGACACAAACAGCCATGTCGGCTAGAGCTTAGCTGCCACATTTTGCATGCTCTTCCTTACTTTTGACCCACCCAGATTTATTTGTGTCACATGCATGCATGCAAGCACTTACTAATTATTTTTTTCTTAAAAAAAAGGCTATGCCAAATTGCCAATTGCTCTAGCTGCCAAGTTGCCAACCACATGCTGATCATGCATGAATATCCTGTATTGTCGGTGTGATACTAATTAATTGAAGCCACAGTCTAATTAAGCTGCCGTATACGAAACAGAGACAAAATGCTATAGTAGAGCCTCATTGACCATATTTTCTTATTAGAAAATAAAAAATAATCTATAGATAAAACTTTCATATATTTATTCGTAGAGACTTAAAAGCCAATGTAAAATAAAATCACGTTGAAAATATCTTAAAATTAACTTCAAATCAAGTTTGAAGATCCAATTTTTAGCTATTGCTTTGGTTTATTAGGCTAACCTATGGGCTCTTAATCTATGTGCTGAAATGGTGCGTGAAAAAATTCACAAATTTACGATCAAACCCTCACACAGACACACAGTCACACTGCCTTAAGCTCAGCTCGAACCAGAATGACAAAATGTGCAAGAAATCGCTATGGTCAGCGGACCTCCAGGTACGGCCTTGATGGGCTGGGCTGCAAAATGAGCACACCATCTGATCTGCCTCCAAAACCATTCGCGCCATGCCGTTCTTTCCTCGATCCTCCACATACGCGGCGTATACCATACCGCCGCCGCCGGCGACGCCCGGGCGCCCCGACGACGACAACGATCACTATCACGAAGACGAAGATAAGCCCCTGCTCCCGCCGGTGAGCGCCGCGGTGGCCGGGACACGGAGCCGGTGGTGACTCCAACGACCAGGGGCGGATTCACAATGGGGTGGGAGGTCTCAAGACCCCATTACCGTCCCCGGGACAGTGGGGCCCCCATAAACCCCCAATAATTTTTTTTCTGGGATAGTCGAGAACCCTCTAAGCCCCCACTAAATTTTTTTTCATAGATTTATAGGATGTGGGGACTGAAGGTTCGATTTATGCTGATGTAGTTTATTCAGCCCCACTACTATTTTTTTTTCTAGATCCGCCACTGCCGACGACAGCGGACGTGGGTGCGGCGGCGGAGACGGAGCGGCGGCGGTTCGTGGTGCCGACGGCGTACCTGGTTGGTCATGCCGGTGTTCCGGCGGCTGCTGGAGAAGGGCAGAAAGCGGAGTAGGAGTTCGGGTGAATTCGAGTACAGCGACGGCGAGCTCACCATGTCCATTCCCTGCGACACGGATGACTTCAAGTACATCGTCGTCATGGACACTCACCAGAACGGGCCTCGTCGACGACGGTGAGCGACCACGCCGCGGCGTCGCCGGCGCCGGCCACACATCATGCACACATGCAGTTGGGCTTTAAGCCCACGACTAAATTCAGCACATGAATTTTGTTGATTTCTTTTTTTCTTTCCTTTTCGTTTTTCTCGAGGGATTTTTTTCCTTTCTTTTAATAAAACAGAATTGCTAAATTTCCATGGCAAGAAAATCGGATGAGGAACTTACAAATTTAGACTGATTTACGATTCGTGCCAAAAGGGTTCGAACCCGGATCTGTCGATTGCATAGTACAATATAATCGACTAATTTTGGAGGATTTTCACACAATTAAAGTGACTCTTATACAATCCTCCATTTTAAAGAGTCCGAAATCTGCAGTAATTCCAGCTGATGGGACCTGCAACATATGCATACGTGATACAGTCGTAACAGTTGATCTGATCTGACGATGCATTTGCTCTCCACCACTCGTCAGAACAGAACATCTCTCCTGTGCAAATAATGGAGGTTACGTTTCACTAACCACTCGAGTAGTTTCATCCCAGGATATAATTAGCCCTAACAATAACTACGTCAACTATTAATCCTGGATAGACCGATCGACGCTCACTCGAGCTCGTTGGTTTCTATCCGTTTCTAGACGCTTCACAGACGCTGGAACCTACACTGTAGCTCCTACAGGTGACGGATAAACGACGGAGGTGACAGGCCTAGGCGTCGGCGTCAGGTGGCCTGCCGGCCGGCTTGCCGGGGGCGCACGTGGCGGCCGGCTCGGCCACCGCCGGCGACGCAACGGCCGGCCCCGGCCGACGGCGAGACAGCGACGTTCATCTCTATCTCTCCACTGCATCATACTACCGAATCTCATGTAGAAGTATAAATTTAAATTTTAAGAATCAATCACTGCTAAAATCTAAGTTTAAAATTTCATCGTTTGGTATTTTTACCGCAGTTTCTTTTTTATTGAATTTAAAGTTACATATATATAAAAAAAACCTTATCCTTCAACTTTTTTTCTAATAAAGTTGGTTTGACATACGATTTTATTTTGATCTAACACAAACGCTCACAACGCACGCGCACTCCTCCTATAAATACACACGCACACTCTATCCTTATGAACATATCTAAAAGATGTACTAACATATTTTGAGATTAACGAAATCACCATGGGGTAGCTAATCGATGAGGCTGACCACCTCTTCCTGTGTTTTGAGTGTTTCTTTTATGTTGAACAGAATGTTGAACGGATAAATGGTTTGTAGTAATAATCTGAGAATATAACATTTTAATTAATATTATAACGTTAAAAATAGTTTTGAAACAATATTTTAATAAATTCATATAAAACTAGATCGCCCTACATTATATTCTCCCCAGAACGAATAGGGTGGTAGGAGTAGAGAACAGGAGAACAGTACTTCCTCCGTTTCACAATGTAAGTCATTCTAGTATTTTTCATATTTATATTGATGTTAATGTAGACATATATATCTATCTAGATTCATTAATATCAATATAAATGTGAGAAATGTTAAAATGACTTATATTGTGAAACGGAAGGAGTATATAGTATTACAACTTGTCCATCACCAGCCAGATGCAAGGTCGTGGTTTTAAATGGCAAAAGTTATTCCTTGGACGCATGACCAGATTAGCTATGATGTATCGATACATTAGTTTTGTGGGACTCTTGCCCTCTGCGTGGAAAATAGTCGGCTCTACAACAAATTCGATCAGGGCCCTGCTGATGAATCCATTGATTAATTTGATTCGTCCATCGATCCAACCATTCATTTCCAGCTTTTAATTTGTTCCACACCTTTCGTTCTTTTATTGCCTTAGGAAGGGATAAGCTTTCATTGATTGGAACAGTTCTGGTTAGTATAATCATCATGGTTAAGGTTGTGGAGGACTAGAAAATTTTGGGGCTCATTCACATCCCCATCCGCATGATTCTTGTGCTTGATGATGGTGTAGATAACATAAAGATCGTGTGGTTTTTAATTTTTGGAATTATGCAGAAGACATACGTGCACACACCAAGAAGGCCCGAAACCACTTTGATTTATATAAATCTGACACATCAATGAAAAAGTTTGTTTGAGATGAGATGAGTCCCTAATGTCTTCGATAAATGAAGATCTCTTCAACCGGCAAAACACATTTGATTAAAAAAATCCTTCTAATTAGCGAATTCCTTCTTGACCAACAATGACACTTTTGCCGGTAAAAACATTTTCGACTAGCAAAAACCAATCTGTGAAGGCCCCTTCGACCAAAGAAGACATCTTGCATCAATGAAGATCTCTTCGCAGATTGAAGGCTTCTTCGATGTATATATACATCAACAGAGAAGGTCAATGGTTGGGTTCAACCTGTGAGGTCCTGTAACAGGAAGTGACACGTGTACCACATAAATTGGTCTTTTTGAGGGGAGAATTGTGTGATTTCTCATGTAAACCAAAGCTAGGCCAACAAATAAGCCTAGAAACACTTAATAAGGTGTCTGATTTTAAAATAGAAAATTACTAGTTCACTTGCTATCTCTCCACTAAAGACATTGTGGAGTTTTCTATTAGTTATCTTTATCGGGGCTAGCTGGCTGCAGTTGTGTTGCTACATTACACTAACTAGGCCCTTTCAGGGCCTCATCTTTTCACTTATGCTTATGTTTATCAACCAAAATTTAAATTTTCAATCTTAAATTTAAAGCTGGTTTTGAGGGTTTTTTTATCGAAGTTTATTTTTCAGCCTTTACTTTTAGATTGCTAAGAACACGTATATAAAAGTTTTATTCACAAAATACTTTTCGTTTGTAAATATGCCGTTTCGCTTATTCCGCGAATAAGCGAAACGATGGCTCTATCAGTTCTTGTTTTGATGGACAAGTTTGACAATATAAATGCCTTTTAGGATGAGAGATAGACAATCTTTGAAATAATTGTGTTAGGTTATACAAATCAAATACCAACACATAAAAAAAATATGCAATGCCAAATCTAAACTCTATGCATTATAATGTACCTTCTATGTTTCCGAGAATATGTTTTTTTAATCAAAGCATATGTATTTTTTTCCCCATGGGTAGTTGTGGGAAGAGCTTAAGTATCTGAAAATAATTTTAGGCCAAAATACATTTGGCAAGTGATGAAGTATTGTACAATGCACAACTATGAATTTAAAAACACTCCCACAAAAGTTTCATCCAAATTAAATAAGCAGCATATTGAATATGAAGATAATGCTTCTTATTGTGGGGGTATACAAACATGATTGGAATTTTTCACAAAATAGAGTACAATTAATTTTATAAAAGTTATCATTGATTACAAGTAACGTCTATAAAAAAATAGTTAAACAAAAGGATAAAAAAACTACTATTATTCAATTCTTAAATAATTGATAACTAGGACTATTCAATTCCATACTTTGACAGTTTCTTTTTTAAAAAAAACATAAATGTTTGAGAATATGTATTGTATTATTGAAGTATGTAGCATCTCACAAATATAACTATACAACTTTAATTTATTAAATCTAAACATTTAAAAGTAATCTGTGGTCAAAGTGATCAGATGGCAATAGTCAGCCATACAAGTTTGTTCTCTTTGTGCACGTTTTGTTTCAACTGATTGACTGAGTAGTAGTATTTTGTAGGGACGCTTAACAAAATTATACTCTACCGCTAATTTGTTTTGGAGTTCCCATGACTACTGTACACTTTGATCAGTTTGAAGCGACAAAGGGAGTACCATTTGTTATTCTCTCATTGCTGGAGCGGTCAATTTGCAACTTTTGCAACAGTATTCCATTTGTACTTACATGAAAGTTACATATTTTCCAACTAGAATAAAGCATAGATCTAGAATAGCCCAGTTTGGTTGGCAATTAGGAGTTGGCAAGCGCAAGCCCTCTTCTTTTCCCAATTAGCCTGCTTGAAGTAGCTGCTCATCATCTTCCAAAAATTTAATTTTTTTTAGGAAACCCAAATATTAAATTTTTGAGGAATTCTTTTTACTTTTTTAAATATGAGCAAAAATATGTTGATATATTGATAGTACTAAGTTATTGAGAAAAACTAATATAAAACGATACATAGTCCCTTCTTCCAAATCTAGCACACATATACATGCAAGTTGTCAATGTCGCCAAGATTACATGCCACAATCCTGTCCCTAGCTCACAGTTGAAGGTTGTCGACGTTTGATGTCGCGATTTTAGTATTTATATAGTATGAGAATCGTTGGTACTAGGATATATGCGAGACTTAGGTAAAAGAGATGGGGACGAGGATTTTTATACAGGTTCGGGCCCCTGAATTGTCAGGTAATAGCCCTACATCCGGTTGGCCGAAGCCGGTCGTTACTCTTATTCACCATAATCATACCAGTACAATATTTGGGGTAGCTTATCTAACTGTTGTCGATATGGCAACCATGAAACCATCCCGTAGTCGACAACAGGGTAGTCTTCCTCCTCGAGTTCGTGCCCGGCGAGATCAGAAACAGCGCTAGATCCCTACAGCCGGCCTCTGTAGGTACCGGATAGGGTCAGTCCAGGCATATCTCTGATGTCGATATCTGGCGGCTTGTCTTGGCGTATGTTGGCTTGTATGTTGATCTTGTGTCTTGATCTATTGTTCTATGTCCTCTCTCCTCCTAGGGGGCCTTGTATTTATACCCATAGATGTCCCCTTGTCCAAGTAGAATTAGGGAAACCAATATGGATACAATCCGAGTAGTACTTGTCGTTTCCATGTAGAACTCTATTCATCATTCCTTATGTGGAACTCCTCCTATATCCGAAGGTTGTTTCCGTATAAGACATGGTATGTGGTGAGTCCTGCCGAGATTTAGTCAACTATTATTAGGTATGTGGTATCCATAACCCTCATAAAGGTGATGCTCGTTTCTTCCAAAGATAAAAATAAAGTCAGGGTGCACAAAATAAAAAAAACCATTAGTGTATAATTAATTAAGTTTTAATTATTAAAAAATAGAAAACTAAATTTTAATATGATGTTTCAAAGCAATTTTTGTATAAAATGTTTTCGTACGGAATACACCATTTAGCAGTTTTAAAAAACGTGCTTACGAAAACATAGATAAAATCTACTACTTCGTAAAAAAAACAAACCCTAGGTACAAACCTAGACAAGTATATATCCAAATTCGTAGTTAGAATTGATTTTTTTTTTGGACGGAGGGATATATCTTAACCAGAGAAAAAGAGATCATTGTACTCTTATATATACACAGTCACACACATGTCTAGCTGATGCTCAGCAGTCAGTCATATCCCTATCAAACATCTCGAATTTTCGTTAAAAAAAAGGCGCATTATTAGCGCAACTTGACGCCGCAACTCGCCCTGAAACTCACATGAACTATACAATCCACAGCCCTGATCCTCAAAGCTAATTAAGCTCCCCATTAATTATCTCGACGACGAAGACGCGCGCGTGCAATGCATGATCATCCCCATCTGCCCGCCGCCTCCGGCCATCTCCACAGCACGCGCACACGTCGTCGATGACGACGACCGCCGGCCGGTTGCCTCCGCACCACGGCACCCGCCGCCCGCCTCGCCGGCCGGCGCAGATGCCCTCCCACCACCGTCGCCGCACGCGGCTGGATTATCACCATCATTTATCAAACTGTATTATTATATATTATACTCTTATCTCATCGATGGTAGATGCAAAGTATGCTTTAATTTCGTCATTGAGAATTTCGTGATCATGATGGTGTTGAATAATGTGAGATACAGTTATACAGTACTTCAGCTGCCCCATAAAAAACAATCTAGTATCGGATATGAGACACTCTAGTATTATAACCGTGTGTAGTTCTTTGGCTAATTTTTTTTAAAGTATACGGACACACATTTGAAGTATTAAACGTAGACTAATAACAAAACAAATTACAAATTCTGCCAGTAAACTACGAGACGAATTAATTAAATATAATTAATCCATCATTAGCAAATGTTTACTATAACATCACATTGTTAAATCATGGCACATTTAGGCTCAAAAGATTAGTCTCGCAATTTACATGCAAACTATGCAATTGTTTTTTTCGTCCACATTTAATCTTCCATGCATATGTCCAAACATTTGATGTGATATTTTTGACCAAAAATGTTTAGAATCTAAACACACCCTATATCCAGATTTGTACTGATAGAATATATCACATTCGATCCTGATTTTTTTTGGATGAAGGGAGTATGTGTCATTGTTTTTCTTTTTTATTTTTGCTGAAAGAGAGAGATTGAGAGATTGGGATGGAGTTAATAGTGCAGAGTGATACGGGAACAGCTGTTGGGATGCTTAGTAGGCAACTCCACGATGCAGATGATGAACATCTTATCTTAATTTGCCGCCCGCATCAATGCACATGCGACAGGCCCATGCTGCTGTACCGGTCTCTTGTTAGTTAGCAGTGCTAATTAGTTACAGTACTACTGGAGTTAGTTTTCTGACCATTTCTTGGACAGCTACAGCGAAATAATTCAAGCTCGATCAATTGATTGGCAGAATGTTTACTGTAGAGTTAAGGGTTATACACCTTGATTATTACTATCTCCTGTTACTCTTTTTTTTTTCTTGAGTTGTCATGGCCTTTTGCTGTCCGGTGGCGTGGATCATGTGAAGGAGAAGAGAAAAGGCAAGGGATACTGGATTTGACAACACGAACAGTCACGGTTCAGAGTTGCATTTCCGTCTTCCTTTTTTCAAGTAGTATTACTACGTACGTCCTAAAATATAATACTACTTCATACTTATAAAATAAATCATTTAGGATAATATTTAAGTTAAACTTTTAAAATATAAATTATTAATAACTCTCAAGTTGTTGAGTTTGAAAATATAAAAATTATACGTATAGATTTGTCTTGAAAAATACTTTCATAAAAATATATATATCACTTTTCAATAAATATTTTTATAGAAATAAGAAGTCAAAGTTGTATTTTGGAGACGGTGTCGCTGTCCTAAACGACTTCCTTTACGAGTATGGAGGGAGTACTAACTTTTTAATTTTTACAGTCGATTCTACAATATAATAACTTATTGATCAATATTTTCTTATTAATTAATCATAATCCTGCACTATTCAGTTCCCCGTCTATTTTCATTTTTCAATAATCGTAATCTTCTCCGGTTTAATTTTATCTACTCTAGTTTTAACACCTGTATCTAACTCTATAAATCTTTATATTGTGGAACAACGTAATAGTATTCCTTTTGTTTTAGCAGCCGTAGTCTTTACGCGTGTACTTGGCGCCAACAGCTAACGCGCCCCCAAGACGTGGTCGCCGCCTTCGCCGCGCTCCCATTGACGCGCGCCGCGCAGCCACGGCCCCAATCATTGCGCGCTCCCCGCGGCGCCCGCGTCGCGTCCCGGCGCGCGGCGCCGGCGAGCAGCCGAGACACGTAAAACGCCTCTGAAACGAATATTTCTTGCTTGCGTCGCGACGGCGTACGCGTCGCGTCGCGTCGCGTGTGCTGGGTTGCTACGTACGGAGTACTCCGTACTTAGGTAGAGCTGACCACGAAACCTGCACGTTGCCAACCGCGACAAGCATCGATCGAGTACGTCGGTGTCATCCACGGCGGCGGCGGCGGCGGCAAAAACTAGGAGCAGCTACAGCTCAACGAGACGTACGGTCATCGCCGGCGCCGGCGGCGGTCGCCGGAATGGCGGGGTGAGGTGAGCGGCTTTGGTTGGTCGGCTTGGCGAGGGTCACGCGTGGCAGGCAGCAGGAGGATTAGCGGCCAGGTTTCCCGGGCACCCAATCACCACCCTCTACGTTGTGCTCTGCTGCTCCAATGGCTAATTATAATAATAATGCACACTCTCTCTCAATCAAATCGATCAAAAGCTACACCTAACAAATCCTCCTCCTCCCAAAACAAAATTAATTAATTAATATTTGTACGTATTATATTCTGCACCAAATGCACACACTTATGAAAACTTCTCCCAGAAATAATAAATAGAAACAATAACTTCCCCCATCATTCCTGGAAAATAATAAACATCAATCATAAATTGAAAACAACATCAAAACATTTCCCAAAACCGAGTCATCAACCAAATAAAAAAAATTCAACCATATACATCCATAAATGATACTATAAATTCCTAAGAAAAAACATTTTTGAAAATGGAATAAAGAAAATCCTGATATATTTGTTCCCTCACATGCCAGCTCTCCTCTTCCTCCTCCTCCGTCCTCTCCTTCTTCTCTCGCCTCACGGATTTTATAGCTCCCAAAAAAAAAACCAAGAAAATAATCTCCCTCTCACGGCCTCGCGTCCTCCTCCTCCCAATTTTTTTTCTCCCCAAATTCCTCGCTCTCGAGCTCCCCGGATCCCGAAGGCGCGGCGATTTCTTCGATTCGGCCGCGGGAAGGAGGAGAGGTGCTCCGATTTGATTGCGGCGGGGCGCCGCCCGCCGCGGGGTGATTTTGGGCGGCCGGGGAATGCTCTACCTCAAGCAGCCGGGCGCGGATTTAGGGTTCCGGCCGGCGGCGGCGGCGGGGCTGTGATCTGCTGACCAGGTCGGCGGATGCGAGGTTGAGCCGTGGGTAGTCGGCCGGCCATGGCGGTGGAGGCGGAGGCGGAGGTGGAGGTGGAGGTGGAGGCGGGGGGATGCCTCCTGCAGAGCTTCGAGCTCTACGAGGCCGAGTCGGTGAGCGCCTCGCGTCCGAATCGCAATGGCTGTTGTCCCTGTCGCGTGGTGGTGCTCCCCCCAGATTTTTGTTGTGCTGATGCTTGGTGTGCTTTGCTTGATTCGGGGAAGGATGGCGCGAGTTTTGAGGTGTGCATGTTTGCTCGGGAAATGGTTGCGCGTTTGGGCCGTGTGATATAGGGATAGGCGGGCGGTGGAGGCTGCGGATTTGCGGCTGCTTGGATCGTTTCTGTGCCACGCCGGGAGATTTGGAGCCACGATCCTTTGGTTAATTCAATGTTCCTGTTTGTGATTTGGGCGTGCTTGTTTGGTTAATCGTTCACGGAAGGCGATTTCTAGGTGTTCTTAGCTGTCTGTGTTGTCCATTTTGAGCGTGATTTGGGATTTTTTTTTTGTCCCTCGTTAGTTTCTGTGCGGTTATGCTCATTTTTGGTTAGCAAAAGGAGGGAGCATTCCTTGTTTCCTAGTGCTTTTTGGAGTTTAATTTGTTTGGAGCTATGATCCTAAAAGGTAGCGCTTAGCATTTTCTTGCACTTCTCTGTTACAATTTCTAAATGCATTTCTCAATATTTATTGGTTTCCCGAGATGAATTTACGCAGTTTAGAGTCTGAGCATTGTGCTGTCATAGGTAGACCAGAGTTGTGGAAAGTACTCCTGTTATCTTGTGTGCAAAGGTGAAGACCTTGCATCCTTAGATGGCTTTCAATTTGGTGGCAAAAGCTGAGCCTTGCTGTCTTTCAATGGCTTTCACAGTGTTTGTAGATTGGTAGATGGGGGCTGTCTGGGTGTGGGCATTGACAACTTTTGTATGGTTTTAAAGGAGAGTGCTATTTGAATATACTTATGGATGAAATTATGGTTTGGGTGAGATGGAGAGGCAAAATTAAGTTTTATGGGGACTAGAATTGAGTATATTTTCTTTTGCATGGTTGTTGTTAAGTTGATTACAGCAGTACAAAAGATACTCTTTTCAATTCAAGTCATTGAACTGATTTTCTGCCTAGAGTGTTCCATGAATCATTGGTATTTTCTTTGCTACTCAAAACTGCAGCAATGTATTTTCTGTTTATTCCCCCGCTGATACAATGGCAAATTTGCAATTGCATATATACTTGTTCACTACATTTTGATGTACAAATTATTTACTTGGTTCATGGGGCTGTCGAATCAATATCTTTGCTCTTGTTTAGTTTGTTCATTGCTCAATATTCTCATGGCTACTAGTGAAAATGCACACATTCTTCTTCTTTTGGTTTTGTCAATTGGTCTGAATACCTTTTGATTTAGTTCCTGCAACTTTCTGTTTAGAAATGTATGTTAGCATTGATATCCTGTCCTGTCTGAGCTGAATTGTTTGTATATTCCTTTTCTCTTTGCACCTATCATGTTCAAATAAATCTGTAATTTTGAAGCTGGCCCTCTTTGTGCCCCTTGCAAATCTTGACTTTTGAACAGTGCATAAGAAAACTGAAAATTTAAATCTGTTTGATATATAATGATCAACAAACAATCTGTTTAACTTCTATTGGCCCTTGTTCATTCCTTTTATTCTATTACAGTTCCTAATTTTTTCCAGTCAACCATTTTTTTAAGTATGTCTCTTGCATAGCCCAAATTCTTTTAGTTATCTCCAGGTTCTAAGTACACTGGTACAAAGTTTTTATGTTAATATCGGCCAGGCAGTGTCCATAGCTGGTTTTGCAGCAGTAGGATACAAAATGTTAATGTGGTGACCTGCCAATTCTTGGGGTTTTAGGCTAGCCAAGTGTGGATGGTCCATGTATGGGGGGATGTGTGACAGACTTAATCAGGAAGCAGATCAGCAGATCATGACGTGACCATTCTCAGTTGAGAAAGTGTACATTAACATTTATTTGCAATGGGTCTATCTGATTTCCTTTCAGAAGTTTTCAGCTCTTCACTAGTAGATATGACATGACTATCTATTGGTTCATCAGCAATTTGATCTTTGAATAATTAAGAATTTACTGAAAACATTTTATTACAATGTCAGCTACATGCTGGTTTACTAATTTTCCACACTTCAATTGTGAATTCTACTTTGCAGAAATTCTATATTCTCGGAACTAACACTGACAAAACATCATGGAAACTACTCAAGATTGATAGAATCGAACCATCAGAGCTCAACATTGATGAGAGTTCAACTGTGTACTCACATAGTGGATATCTTGATCTGCTAAAGGTTCTTGATGAAGACCACAGGTCAACTGGTGGAGTAAAATTTGTTACAAAATGTTTTGGAATCATCGGTAAGTTATCCATCTTTCTATAACCATTTCATAATGCAAAGCATATGACAAATAAAAAAACAATGCATTCATGATGATTTCTCTGTTCAGGTTTCATTAAGTTCCTCGGACCTTATTACATGCTAATCATCACCGAGCAGAGAAAAATTGGGGCTATATTTGGCCATCCAGTTTACCAAGTTACTAGGACTGCAATGATTGAGCTGTCAAATTCCGAGTCGAGGGCAAAATTTCTAAATTCCAAGGATGAAGACAGGTATCTTGCATCACATTTTATGCCCTCCAATTACCTTATAGCCTTGTTTGGCAGCCTGGTTTCCAAGTACATTCCCGTAGGCTGGCCAGCTGGATTGAGGCCCATCCAAACAAGGCCTACATGTTTTTCTTTTTCCCTTCTGTTTACCTTACAAATTTTATGACCATGGAACATTTAGTTCTTTTTCTATAAAACTTCAAAGCTACATATTTATTTCCCATGTCGAATGACTACACTGTGTATTCATGATAATCTAACCTTTATTGATGTGCAGATACAAGAAGCTCTTGCAGACAATTGATCTTAGAAAGGACTTCTTTTTTAGCCACTCGTATAATATCATGAGAAGTTTCCAGAAGAATTTTAATGATCCAAAGGAAGGATGGGACCTGTATGACACAATGTTTGTATGGAATGAGTTTCTAACACGAGGGGTTCGCAACATTCTAAAAAGTACCATATGGACTGTTGCGTTGGTCTATGGCTTTTTTAAACAGGTACATACCCATAAATTAGTGTTTTTATTGTTCTCATTAAATAGGACTAGTGAAACATGGTAGAGCGCAACAAAATGAAGACCCTTCTTTCCGTAGAGAAATACTAGACTATCAATTGCGCAGATTAGCAAGAGCCTATCCTCGAGGTCTTATTGATGTTGAGATGTCAATTTCCTGCTTAATTATTCATTTGTTTTACTAGTGAGCTACACTCATGATTTTTATTTGCTTGTGTAAACAAGTAACATTCATAGGTTATTAGCGTCTTTCCATCTTTATCAGTAAAATCATGCTGTATGGAAAAAAATGTACATAGGAGAACATCATAATGGGATATGCTTGTAATTATACATGGACTTATCTTGTAGAGCTGAGACATTTCTTCTTATGTGAAACCTTTCTCTAAAGAAAAACTGACAGTGTATCCATTGCCACGTGAACTTCCTTTTTGTCTAAATTATTTATTTCTCTTGGATATTGCAATTTTTTTTATTTCTGACATAATTTTGGAATAATATAACCTAATTACCATTTTTATCAAGGATAAACTCGCAATATCTGGGAAAGACATTATGCTGACGCTTGTTGCTAGACGCTCGAGGCATTATGCTGGCACCAGGTATATATATTTTTCCTAGTAATTTGCTTTGCATGTTTTGGGTTGACGTTACTAAGAAATGCATGTGGATTATGGCATTCTTGTTTTGATTTTGTTATTTTGTTGAACAGGTATTTAAAGAGAGGTGTGAATGACGAGGGTAGTGTAGCAAATGATGTTGAGACTGAGCAAATTATTTTTGAGGACATGCTTGGACCAAAGCAAATAAGCTCTGTTGTGCAGAACAGAGGTTCCATTCCCCTATTCTGGTCTCAGGAGACATCCAAGCTGAATCTTAAGCCTGATATCATATGTAAGCATTGAATCCATTTTTTTTATGTATGCAGTATTATTCAATTATTTTGATTTGTTTATTTTTCTCAGTGCATGAAAAGGACAAGAATTATGAAGCTACCAGACTTCATTTTGAAAATCTTAGGATAAGATATGGAAATCCTATAATCATCCTAAACTTGATTAAGGTAAGCTGAAAATGCATTACTAGCATGCAGTTTTTGTGGGCTTTATTAATATATTACAATAGATGAATAGAATTGGTAACCAAAGTTGTTCTAGAGACCATGTCATGTCTTGAATGGGCGTAGTACTTAATAGTTCATGCTCTTACAATTATTTTTCTTATGCTTTGAAAGAAACGTGAGAGGAGGCCACGTGAATCTATACTCCGCAGTGAATTTGATAAAGCAATAAAGATTATAAATAATGATCTACCAGGGGAAAATCATCTGCGATTTTTACATTGGGATCTTCATAAAAACTCTCAAAGGTATTGCTTCTTTGCATTTCACACTTTTCATGTATGGTTTGATAATGCTTTTAATATGCATTACTGAAGCAAGTTGTATTTCAGAAAAAGTACAAATGCCCTCCAAATGCTTTTGAAAGTGGCTTTTGAAGCTCTGAACTTGACAGAGTTCTTTTACTATCAAGTTCCTCCAGCTCGAAGGGCTGAGAGTTCCTTCAATTTGCATGCTCCATTGTAAGTATCTGTTACCTTTTCTATTTAGTTTGAATTCTGTTACTCCCTCCGTTTCACAATGTAAGTCATTCTAGCATTTCCCACATTCATATTGATGTTAATGAATCTATTATGTCTAGATTCATTAACATCAATATGAATGTGGGAAATGCTAGAATGACTTACATTGTGAAACGGAGGAAGTATTTTTACCTGATGGGCTATTTATACAAAGGCAGCATTTTCTTCTGTGCCTTTCCTTATTTTCACTATGGGCTTTATAGGAAGAATGGTTTTGGTCCTCATGAATGTGATGACAGCAACAATGATGATATCACAGACTGTATCGATAATATTGATGATATGTCCCAAGAAGATACTTGTGGCAGTTCTGATACTTCTGGTAATGGAACTGCAGAAGATATAGCCGAGGGCAATGGATCTATATCAGTAAAGCCTCCAAAATTTCAAAAGGGTGTCCTACGTACGAACTGTATAGACTGTTTGGACCGTACAAATGTTGCTCAGTATGCGTATGGTTTAGCTGCTCTTGGACATCAGTTGCATGCACTTGGTTCTATAGAATCCCCTGAACTTGATTTGGACTCCCCCTTGGCTCACCATTTGATGCATTTTTATGAGCGGATGGGTGACACACTTGCTGTACAGTATGGCGGTTCAGCTGCTCATAACAAGGTGCTTTCACTGAAATCTTTCTATTTGCACTGTAGATCATTCACTCTTTCCATAGGACCATGGATTGAAATAGGAGTGATTCTGCTTCACTAATCATTTTAGGATTATTCTATCTTTAGTTCCTTAGGCATTGTATCTGGTTTACTTGTAGTTTTTTTATGAACCTTTCAAATGGAATGAATAAATCAACCATGGGAGGACATGGCTTGGAAAACACATTTATTCCAAAAAAATAAATTCAAACCATGGGCCCATGAAATCTTAAACATCATAATGAAATGCCATACTCTTCTCATATGATTAATCATCATAAGCTTATGATGATTAATCTTAATCATGATATCCATGGACCCAAAAATAATGTGTTGTTTTTATGCGGCAATGTGTAGCTGCCACACTATCTTCGATTCCTATGATGACACTAAATTTTTGTACAATTCGGCAATTTGCCAACGAGTTCGTCCGCGTATGCATGGAGGTGTTGTGCCACCCTTTATATTATCTTTCCATTACATACATGAGAAAACAGACAATAGTATGTACCTATTAGATAGACAACAAAACGAAATGCCATACCAGCCACTGATTGGTAAAGTGATCGAAATCTCAATACATAAGGTTGTAACTCTGGTCCAGCTACACATTGCCACGTTAAAACTCCAAATTAGTAATTGCTTGAAGTTTAGGCCTATCTAGAGTGCGAAGAGTAAATATGATATTATTTTGACTGTTGAGATCTCCATTCAGTTAATATTGTAAACTGATTGGAACAGGAGTACATGACTATAGTCTATAAATAACACCTTAATTTTCTCACATAATATCTTTATTATATTTTTCTTGTTGAGCTATTCAATTATAATGTATTTCATGAACTAATTGTGTTATTTTATGGTATAGATATTCTCTGCAAAGAGAGGACACTTAAAGTTCGCTATCCAGTCGCAAGAGTTCTTCAGGACACTGCAAAGATACTACAGTAATGCATATATGGATGCTTACAAACAAGCAGCAATAAACTTGTACGTTTTAATCAAGCTGTTCACTGTACATATCTTTATGCCCTCTAAAGTTTAAATAGGGAATTATTATGTACTAAGTTTTTATTACTTGGTGCTTTTACCTTCTTAAATTTCTAGATTTTTAGGATACTTCCAGCCATGTGAAGGTGAACCTGCACTTTGGGAGTTAGAACCTGTTGCTGGGGAGGGTGTCCTTGGTGAGAATGCAAGGTAAAATTACTACACTTGAACATGTGTGGTTAATTATGACCATGTAACCCGAAGCTTTTTCTTATCATTTGAACTACATGAGCAGTGTGACAGCCTTGCTTTGGTTCCAATGTGAGCTATGCATTCCATCTTTTTAGCCACTCGTTAGTGTCTAGATGTATCGTAATTATCAGACCCAGCCATCCCGCCTAGCAGGTGAACTGGAAAAGTCAGGACCAAGAAGCTATATTTGGCTCGGTGCCTGGGCACAGTTTGAAAACCAATGACACAAGTGGGCTCACAGAAAAGTTTGACTTGGCTATTTCATGTGATTAGCTGGGTTTTATCCGTGATGCTAATAAACCCTTGAAATGTAAAGACAAAGCCATAAGGCATCTTTGGCAGGCTTGATGTAAAAAAATCACCGTCATCTTGCCATTCCCTCTGCTGCTCCAAAATGCCTCCCATCACATCTGCTTTTGTCTATAGGACATTGATCCTCCATCCTGGCAGTCTGGCACAAGCTATGTGGTAGAAGCTGCTTGGCAGCTGACCATCGTGGGCTGCAAACTTAAACAATACAGTGTTGTGGATTGGCTGGCTTGTGAGCTTGTCTTCAATATTTATCATTGTTTTCTGCATGCCTTGAATCATCATCTAGTACAAGCTGCTAGCTTTTCTTAAGATTTATCAGCTAGAGATCTTAAGGTGATGCAATTGTACTACAGTGCTATATTCTTGCATAGATCTTCAAGCCCGTGATGTCATTGACTTATCTTCTTTGATATTATGGATAATTTTGCCTTGACGAATTTAAAGTATTTTCTGATAAGTACATTGAAATCTAATACAAAATCTTCTAACCGTGACCCAATGCTCTCTGACCGGTCAGTGACCTGGGCCCTTGTCTGGATTAATGGCCAGGCCAGGTCTGAATACTGATAGCCACTCTCTTACGACATACTGTTGATGCTACTGGCATTAGGAACCAGGAAGGCAGAAAAAAGGGTCCAGTAGTTTACATGAGACCCCAAAGAAGTTCCACATCAATAGGTTATGGGCTCCAACCCTACACTATCTGGGGGGATTTTGGTTTCCCTTCCTCAATCGCCAAATGTAACGTGAAATATTCTTGCTAAGTTTCCATAACGAATTTAAATTTGGAATGCTGTACATGTTATTCTGATTTCTTGGTGTTCCGCAGTAAAGAATGAAGGACAAGATAAAGGGCCATCTCCATTTCGTGGCTTTTTGTTTCTTTGTTTACTTTATTTGTGCATGTGTTTTGCAAAATAACAAAATTTTATGAATTATCTGACAAATATATTTGTCTCAGTAAATTGATGAAAAGGGCAAGGTCAGATGGCAGCATTCTTCGGAAAAGCAACGCATCCATGTCCAGCAATGGTCGAAATGGAGTGTTAAAGTCATCATTTATTGATTCTAAAAGTGAGCTTCAATCTCCAAACAGTTCTTCTGATGCAATAAACGAAATTTCATCAGCACCTGATAATACAGTTACAGTGTCAAAATCAAGGTTGGTTTCTGTTCTTCAAAATCAGACTCAATCTTGTCCTTATTCTGCTAATAGATAGCAACTCACACTAAATTATTTAGGTGTGGTGTTCCTCAGAACAATATTTGGCACTAGCATATTGATCTCTGTTCTCTCTTGAAAAATACTTTAGGTATACTCCCACGGAACCTCATGTTAAGCATGTAAGCTGTGAGCTTGATTACTGCAATGGTTCTGGTGATTCAAATTTCCTGGACATTGACTGGCTTTCATCTTCAGACAACGAAAGGTGATTCAACCATATACCTTGCTTTCCGTTATCCTAACAACCACTACTTTTTTTTTGTTTAAAAAAGACAAACTTGGCACGTGGCTTTGTGAAAATGATTGTTTAAATATAAATCTATAGATCCCTTGTTTATACTGGACTTCTATGTTCATACACAAACTTGACACTGCAATCTTTGCCATGTATTCTTCGATCCCTCAATCTAGTGATAATGTGATATATCCACGACACTGCTCATTGATACTGCACATTCAAGATGAATGCTTCTTTCCTTTCTCACTACATTTATGTTGTACATTGTGTCTGAACAGGCCAACAACCATAAGTACTCCTGATGTGAATGCTTCAGCCGATAGTGTTTCTGCTGGTGTATCCTCTAGGAGAACGGTTAGTGCATTCAACAACTCAACTGTTCATTTCCTGTTTATGTGCATTGCAATTACGGTTCAGAAACCTCAACCTTTTTTATATGGCGTAATCCCTTGACGCAAGCCAAGGAACTGACAGGTTCCTGGTTCTTTTTTGGCCTAGCACTTTTAATTTTTCTTTTAGGTGTTCCTTTCCTTAAATTCTTGCTCCCTTAAGGCCTTAACCACAAATTAACATTCCACACACACACACGCGCACACACACACACACAAAAAACTCATCATCATGATGACTTCCTTGTTCTGGGGTATCAGTGTGGTTCTCTTTCACCTGAAAGGAGTTCCTGCTAGAATTGAGTTAGGAAGAGGTTCAGTTTCGGAGAATTTTTATCACATAGAATGGAAATAGATCTGAAGAAGTATAATTCAAGCAGCAAGCTTAATTAGTTATTTCATTTGAAACTTCCAGGAAGATCATGCTGCAGAGATTCAGGCTCAGGGGTTATCGGAGCATTTTGTTCAGTGGATTGATCAAGGGGAGACCTTTTGGTTCTAATATTGCTAGATGATTTCATCACTCATAGCCAAGCTAGACGACGGCAGTCGTTATGATACCACTGCAAGGAGGCGTAAGATGTGAGACAATATCGCCCTTACCATATTCTCCTTGTGACTCATGACTCTCCAAGGGGTCTGACCATCCTCCAGAGTCCTCCAGGGAAGTGTACCATTCTGTTTATTTGTTGAGCTTGATCACCGGTTATACCTCTAGGGGCGAGTAGATAGGCATTGTTCTTATTTTCTTAAAGGAAGGAAAGAAAGAAGGTAGGTAGTATATTATTCTTTTGATGTTGTACCATTGTTCAGCCATTCTCATTGTTGTAAATATATATATGATGACCCAAGTGTTTTCCCTTTTTTCTTGAGTTGAGGTGGACATGAAAGCACCATTTTTCCCTCAACTTGTTTCTTTTCTTTCTTTTGCTGGGATCTTATGAGATCTTATGTACATGTATTTCATTGCAACAGAAGATATGCTATTGTGTATTTTTGTACTCTTCTCGTACCAACGCGCCTCCCAAAAGGCACGACTTTATCATATTATTATATATATGGAGCATTATGAAAATCATTTGTGATTCCGTCAAACCTGTCATGCAACCTTTCGATTTTTTTTTATTTTTACATTTTTTTATTAAAAAATTACAGAAATTCGAAAATTTACAAATCTGCCTCATGCATTCCTAGAGGGCGTATTTGAAAAACAGCCATCCAGAGGACGTTAATGGACCTAAATGTAATCTTTTCAATATAACTTGTGAACTTTATGAATTTGTAATTTAAAAATATACTCCCCCCGTTTCTAAATATTTAACACCGTTGACTTTTTAGCACATGTTTAATCGTTCGTTTTATTCATAAACTTTTATAAAATATGTAAAACTATTTGTATACATATAAGTATATTTAACAATGAATCAAATGATGGGAAAAGAATTAATAATTACTTAAATTTTTTTGAATAAGACGAACGGTCAAATATATTTAAAAAAGTCAACGGCGTCAAATATTCAGAAACGGAGGGAGTATCATATAAAGTTGGATAAAATCAAACTTTATATCAAAATAATAGTGCTTGAGAAGATATACAACTTTGCAGTTAACAATTTTTTCATTTTAGATCTTTTAGATGTCCAAATGTTCGTTACAAAATCTAAAACCTATTTTAACAAAATCTCAGATCTACATTTTAAAATACATCGTATGAAAATAAACTTTATATAAAAGTTACGGTCGTAGATCTCGTCATATCTACAACTTTGTAATTTATTATTTTTACATTTAGAATCATTTAGAGTGTCGAATAAGCATTACTAGTTTTTAATCAATTAAAATTGATGAAAAGGGTTTGAATACAAATAAAAAAAATTACATTTAGATCCCTTAATGCTTTCTGGAAGGGCGTTTTTCCACAGAGGACGTGAGGCATCTAGATTTGTAAATTTTCAAAATGAAAAATTATTTTTGTAAATATTTTAATAAAAAATGTAAAAATGGAAAAAATTCCAAACTTATCCTCTAGTGTTCAAACATCAGTGAATAAAGTGATGCTCGTGCCAAAAAAAGTCACAATTATGCAGTTTCTCAAGCTGCTGGAGAGATAAGGAGTCAGACGCACAGGGCCAGTATAGTGCTTGACGTCTTGACTGTGGCCGTGTTTAGATTTAAAATTTTTTCGTCAAACTTTCAACTTTTCCGTCATATACATAAGCATTAAATGTGTCGGTCTTCTTTCTTTTTTTTTTCCAAGGGAAAGAGAGCTTTCCTGAGTATTGCTTGCTAGCCTATTTGCCACTAGAGCACAAGCAAGTTTGAGGCCTTCGCAGCACGCCATCACTTCCGCCTCCTCTGCTGTCCTGCATTGCCTGATGAAACGCCAGGAAGAGAGCAAGACTTTCCCTTCTGAATTTCTGATAACTATCCCAAGACCGCATCGTCCATCTTCAACTGTAAATGCACCATCAACATTGATTTTTGCCCATCCTACTGGTGGTGGTTTCCAGTGTTGTTTATGCTCCTTCTTCAGTTCTTTATCTGAATTTGGCTTCTGTTGGCCCATATGCTGGGCAATCTGCTTGCCTTTTGGATCATCCGCTTTTTGTCGGGTGAGCAACAACGTCTCCGCGTAGTGCTGCAGAAACTGCACCGATCCACAAACTGAATTTTTGCCATGACAATGAACCGCATCATTCCTCAGGAACCACACCCGCCACAGCATCAGGTGCGTGAGGGATCTCGTATGCGAATCAGTGTGATCTAGCAGTAATAACAGCCAGTCCGGTCCAGATTGCACAAATTCTTCCTCTGGTGGTAATCTCCAACACTTCCTGAGCTCTGCTCTCAGTGCTATTGACTTAGTACAGGCGACATTGGCATGGAATCCATCTTTTGCAGGGGCACCACATATTTCGCAAGCTGGATTTTTAATTATACGCCGTCGGTGCTTATTGAGTTGAGTGGCCAATCCCTCGCTTGCCAGACGCCAAGCAAAAATACGGACTTTCTGAGGAACATTAGCTGACCATATATGTTTTTTTTTTGAGAGAAAAGACCATATATGTTTCCAAAGTGCTCTTTCCCCGTTTCCTGTCGCGCTACTTGCGCCGTGATCATCTTTCCTGAGTTGTTCAGCAAGCGCGATTTTATATGCACTTTGAACAGAAAACATCCCCATCTTTTCAAAGTGCCACGCTATAAAATCATCTTCCGGCTGCCAATGGAGTTTAATCTATCTATTATATTATTATTATTAATTAAAACAGCCTTGAGAGGAGGCACCACGTTCGTTGTGGGGGCTAGAAATTCCCACATTAATCGGAGAAAAAGAAAAGAAAAGTCCAAGTAGAAATACAATATAAAAATAGCTGAAATTCGAAATTAAAAATATTGAAAGAGGAGTCCAAGACGTGATTAATTAAAATTCCGAATAAAAATAAAATAAATTTCGAAGTTAGAAAAAGAAAAAAAAAAGAGTTCGAGTAAGAATACAATTTAAAAATAACTGAAATTAGGAATTAAAAATAAGGAATATTGAAAAAAGAGTCCATACAAGAATCTAAAACAAGATTAAATAAGATTCGGAATAAAAAAAATCGAAGTTAGAAAAAGAAAAGAAAAGAAAAGAATAGTTCAAGTAGGAATACAATTTAAAATTAACTTAAATTCGGAATTAAATATAAACAATATTGAAATAAGAGTATATATAAGAATCCAATAGTAGATTAATTAAAATTCAGAATAAAAAAAATAAAATCCGAAATTAGGCAAATTAAAAAGAGAGTTAAAGTAGAAATACATTTTCGAAACAACTGAAATTGAAAATAAAAAAAATAAAAAAATCAAAAGAACACAACGAAAAATAAAATAAATTATGAAATTAGAAAAAGGAAAATAAGATTTCAACTAGGAATACAATTTATAAATAACTACAATTGGTGATAAAAAAATAAGACTATTGAAAGAAAAGAACATCTAAAACACATGATGATATTGTTTAAGTAGCAGGTCTATAGAGGAGCAGAGTGGTGGCGGTTGATGAGACATCTAAAAACTATTAATAAAACACCAAATAGAATCCTAATGACGATTAAAAGGAAGGACGACGAGCAGGTCGTGTAATAATCGGTCAAGGCGGTTGGCGGGGACTTATAGGAAGTAAAAAAAATAAACCCCAATGATAATCATATTTGATTTTTAAAATCTCAATTCCAATAAAAATAAGAGGCAGTGGGAGGGTCATATAGGAGTATAATGGCAGAGCCGCCGATGGTTGTGGGTCTTCTAGAAAGTAAAAAAATGAATTCCAACGGTAGTTATTTTAGATTTTTACAATCCCAATGACAATAAAGAGTATGCGGTGGACGGGTCGTAGAAGAGTATAGTGGTAGTGTTTGACGGGATTTCTAAGAATTATAAAAAAAAACATGAAACCCAACGAGATAATAAGCTCTAAATACTATAAGGTTCAACTTTTAAAGGTTCGGGCTTCTAAAGAGTAAAAAAATAAACCTCAGTGATAATCGTGTTTGATTTTAAAATCTTAATGACAATAAAGAAGGGCGGTATCGGGCGAGCCGTAGAGGAGTACAGTGACAAAGTCGCTGACGTTTCGGCGGAACTTCTAGAAAGTAAAAAAAATAAACCTAAACGATAATTATGTTCGATTTTTAAAATAGCAATGACATTAAAGAGAAGATGCAGTGGACGGTTGTAGAGAAGTATAATGGCAGTGTTTGACGAGACTTGAAGCATAACATGACAATAAACTCTAAAAACTATAAGTTTTTATATCCAATTTTTAAAGGTTCCAAGGAGAATAAATAGAAACAGTGGTACATTGAGCAAGCTAATAAAAAATAATATGACAGAAGTAAAGGGGTAGCAACTGGTGTGACTTTTAAAAACTATAAAATTAGAAACACGAGGATGATAAGGTATGCTGTGGACGATTGTAGAGGAGTATAATGGCAGCGTTTGATGAGACTTTTAGAAATTACAGAAAAGAAGCCTAACAGGACGATAAACTCTATAAACTTAATCCAATTTTTAAAGGTTCCAAGGAGAATGAATAGAAATAGTGGTAGATCAAGCAAGCTAATAAAGTATAATATGATAGAAGTAAGGGGTAGCAACTGGTGTGACTTTTAAAAAATATAAAATTAGAAACACGAGGATGATAAGGTTTGGTCTTTCAAAATCTTAAAACATCGAGACTTCTATTTAATAAATTTTAAGTAAAATCATATTAAAAAATATATAATTTTATATGGGTGCTAGCTGCGCAATTGCGCGGGCCACCCAGCTAGTTTTCATAAGAAAAAAACTTCAATTTAGGTTGCAGATTATACATTTACTAGCGGAATGATGTATTTTACTACAATACTTATAAAAACATAACACATCATGCTAGCTTGCCCTCGTCAATTGGAGCTGGCGCCGCTTGCGGCTAATAACCCGCTGAAAATGCAGCCGATCACTCCGCTGACCGTTCCTCTGACCGCTCCGTTGATTACTTCGTTGCGAAGAGGACCCTTGGGGCAGACCTTGTGGACAGCGTATCTGCAGGGAAGGCATCCGTAGACGATGTAGCCGGCGAGAAGAAGCCCGCAGTTGTCGATGTCACAGTAGCATTTGCTGCAGGTGGAGTTGGTGTAGTCGTAGATGGACGTCAAACGACCGCACAGCCCGCAGGGAGGGCCGCTGTCTTGGGACTGGGAGGCGGAACCGCCCTGTACACTTGCCGGCGGCACGGGGCATACCTTGTGGATCATGTATTTGCAGGAAGCGTAAGGGCAGCTGTAGCCGGCCAGAAGGAAATGGCACTTGTCGCAGGTACAATCTCGGCTGTTGGAGTTGGTGTGGTCGTAGTTTTCCATCATACGGCTGCACTTCCCGCATTGAGGTGCATTGTCGTTCGCCATTTGCACCGACGTGCGTGCTGTCGATAATTCTTCAATCGCACATTAATTTGTGAAACGATCTGGCCTAGTCATTGCGAACTTTTGCAAAAAGAAACTGAGGGAGATTTGTTTTTTAGTTATTTGTCAAGATTTCAGATTATTAACAGTAGAAAATTGTAGAGTAAACTCAAATCCTGTACCAAGCAGGCACCAAAGCCAAGTAATCTAGCTACACCACAGTATTTCTCAGGATGCAAAATTCAAGTGGTGCTTTTGCAATAGGAATTTTATAAGATTTTCACAGTAATTGTTTCTATTCCATTAAAAACTATCTATTCCAAAGGAGATCTAAAAATAGAAGATACGAACTGTATCAATTAAAAATTTGTGGGGGAAGGAAGATGGACTTTGCACTTGGACGTAGCTACGGCCTACGTGTCACAAGAGCTAGAGCTAGAGAATTTCAGGATCTTGTCGGTTTTCCTCAACCCTGCTCATACACCGTTGCACTCCCCATAGTCCCACCCATGCATAAAACCACTAAAGTACAGCATAAAGAGATCTACTGATTAATCAAATTTACAGAAAGCAATAAGCCCAAGAACATGTCACCAAAAGGGATAAACTCCGGTAAGATTCAGCGGACGACCCGCCAAAGAAATAGCAAGAGCAGCACGAGAACTCAATAAATGCTGGATCAATTGCAACACCACGATCAAAGTGCAGGCGCTACCAAATTAACTCAAAATCACAACCAAGATCAGCATATGGGTAGAGGGAATAGGATGACATAAGAAAAAGAAGACATACCCAATGGCTAGAGGAAGCAACCAAATGGTGGGATTCTCCGAGATCCAAAGGGCCTAATAAATAGGTGCAAAGCCCCGGAGCACTCGTCGGTGGTACTCCCTCTATTATAAAATATCTACTTCACCCCTGAAGTATTGGGCCTGGTCTACATAGCCTCCAGAAATACGAAACCGGGTATTCTGCCCCCTAAAGTATCAAAACCAGTTTAAATAACCCTCTAGAGTGGTTTTATATATGATTTTGTTGCGCACACGATGGCGTCACAATGGTTTTGGCCTCTTGGACTGTAGAGGTCACAATGGTTTTGGCCTCTTGGACTGTAGAGGAGACTAAGGCAGTACGTGCTGGGGCTAGCTGTGGCCATGAGTTTAGTTACTCCCTCTATCCCCTAATATAATGGATTTTGATACATTTTGCTTGCACTGTTTGACTAATCGTTTTATTTAAAAAATTTGTGCAAATATAAAAAAACGAAAAGTTGTGCTTAAAATACTTTGGATGATAAAGTAAGTCACAAATAAAATAAATAATAATTCTAAATTTTTTTAAATAACAGTATAAGTAAAATATTAAAATCCTTTATATTATGGGATAGAGGGAGTATCAAAAATCAAAAGCGTCAAACGTGCTCCCAGCTCCCCCCTGTTTCGGCATGATTATAAGCAATTGTTTCGGCGACGCCGGCAGCATTCCCGTCATAATCCTCAGGAGGCTGGCCGTCGCGATGATGATGCGATGATATCGATCTAACGGCGTAGTTGGTGACGTGGTGGATGCTCTCCCTCCTGCGAAGCCGTTTGCCGCGTTCATGCCGAGCTGCGTCCCGAACCCCAGATGCTGTTGCTGTCCCTGCGTCTGCTCTGCTGCTGCACGTTGACGTTGTCCAGCGGCACAGGGCACACCTTGTGGACCTTGTATCTGCAGGAGGAGCAGCTGTAGCCCATCGTGCCGGCTACGAGGAGATGGCAGATGTCGCAGGCGGAAGTGCGGCAGGTGGAGTTGGTGAAGTCCTCCTCTGGTCCATCGAACGCTCGCACCTCTCCCACTGTGTGGTCCGCTGTTGCTGTTCCCCATTTGCACCCACCGACGTACGTGCTGTCGATAATTCTGCAATCGCAATCTTAATTTTAGTAATAAGCAAATTGAAGGAGCGATCTGGACTGGTATTAGAAGGGTGCCAACAACCCTGGTGTCAAGAAAATGAGCCATTTTCAAAATAAGTTTGTCCTAGGAATTTATTTATAAAATAAGTTTTTAGAACTACTATTGGGAGCGTTGCGCGCTCCCATATTCCAAGCGCCAAACGTGTATCAGCCAGGTCCACTTCACCCCACGTTTCATTATCCCGCTCCCACCATTGTCGGAGTAAATGATTTACTTCGATAAAAACAACTTCTCTAGTTACGATCCCACCCTACGTCCCGTCATCCCACTCCTACCGTTATCAGTGTAAACGATTTACTTTGATAATAAAAACAACTTCCCATTCGATCCCACCCCACGTCCCGCATCGTGCTCCCACTATTATCGGAGTAAATGATTTACTCTGATAAAAAAAACTTCTCTACTTCTGGTATATATTCTATTTTTCCCGTACCCAACCAACCACTCTCGCCCCCACTTTATTTTTTTTCCTTTTTTTCCCGATCTGAATCGATCCACCATCCCAACCCATAGATCAGCGACGTACCATGGATGAGGACAACGACACCGTGGCGGTTGATGGCAATGGCCGGTGAGCGGTGGTGAGCGGCGCTTGAGGCGAAGGCACTGCTTCAGGCCTCGCTGCCGCATCATCTGCTTTAGATCAATGATGAAGAGATGTCTGGCCCATGGCGAACGAGGTGGACGTCGTGGGAACGGTGAGTTCTCTCAGCAATTCCTAATGAGATTCTTGATTTCTTGCAAGAATTGTATACAATCTATGATTAATTAAATACTTTATCCTTCTTGATTCTATGCAGTCTGACTTCAATTGGGTTGAGAACTCATCGTGGCGTGCTTCTCTATTCTCCCTTGCATGACGGAGATCTTGTTTGTGATGGTCAATTGATTTGGTAACATTGGCAAGAAACTGTGATTTGTTTCATCACCTCTGTCGTTGCCCAGTTTATGACAGTGAGGCGGTGACAACAGCAACGCTGATCTCCATCTTTGGCTCCGTCGCCGGATCTGGCTCCTACCGAGGTCGCAGCGGCTAGACTTGGTGTTGCCTCGGTTCCAGCCTGCATCTCCACCGCTTTGTCTTCTTGCTCTCTCTAGCAGGACAGAAACTCCATTCAGCCGTCATGAGGAACTGGCGATGGCGTGTATTACTGTGTTTGTGTGTAAATTTTTTATTCTTGTGCTTTTACTATGACTAGTAATATGCCCATGCTAAACGCTACGGTGTAACTCTATTTGTCTTTAATAATTTTTAAAATTTTCATGTTAGCAAAAAAATATTACTATATGAACTATACATTTGAGCTTAAATTCAATTTACTTCGTACATCAAATATATTTAACATAAAGTATAATAATATGATATACCAATTGATGCAGATATATAATGCATATATTTGTCCCCCATGTCATAATGCATAATAATATTATATTAAAGATATATGATAATGCGCATATCTGTGTCTTAAGTCATAATGCATAATAATATGATATATAATGCATATATCCGTGACACGCAAAATGATTTACAATGGTGTTGATATCAATATTTATTCATCTCACAAGCGTCATTTCTGTATGTGGTGTGCGTGTGTGTATATATCTGCGTCATTATAATGCATCACCAGTGGGTGATATTTTTTTATATAATATAGTGCATTTTCATATTATAATTATTTTTCTATTACATGCCCATGCTAATGCTATGGGGTGACATTTGATAACTCAAATTGAAAAAGATATAACATCATAGTGACTTGTGCTCCTTCCTGTGGGGTGCACTTCTTTTTTAGGCTTTGCCAAAATCTTTGTCGTTTTTCTCGACACCCCTCTTGATAATGCAACATAAAGTTGCCCATGCGAGAATACAGGCTCTGGAAGATAGATACCGACATTCAGGATGGTTTGTCCCTGTGATTTATTAATTGTCATTGCGAAACTTAGACGTATTGGAAATTGCTTTCTCTTAAACTTGAAAGAAAGGGAAATATCATCTGAAGGAGACAGAGAGATCCTTGGTATGAACACCCTTTTTCGTGCATGATTTCCACCAACGATTTCAGCATCAATTGCATTGTCTTGGAATGCCCTGATCATTAATCTTGTTCCGTTGCATAATCCATTGCTAGGATCAAGGTTGCGGAGGAGAATAGCATGGCAGTTGACCTTAACTTTCAGCTCATGTGGAGAGAGGCCATTTGGAGTTATCGTGTTAAGAAAGTCCAAAGGATAGTTATTTTGGGAATCATCATCGACAGAATCAAAGCTATGGTAAATCTTTTCCTCGCCAGGAAACCTGTCGATCATCTTCCTGTTCAGCTTATCCACGAAATCATTTTCTGTTGAGAGAATGGCCCGTGTGCTCATATATTCTGCGGAGGTTGTATATCTCTCATCATTGAGTGAGGGGAACACATATTCACATATTCAATCAGTGCGTTCACTGAATCTTCAATGTCTGCATAACCAATGACAATTTCATTAGGCAGACGGACATAATCATCTTCGATCGTGTTTTCTGTCCCGTTAACACCGCTGATATCAGCATGATATGACTCGTATTGACCTCGGTTCATTGATTAATTGCAGTTGGGTCTATAAAATTTCGCTGAGTTTTCACATTGAACATGTGGGGACCTATACTAACATATAACCTTGTGGTCACCATTGTACAAGAAGAGACAAGACACTGCATGCATTTAAAAACACACACAAATTAGCTCATGTAAAGATGAAACATTTACACAATATCATTCACTGTACACTAATCCTATCTTACTATAAAGTTATCCTCCACTATCTCCTTAAGCTTAACATGCAAAGATGCCACATTATCATCCACTAACAAGATGGTACATCATCATCCACTAACAATCATCACATTTAAACATCAAGCAAACATGCTATATCTTTATAGTTTTTATAATTTAAGAGCTTTTCAAATACAAACATGTTAAATTATTATCCAACATAATTCACATAATGTTCCAATGTATATCTTTATTATGTTTTATGATATTCTATAAACTTATATAGCTCATCCTCACTTAGTTAGTGCTTAAATGATTAATCTATGGTTCGAATTATATTTTTCAGTTTTTCCTCTAATTAAGTCATATCACATCAATTGTTTTTAGAATTTAGATGATTAATCTACGGTCCAAACTATCTCCCTACTTTTCTTCTTCCATAAAGTCATACCACCTTACTTTTTACGTTTGAATCACCATTCTGCATACTATTTAAATTTAAATTATCATAAATCACATTAATTTACTTAATCTGATGTTATTTAGCTATCTTATACGTTATTTTTTTTATTGTTATCATACTAAATTCTCGCAACAATGCGCGGGGTTTCACCTAGTAAATTAAAAAACTGTACCCTATAGCAAAGGAACAAAGTGGTTAAACTTGGGTTCACGGAGAATTTCCTTTAATCAACTAGAAGAAAATTAACACTCTTTGTGGCCGCAATGTTCATATTTTATAGCAAAATAAATTTCCATATTAATTCCAAGTGTGATTGAACCCAAATTCCCAAAAAGGACTTCTGTAGCATAACTGTTCATAAGAGGTACGGTGTTTCCTATAACCTAACACAAAGATCAAATTAAAATACACTTAGAAAAAGGATCAACACAAACATGAATAATGTGAGCAAGGTTGATATTTTCATTTTACCTTTCTCTTTGCATATAAGATCACAAAAGCTTCAACCATGCAGAAGTGGCTTTTTTAAATCGCAACACATTACACATGAGTTAATTGATATGACATCTACCATGTTAATTCACACACACCGCACGTGTATTTTTATATCCAAGGACTTTCGTGTTTTTCTAGAGGAAAGTACTTTTGTATTTTAATGAAAGCTAGGCTTGAATATATGCTTTTGGCATGATATGAATTTATGTTCATACTTTTCATTCAGTAAGCCATTTTCCTGCTGCATTGTGCCCCGTATTGTTCAGTTTTTAGATATATCCATTAATTGTATATGAGAGACAACTAAAGGAATCAGTGTGTGTGTGTGTGTCTATATATCTATATATATATATATATATATATATATATATATATAGTAAATTTGTTTGGTGCTCCATGGTGCCCGGGCACCATTGTTAAAATTGAGTATATACCTAATTCAAATGAGTATGAAACTTTTTCAATTACTTAAATATTAACATTAGCTACTTTACTAACTAGTTCAAAGCAAGTTTGAACTGAATTTGAACTTGTTTTTGTTAGATTTTGATTCTAGGTATATAGCATCCATACATATAATTAGTTAGGTATGTAATCATGGATTGTGAAATAAAGTTAAATTTGAGTTGTTTTGTTGATAGGTATAGGTATGAATCGAGTTATTATAACTAGGTATATACTCACAATTTGAAAATTTTGAAAAATTTGAGTGATTTTGTGTATTTGATACCATGGTGCCCCATATGAGTGTCCTATATATATATATATATATATATATATATATATATATATATATATATATATATATATATATATATATATATATATATATATATATATATATATATATATATATATATATATATATATATATATATATATATATATATATATATATATATATATATATATATATATATATATATATATATATATATGTGCACGCTGCATTGCTTGTGGTCATAATAAACCATAAACCATGATAAAGACCATAATGAATACTTGCAATGGTTGGCGGTAGAAAATAGTACTGATTCATAAAGCATAACTTCAGCACTATAGGTTTCAATAGAGGCTGATTTATATCACGGAATAAATCAATTGGCAGAGTAAAAACCTTTGTTTTTTAAGGAGTAAAAATATTGGTAAACTGCTTTTACCTTCAATTCAGGTCATGAACCGAGGACATGGACTGGAAACAGCAGGATATGCGCACAGGAGGTTTCCAATCAGCGGGGTCATGCACAGTGGTCTGCTGAACTTCTGAAGAATCTGCTAAGACATCTATTTTCAGTTTTTTACTCAGAGGGTAGAGAATAATAATCTACAAAATGTCTGCTATTGTGATTAACCTTGCACCAATTAAATCATATCCTACTTAGATAGCTCACAAATTCTACTCGCTTAGCCGCTGCATCTCAAAACTAACATATAGCATTGCAAGAAAATAGGAGCACGTCCAGCTATTTAGTTGTGAGCAGGAATTCTCATTGTGTAACACTATATGACAATATATCTGAAAATCGAAATTTGGTTGAGTTTGCCCAAGTGTGCGATTATCTGGACAAAAGGGGGGAACAGGGATCAAAGGAGTGGAGCAGGCAGCGAATTGGGATCAAACCTGAGTGGAGCACTGGGTGTGATGGAGCTTGTAGTTATCAAATCAATCCGGTAGTGCATGAGGGTCTCTACCGTTGGTGGAGAGGGATCCGGTAGGGCCGAAGGTGGGATCGTCGCCGATGAACGGTGGGGGGGGGGGAAGGGAATGGAAGGGGCGACGGCGGGGTGAGGAGTTTCGTCGGCGGTGGGGGGAAAGGGAAGGGGCGACAGCGGGGTGAGGAGATTCGTCGGCGGCGACATGCTGGAGATGGGGCAGTGCGAGAGAAAGAGGCGGGGAGAGGGATGTGCGTGTGGGATGAGGATGGAGAGGAGACGCGGATCTGGAAGGCGAGAAAGAGAGAGAGAGGGGGGGGGGAGTGCGCAATTTAGGGAGGTAGAGGTGGGATTGATCTCGATCCTTCGATTTTACACTGGACGATCTGAACCGTTGAGTGATAAATGTAATAGTGTAGGAGTGAAAGATGAGTAAAATGAGTTGGTGCATTATAGGGTAGATGTGCATGTAAAATCTTTATTTTTTGTCCCGTGATTTAGGATGGAGTGATTCAATGTATAAGTAAAAAAATTATTCACGTATGTTTTGGGGTAAACTAATTAGGCCCAGTAACTCCTTCCTTATTCATTTTCCCTTTTTTTTCTTGCTAGCTTGATGCACTCACTATAAGAAATCATCAACCAAGGCTGACATATAATACAGTTACTACAAGTTAATACACCGTCAATTTTCATTTACATCGACAGTAATACGAATACTACAAGATTTGATCAACCAATGTTGTTCATAATCCAACTACTACAAGCACATGCACCATCAATTTTTATTTATGTCGACAGTAACTCGATTACTACAAGATTTCACCAAGCATGGTTGTCGTTAATCCAATTACTACAGGCACATGCACCAACAATTTTCATTTATATCGACAATAATTCGATTACTACAAGATTTGGTCTCAGTTTGTTGCACACCATATCGTAACTACCTCGATTGAAAACAGAGATAAACCAATTACAACGATTATTTTCAACCGACCACCGATTTTACATACCTGTAATTGATTTACCCCGAATTCAAATAGAACTAATCTACACAGATCGAACGTGGGCAACCGAACACCAGTTTTTACGGATTCTGGACGTGATGTGCGGTGCTCGGAACAATATTCCGCGCTCTAGGGCTCGGAATAGCGCTACCTAAAAAATGTAAAATAATCCTGATAATCCGTACAGAATCCCGAACACCAGGTCTTTGGTTGACATGATGATAAGCACGTACGGCAGCATGTGGTTGGTTGAAGGCAGAACCAACTCCTAACCAAAATAGTACCGTTGACCACCAAAATACCATTGACCTTGTTCGAGTCTATGGTTTCGACCATACGGCGGCGGCCGGATCTCTCCATTTATAGCTTATGGATTATTATTGCGATACACATTCAAGTAAAATATACTCCTTTTCGCAAAAAAAAATGAACTTAATATTGAACAAGACATTTACAACAAATCTAGATAAAATTATATAAAAAAATGTCTCATCTAATATACTGGGTTGGTTTTTTTCAAACAAAGGGAGTAGGACGCTACGCTAAAGGCTAGAGAATATTCCGTTGGCTGAATTGGGACATAAAACCATTGACGAATTGACTTGAGGCCTTGATTAGATCCCAAAATATTTTTTTGGCTAAAAACGTCACATCAAATGTTTGGACACATGTATGAGATATTAAATATGGGGAAAAAACCAATTACACAGTTTGCATGTAACACTACTACAGAAAGCGTTTTTGCATACGGGCGGAATCGATCTTCACATGCGGTTGGCCGGCCCGCATGCGCGAAATGGTCTGCAAAGATCACCATTTGCGCATGCGGCCGTCGCAGCCGCATGCGAAGATCGATCTTCGCATGCGGTCACTTAAGACGGCCGCATGCGAAAATAGATCTTCGCATGCGGTCCATATAAGAAGCCGCATGCGAAGATATATTTTCCCATGCGGTCGACCTAAGAAGACCGCATGCGAAGATCTATTTTCGCATGCGGGCGTCTTAAGTAGACCGCATGCGAAATTCAATTTCCGAATAGCTAAAATAATATTTATTCTAGCATTTTGGTGATTCGTAATTAATATTAAATTATTGAGGGATTTATTATTGTATTTCGGAGTAGTAAGCATATAAGATAAGACAAGTGCCGCAGTAACAAACATGTAATACATAACCATTAATTCAATCGTAATTTACATACAAATATATAATACAAGTGGCACAGTTTTTTCATCATATGTATAAGTAGTGTACATGTTATTGCATATGTTCTTTCTCCCACTCTCTGAGAGGTTTAAATTTGTCGTCCATTGCGAGTTCACTCTGGTTGTCGTAGAAGAGACCTCTTGCGTTGCAGACATCGCGACGGATGAATCGGCAGAGGTCAGCGGCCACGTTCAAGATAGTAGTGTGGTTGAATCGTTGTGCAATATATGGGATTTCGGGGATCTGCACACAGAAAGGAAAATAAAACGGTACTCAGTGAGAAGTGTGTGCGAGATGGGTTTCTTTGTAGAGAAGAGTTCGATGACCTACTCGGTTACTGGTTGTTTTGTACCTCCCATTTACTCTGAGCATCTCGCACACGTAATAACCACACAAGTTGGTTCCTGGTGGTTGTTTGTAGCACTGCGATATAATTATGGGGACCGATCTCAGTAGATATATTTAGTATATATGTACTGTTCGATAATTAGTTGTATTGGTATAAATTTGATAGTACCGGCCAGCCAGTCCTGACGGATAACTTCTTCCGGGATGGAATATGTACTGGTCCACCTCTTTTGCGGTAGTACTTGTGTGCTCTGTTTAAAGGAAACAATTGTTTTATTAGTAGTTAGAAGACTGGTGATCGACCTAAACAATTTATAGTAATGAAATGTTTATCACTTACAAATTCAAAATAGTGAGGAATTCCATAAATGTCTCCTTGTCATAGTGTGCGGGGTCCAATGATATGATCAATTGGTCTTTCGGATATACAAGAAATAATATGTAGTGGTCTCTACATATAAGATAGGCTTATTGGAGACAGAAAATTCCGAAGAAGATAAATTAATTAAACAAAAAGAAGAGAGAGCTTACGTGAACTGGTAGGGGACCATTAAGACATCTTTGTCGGCGTGCGCCAACATTGCTATTGCCAAGTATGTTGCTACTTCTAGCTTCTTCCTCTTGTGCAATGTCTTCACATATTCTTCCTTTTCTTCCGGGGTCTTGCCAACCAATTGCTCGCAGTCCTGTCTCAGCTCTACGGTGTGTTGTGTTTTGCATATTCTTGTTGGATCGACGTATCCAACCTTTGCTCCAGTTCTATCAGCTTCGTGGAATTGCATACTGTACAATGAATAAAGAAGAAATGAGATTTGGTTTATTTGTTTCGAATGAAACGTGCAACATGTAATAAAGAGTTTAGACTTACAGACAGAAAGCCGCAACGAGATTAACGTCCATTTTATCTAGCTTGTAGAGGGCGTAAAGGTCTTGGAAAGAGATAAAAAATATCCCATTAGGACCACTCATGAAAGCGCCTTCCGGGACGGCGACGCTTATGAAACCGAGACCTTTCCTAGATGCCTTCATATACCATTCGTGCATTACCCTCATTTCCCATGGTAGCTTGTTCATAAGATAAGTTGGCAAGAATGGCTTGCCATACTCATAAGTTTCAGGCACATCGGCAGATAACCAGGATTGCACTTCATCTTGGGCCGCTAGTACTGACTTCTGGGAGTCTGACAAGACGTGAGCAAGTTCTTTTCTCTTCTCAGAATTCCTGAAAGCTGAAAACATGAACTTCTCCTTATCCTTGTCAATCTCCTTTGGGTCGTATGTCGATATCAACTTTGGAATTATACGACGAGGTTCCAAAGTATTAGACTTTGGTTCGGATGTAGTACCATCTGGTATGTGCACTTGTTCTACCAGAGCAGATTGGGGTGTAGGTGGAGAGGTTTGAACTGAGGGCGGAGCCGGGGGAGCATGCTGTTTAGTTGGGGAGGTGGGAGAGGCTTGAACTGGTTGCGGGGTCGGGAGAGGCGGTTGTTGAGAAGGGGAGGGTGGTGGTGTAGGTTGGCGAGGCGGTGACCTAGGCGGTGGTGGTGACGGCGGATGTCGAGGTGACGGTGGTTCAGGAGGCGACGGTGGTGCAGGAGCGGCAGCAGTCATTGCCTGCGATGAGGATGGGGTTGAAGATCCTGCTGCAAGAACGGCCGCGCTCAGGATTATGTCTCTGCGGTGCCACAAGATAAACTGATTCACTGCATCACCGAGAAGTTCAATCCCCTCAGGTGCAGGTATGTCTAGTTCCAAGGAAACGTGGTCGCTATGGACCTTGGCGACCTGTACCCTTGCGTAATCCTCAGGGATTGCCGTGCTGTGGAATTGACGTCCGGGTATCGCTAAACCCGTTGCAACCTCCTTAGTCTTTCCAGCGCGGCCGATTGGTACGACGAGACTGCACGGAGTTGGTCCAGTTATACTATCCACAGGGAAGGTACTTGTCTGCACTGAGCCTACACTGCTGGGTACATTAGTTGTTTGCTGTGCGGATTGTGTGGGTTGCTGGCTATCAGGGAATAACCTTGGAAATGCTATCGGGTTTTCAGCTGCCAACGAGTAGAAGTGTTCCTTCACTTGCGCATAGATCTTGTCCGATAGTTGTTCTTTGTATTTGTCTCTCTTCTTATAACTTGGTGCGTCTTGTGGAAACCTGACCTTCCAACTTGTCTTTGAGGACAAACCCCTTACACGTCCAGAGTGTTCAGCCGTCCCCAACGCCGCAGTAAGCTGATCTCTCTCCCTCCGTGGGACGAACTGTCCTGATCTTTCTTTCTCGACTATCTGCTGCAAATTAGTAGTCACTTCTTCTATGTCTGGAGTCTCGAATAGTATGTCTCCCTCATCCGAGACTTGACTTGTGCTGCGCGCCCAAACCCAGTTCTTGCTACGTTCAACCATGGGGTCTACCAGCAGGGGCTTACCGGCCGCGGCAAATCTTTGCTCGATCTCCCGCCATTGATCGACGTGACTAGTGTATCCGCTCGACCCCAATCTATGGGGATATCTGTTCTTCTTCGCGAGCTCGGACATTTTTTTCCTCAAAGCCAATGCTTCAGCTGTTGTACGATCCGCAACAAACGTGTCCCAGTCAGCCTGCGATATATGTCCATAATCCGTAAACGGTGGGAGATTCTTCTGAACATAATCCCGATTTAGATCGGACTTCCACTGTCGCCATCGATCTCCCATCTTTTTAAGTGCGTAATCTCTCCCCCTGACCTCTGATCCAGGAGGGAACACAAAATACTTCTGCAACTCATTCCAGAGAAGTGTCTTGATGTTGTCGTCCACTGTTTCCCACAACTTGACATTAATGGGACAACGCGTCCTGACTAGAGTGCCACAGGCGTTGCTGAACTTGGACCGCACTATCGGTGGCTCGATGGGCTTCCCATCCTGATCGAGAGCAATCACGTTATAAGTTTCCTTGGGTAATTTATTCTTGCTTCTCTCACCACGTCTTTTTTTCCCACTCCCGCCTGCACTTGTAGATGTCTCCGTACGTTCAGGTGCAGACGTAGCGGTGTCCATCTCAACTTCTTGCTCTGTCCTGTTCCTCCCGGCTTTACGTTTCAAGCGGCGTCGGACTACCATCTGCACAGAATAGGTAACTCTATACACCATTAGGTTCATGTCACATCATAGTTAGGGAATAATACATGGCTAACGATTTTCAGCACTTACGGCCTGTTCGATAGGTATGTAGTCTGGATCATCATCGCGGGGGGCGATTTGTGTTATTTCCATTGGAAACGGGTCACTTGGTGTGCGCCACGTTTCTTCACTAGAAGCGCCTGGCTGCTTATTGCTACCGGAATTTTGAGGAGCGTTACCTTCTTGAGGCGCTATTGGTGCGTTCGATGGAACCTTTTCGTTCGATATCTTCCAACTTGACGTAAAAAAATTTGACATAAGTCCCAATTTTACGTAAGTCCCAATTTAACGCAATTTCACATAAGTCTCAATTTGACATAAGTCCCAATTTAACATAAGTCCCAATTATACATAAATCTCAATTTAACATAAGTCCCAATTATACATAAATCTCAAATTAACATAAGTCCCAATTATACATAAATCTCAATTTAACATAAGTCCCAATTATACATAAATCTCAATTTAACATAAGTCCCAATTATACATAAATCTCAATTTAACATAAGTCCCAATTATACATAAATCTCAATTTAACATAGGTCACAATTTAACTTATTTTCACATAAGTCCCAATAACTTAATTTCACATAAGTCCCAATTTAACATAGGTCCCAATTTAGCATAAGTCACAATTAAACAGAAATCTCCATTTGACATAGGTGCCAATTTAACAAAAGTCCCAATTATACATAAATCTCAATTTAACAAAGGTCCCAATTATACATAAATCCCAATTTAACATAAGTCCCAATTTAAACATAAGTCCCAATTTAAACATAAATCTCCATTTAACAATCCACAATTAAACCTTCTCAAAATTAAACAATCCACAATTGCACATATCACAATCCACGATGCACAATTAAACAATCCACAATCCACAATTGCACATTTCACATTTCTTTTTTTAAAAGTAAATGTTACCGAGCGACGGCGGGGACGACCTGGCGGCGGCGACGACCTGGCGGCGGCGATGGCAACGGCGAGGGGGGAGAGGTCCGTGCGGCGGCGACGGCGACCTGGCGGCGGCGACGGCGACGGCGAGGGGGGAGAGGTCCTGGCAGTGGCGTCGGCGACGGCGAGGGGCGGGGCGACTTCGGGGAGGAGCCAGCGGTAGCGGGGACGACTTGGCGGCGGGGACGACCTGGCGGCGGCGATGGCAACGGCGAGGGGGGAGAGTTCCGTGCGGTGGCGACGGTGACCTGCCGGCGGCGACGGCGACGGCGAGGGGGGAGAGGTCCTGGCGGCGGCGACGGCAACGGCGAGGGGGGAGAGGTCCTGGCGGCGGCGACGGCAACGGCGAGGGGGGAGAGGTCCTGACGGCGGCGGCGGCGACGGCGTGGGGCGGGGCGACTTTGGGGAGGAGCCGGCGGTGGCGGGGACGACGGCGATGGCGACTTGGGAAATTTTGGCAGCCTGGCGGCTAGGGTTTCGCGGGAGCCGGGACTTAGAAAATTTTGGCTCCCCGCGCTCCCTATATATAGGCGCAGATCATCGCATGCGGGCGGCTTAAGGGACCGCATGGAAAAATATCTTTCCATGCGGTCGACATAAGCCGGCCGCATGCGAAAAAGATCTTTCCATGCGGGCTGTTAAGCCGGCCGCATGCGAAAAAGATCTTTCCATGCGGGCTGTTAAGCCAGCCGCATAGAAAGATCTTTTTACCAAAAAAACTCATATTTTTTTTCTCTAAGTAAACTGTCCATATATATTTTTTTTCCCAATATTTCGCCACAATTATACATTCCAAATGTTTTTGGCACTAAGAAAACTCATGAAAATTGCTCAAAACTCGTAATCAAATGTTACATGCTAATGATTACAACATAAGGGGGACCTAAATTCATGCACGTACATTTGCTAATGATTACAACATAAGGGGGACCTAAATTCATACACGTACATTTGGAATACAATGAGAACTAAAGGTTACGAAATAACTATGACTTAATAACCTTGGCAACACCATCTGCTCGAACGTACGACATATTTGCTTCATCGATTGTTCTCTCAACCTTCTTAATTCGCATAGGAAGATCAGTAAACAATGGTACATCGTCGAACTGGTTGTAATCATTGGGGTCTTCGATGTTGTCGATGCCGACGATCTGTTGCTTTCCGGATATGACAATAGTTTTTCTTTCATCTGAAGGGTCCTTCACATAAAACACTTGAGCCACACGCTCTGCTAAAACCCATGGATCATCCTTGTGGCCTGTTTTACTGTGATCGACTATCGTTAGCCCGTAGTCATCAACGGAAACCCCTATTGTGTCTTTAACCCATTCACAACGGAGCACAGGGATCTGGATGTTTAGGCCATAGTCCAGTTCCCATATTTCTTGAATGGTCCCATAATACGACCTCTTTTCTCCACTCGTGTCAATCGCTTCGACACGGATCCCACTGTTTTGTGAGGTGCTTTTCATGTCCTTCGTAGTCGTACTCAAGGTAAATCCATTGATGTCGTAACCTTGCCATGAATTGACAATACTTGAAGGCCCACATGCCAATCTTTGTAAAGTAAGTTCCTCCACAGAATCACCAACTGGCAGGTTTAGATCTTTCAACCACAGAGGAAAGCGACGCTTGTGCTCTCTTGATATCCAATCATTGGACCGCCCTGGGAAGCAGGCTTTGATTTCTTCTAGGTGTCGCTCAATGAATGGCTCAACGATAGCGAGCTGTTGAAGAACGCTGTTGTGTGTCGCGGACACCTTTTTGTAATCATTATCGAAGAACTGCTTCCTACCAACAGTACCCCTTCCAGACAATCTACCTTCATGTCGATGAACAGGAATGCCAATGGCATTAGCATCCTTTATGTAGTCCATACAACACTCGACTGCCTCTTCAGTTGTGTATCCCTCTATCATTGATTCTTCCGGGTGAGCGCGATTGCGTACATAGCCTTTGAGGATCGACATGTAACACTCATAGGCCCACATCTGATGTAAGTATAATGGACCAAGTTCAATAATCTGAGGGACGATGTGAACGATCAAATGCTCCATCATATCTAAAAATGATGGTGGGAAATACATCTCAAGCTGGCATACAGTCTCGACGGCAAATGTCTGAAGCGGACCTAATTCCAAAGGATCAAATACTTTCTGCGAAATTCGATTGAAAAAGTAGCACAACTTTGTTATAACCACCTTTGTATGGACTGGTTTGACTGCCCTTATAGCAATTGGTAGGAACACCGTTAGCAACCTATGACAGTCATGCGCATTGTATCCCGAAATGGACAAATCCTTTATTGATACTAGCTTCCTGATGTTCGATGCGAAACCAGTAGGCACTCTAACCCCTTGTAAACATTTACAGAAGGCTTTTTTCTCATCAAGTGTCAACGAGTAACAAGCAGGAGGAATCTCGGTCTTCCCATTTGGCAGCAGTACTGGGTGAAGGTCATGCCGTATGGACAAATCTACAAGGTCGTTACGTGACTTCAATCCATCCTTCGTTTTACTCGGGATGTCCAGCAATGTGCCAACGGTGCTATCAAACACGTTCTTCTCGAGGTGCATAACATCAATTGCATGTCGAATCTCTAGGTCCTTCCAGTAATCTAAGTATTTAAAGAAAATTGAGTGCTTCTTGAAAGGCGACGCAGTACCGTTGTCACCATCAGCTTTCTTCCTCTTTACTGTCTTCTTCTTTCCCTTTCCATATACAACCTTAATCTTCTTTGTTATCTCATACACGTATGTACCACCTCTTGCTACTGGGGCAGTGTCATTCTCCACTGTATTATCGAACAATCTAGCCATCTTACGGTACCTATGTCTTTGTGGTAGGAACCGTCGATGTCGCATGTACACTGTCTTCAAAGACGACGTCAGGTATTTGTATGAAGTTTTCTCCAGACATATCAGACATCCAGTCTTCCCTTTAATCTGCCCAGATAATGAAAAGTTTGCAGGTAGGTCATTGATGGTAACGAATATGATCGCACGTAGATTGAAGTGCTCCCGCTTAAACTCATCCCATAGTCGTAACCCCTCTTTCCAAAGCTCCTCCATGTCCTCCATCAAAGGCTCAAGGAAAACATCTATGTCGATTCCAGGTTGGTTTGGACCTTGTATGAGGATAGTGAGTAGAATGTACTTTCGTTTCTGACATATCCATGTTGGAAGATTATACATTGTGAGAAGGACTGGCCATGTGCTGTGCGAGCTGCTTAAGTCACCAAACGGGTTCATTCCATCAGTGCTCAACGCAAACCTTACATTCCTAGGATCCTTAGCAAATTCTGGGTGTTTTGCATCAAATGTCTTCCACTGGCGAGCGTCGGCGGGATGTCGAATCATACCATCTACTTTCCGGCTCTCTTGATGCCATCTCATCAACTCAGCATCAGTCGGGTTTGAGTACAGACGCTTCAGGCGGTCCTTAATTGGTAGGTACCACATCACCATTGAAGGAATCTTCCCGCGCTTACCCTTATCAGAATCTGGATCGGTACACTCTGAATCTACGGGCCCATTCCCCGTTTTATACCGACTTGTGCCACACGTTGGGCAACATTCCAATTCCGCATATTCTTTACGGTATAATATGCAGTGATTCTTACAAGCATGAATCTTTTCTACACCAAGAGATAAAGGACATATGAGTTTCTTCGCTTGATACGTGTTCGATGGTACAAAGTTAGGCTTAGGAAGCAACACACGCAACAAACTCATCAGATCATTAAAACTTGTGTCCGACCATCCATGTTTAGCCTTCAATCTCAGAAGTTCAAGCACTGAACGCAAGACTGTGAAATCCTTATCACATCCCTTCGTTTCATCGTAAAGAAGATCCTTTGATGCCTTCTCTAATGCTTGCCAATTCTCCAATCCTCGTGACCTGCCCGCTAGCACCTCTGGTTCAACATGGCGTAGCATATCCTCTAAATCAAAACCACCATCGAAATCATCACTATCGGTGGAAACATCGACAATCATTCTTTCACGCGACATGTCTTCGATTATAAAATTCTCTGCCTCATTCATCTCGAAACTTAACTCTTCATCGTCATCTTCCGGATTGGCGAATTCCCCGTGATAGGTCCAAACCTTGTAGTTGGCGGTGAATCCGTACTCCATTATGTGACCCAATATTTCACCAGGATCTACCAACAATTTCTGATTCTTGCAATGACGGCACGGACAAAAGATCTTTGTCATATTCTCCCTCAAAGCATGCTCCTTAGCCTGATCAATAAATTTAGATGCTTCCTTAATAAATATCGGCTGCGTTCTCCGCATCTCATACATCCATGACGACCGATCCATCTAATTATATAAAGGCAAAAAAGTTACAGATAAAAAAATAGACCGCAGGTATTTCATACAAAAGTTTAAATGCATTTGTCTCCCAAAAAAAAATACAACAATACATGTAACTAGTATGTACAATTGATTACATGCAAAATTTGCCCATCAAAACATATATTTTGAAGCTAGATTTTGCAAAAAATAGTTGGAACAAACCTTGTCAAAATATTAAAAAAATTCCACTTTCCACCAACGAAATATAACAAAAATGGAGCCAAATGAAGCAGGATAGAGAGTTCTTCACCTTTCGTATAGAGTTCAAGTAAAAATTTCGAGTTGAAAACCTCCCCCCCTAATTGGTGCTTGCTTTAGGAGAGAGAAAGCTTCGTTTTCAAATGGTCAAGCTCGGGCCTGGAGGAGCATATATGGCCGATCATCGCATGCGGTCCCTTAAGCCAGCCGCATGCGAAGATCCATTATCGCATGCGGCTGCTTAGGACAGCCGCATGCGATAATGGGCCTATTTTCGCATGCGGCCGTCTTAAGGAGCCGCATGCCCTAATACATGCGGCCCCTTAAGACGGCCGCATGCGAAAATAGACCTATTATCGCATGCGGCTGTCTTAACCAGCCGCATGCGATAATGGATCTTCGCATGCGGCTAATCAACCCGCCCCCGGGGGGCGGTTTTTGCAGGCGCCGCCACAAGCGGCCCGCATGGAACCTACCGACCCCCTCGTACAGAAAAACGATTTTTGTAGTAGTGTAAATTGCGAGACGAATCTTTTAAGCCTATCTGCGCCATGATTTGACAATGTGATGTTGCATTAAACATTTGCTAATAATGGATTAATTAGGCTTAATAAATTCGCCTCGCAGCTTACAGGCAGAATCTATAATTTATTTTATATTAGTCTACGTTTAATATTTCAAATGTGTGTTCGTATACTTCAAAAACTTTACATCCAAATAACCAGACACATCCTAAGGGCCCATTTGAATCGTAAGAATGAAAAAATAGAGGAATAAGAAAAATATAAGATTTTAACATAAATGTAAGTGTAAAACAGAGAATTGCAAACACACGGGAAAAACATAGAAACGATCATTTGATTGGACCACAGGAAAAACACAGGAATCGAATGAGAGAAATAGACTCAAAGGGTTCTTACCAAGAGGTTGAACCTCTTGCTAAGTTTCCTCCAAAACCTATACGCAATAAGCCATTTCATAGGAATTTTGTAGGATTTAGAAAACTTCAATCCTTTGAATCAAAGGGTTACATACAAAAATTTTCTATAGGATTTCAAACATATGAAATTTCTTCATAATTCTTTTTTTCAGAGAGACCCTTACTGTTGGAACCGTATCATCTGCCTTTACTCTCAACGACAAAGTCGTCCAACAGTGGGTCAACGATGCATGATTGCTCATGGCCCCACCTCCACTATAAATAAAAGAGAGCATATATAGAAGGTAAAGATTGTTACTGCTATCTTCATCTCAGAATAAATCTCATACGAGATGTGATACTACCTCCGTCCTAAATTAGAAGTCGCTTTGACTTTTTTCTTGTAAAGTTTAACCATTCGTCTTATTTGAAAAATTAGATCAAATATAAAAACGGAGAAGTCATACTTAAAGTACTTTTGATAATAAAGTAAATCATATTTTTGGTAATAAAGCAAATCACAAACAAAATAAATAATAATTCCATAATTTTTTTTTGAATAAGATGAAAGATCAAAAGTTACAAACAAAAATTCAAAGCGACAAGTTTTATGGGACGGAGGTAGTACATATTAATATAACTAATATGAAAATGTTCAAATTCGGTATATTAGAAGGTGTCATTCTGTCAGGGTTACGAATAAGACATACCTTATATCCTTGGAGTCATGAGAAATACGAATACGTTAAGTATACAAAAATGATCCATTTGAGTTAAGGAAATTGGTGAGTTTTTAAGTAAATAAGATTCTGTTATTCTTTATTGTACTCTGTAGTTTTTTTTATAATCCCATATAAACTGGATTAGAGCTATTACCTCATGAGGGACATGGACCAACATTGTCGACAGGGGATACTCGTAGACTGGATAAGTGGGGTATTGGGGGACGTTGGTACGAGGATCTACACGATACGACATCAAAGCAAACAAAAGACAAGGATTATACTGGTTCAGGCCCCTCGTAAGGTAATAGCCCTAATCTAGTTTATATGAGATTGATGTGGAAAACCACATAATACAAAGGGAACAGATGAATCCGACGATACCGGCTAGATCCTCGTCGATATTGTTCGACGAGGTCTCATGGCGGCTTCAGCTGATGTCCTTTGGCTTTGTAAACTATGGTGGGTTTGTTGGAGCTATGATTCGATGATCTGAACCCCCTGGGGGCCTCCTTTTATACCGTGGATCGCCTTGATCTCCAAGTAGAATATGGGGACACCGAAAATATAATTCCCAGCAATGACGTAGAAATACTCATGGTATATTATGGTTACAGATGCAATCCGCAAGCGCGTGATATATCATTGTAGTATTTCACCCGGAAGTATTCTAAGGTATCGTATTTTTTTAATCCCAGGGAAAGATATGATAAGAGAGTACTATGCTAATAGTTTGTATATTACCTGTATTTATCAAGGTCTATGTAGGGGTTAAGTAATTTCAAGGGTATGATAAAGGTGACACACAGAAGAAAGAACTAAGATACTCTCACTAAAATATAATCAAAGCTAAGTGGAGAAAGAATAAGAAAATAATTCATTCCTATACTTCTAGTATAGATATTTAGTTTACACTTGCTACTATACAGTCATGCAGCCAATACCCTCCTAACAGTGCCCTCTTGGTATTTCGAGAGACCACCCCTGGTTGCCGAGTTCCTTTCGACAACCCATCATGGCTATCCAACAGAGGCTAAATACGGAGGAGTACCATCCCCAGGAAATTGCACTTAGGATTATATACTAACATGGTGGAATACCCGTACTAAGATGTCACCATCAGCGGCCCACCTCTACTGTCCCGCAGCATATAACCCCGATTAATGATATCTAATAATCTAAGCACCACGCTTACATTATTAAATACTACTCTACATCCGAGCTCCCGACATAGAGTAACCGAATATTTGGACATTAAACCCACACATTTGCACCTCTCTGGTAAGCTAACTACACAACTATATCAATACAAGTATAGAATAAAGTCGGTACCCAGATAATATGAATGGAATAAAATACCAAAGATGTATAAAGAAGGATATTCAATTAATTCAATGAATATTACAAGAGAAGAGAGAAAAGCTTCTAGAGCCATACCCGAATTCTCCTGAAGACTCGAGGACTAAGAACACTATTCTAATTCCTACTCCACTAGCACTAGAACAACCAAACTAAATGAGAGAGCTCTTGATCTTCTTCTTGAGTGTGTGAGGGAATGAATGAGAGGAGAGGAATTTATAGGCCATGAAGTGCCTTGGGAGAGTGGAGATGCTCAAGGTATCCAATGAGCATATTCCCTCTTGCTTCACCTCCCTGTGACATGTATCCACGACGTTTGTTTCAGGTAGAAACGGTCACAACTGCCATTGGATGTCGATAACTACCCGCCTGTAGAATTTCTGGGCTATCTGGGCTGCTTTTGGTTCGAACCCTGGTCTGGCCCATTTGGCCCAGAACTTGGCAGGTGTACTCTTCGTTGATTCCTCAGCCCAGTGATGTAGTAGTTTGGGCCCATTTGATATTATTCATTGGATTTATAGGTCCATCCATCCATAAGTCTACCTCTTGACGGCTTCTGATTAATTGTTTGTTTATGTTCCGTTAATTCTCCTTCATTTATGTGTGCTTATCCTACATATATGTTAGTAGCAAAGCACATAGTAGAAGTAGATATTTTATTTGGGAATTATGCATTGCAAGCATAGCTAGTCTTCATATATTAGGTAATATTGACGTTCGAAACTAGTCGATAACGACCGTCAACAACGATATAGAAACAACCCAATCCTCACCGAGAAGGATTCCTTTAATCTCTTTACACCTGTGAAGACATTTTCCATAATACATTGATGATTTCCTTATCATATGCAGGAACAGGTCGTACACATGAAGGTATACCGTATTCGTATATTCCATAAGTCGTAGGATAGGAGGTATGCCTTATCCGTAACCGTGACAAGTATATTCATTGTCTTCTGTGTGCTTGATGTCGTATCAACGTACCCCAATATCCTCAGAATATTGTTTTGCAGGTATCACCCGTCTACACATTCCATACGAGGCTAGTTTATTTTGAGGTGGAAAGAGTACTCCCTCTATTATATATTAAAAGTTCATTAAACATTCTACAAACGCTCTCAAACCGTAACTTGGCATTCTAGAAACATTCTCAACTCGGGACGTGTTACTCTAGCAAATTAAAGAAAAAAAATCTAGCCATCGATTTTCATTAATATACGGTAGACCCATATTTTCTACCATTAGATTTATCAAAATAAAGAAAGGGAAAAGGCCCATGCCCTAACCCCAGCCATCAAATAAGTTATATGTGTACATAGTTACGTACCATGCATATACCCCTGCCCTCACCCTCCTATTTTCAAGCATTCTTAATTAGTATATGGAAACATATTTTGTGATAATAGTTTTTAATCAATTGTACCATATAATCATATAGCTAAATTATTTTATCCATGCACATCGTGAGATTACTTAAAATAAAATTTAGAATTCAATATCCAAATTATCTATAGTATGTCATATTAAATCGTTCCACATAATAAAAACCAATTAAACGCCCTTGATATTGACTCGGAAATTTGGCAATATAGACTCGGATTTGGAGTTGGATATTGAAGAGGAATCGAAGGAGATTGGATCTTGCCAAATCGGACTGCACATCGGCTGGACAACATATTGGCTGGAAACAGAGTCGGAGTATGGTTGAGCCGATATGGCAAGTAGCCGATACAGCTTGACTTGGCTTGGTTTGGGCGTCGATTGAGATAACCGTCATTGTCATTTAGAGATTGAGCTCAAGACATTTGTATCTATTAATTTGGATATTTATGTTGGTTTGAATTAGAGATATGGTAAGAGTCCGCCATGTGGACTTGTCTGTATTTTATCTTTAGGAAAGTTTGAATCGTGTCCATAATAAACATGTTTTGTATTCGGGGTATAAATATAAACCCTATATTATTGTAATTATGTAATAAGTTAGACAATCCAATCAATACAACTTTTGGCGCATCGCCACCCTTTTCTTTTTACTTTTTGACAAGTTCTTGCTTCAAGTCGGGTCATTGGCTGCGATCTCTCGACAAGAGATAACTTGTCTTGACGGCTTGCGCTATCGGGGCTATTATGTCACCTAAATGTTTTAGTCCTTATATCGTGATCATCGTTATCATATATTTTAGTTAATCTAGTCTTAGTATCTCGATTTAGTTGTATTGGCCGATTCTCGCTTTAGGGTTTATGCCAGTATCGGCTAAATCGTCTTACTAGATTAGATTAGCTAAAGTATCTACCATTCTGAAAAGTGGTTAATTCCTTGATTGTTGAGACTTTAGGTTTGTTTACATGCTTTGAGTTGCATCGACCCTAGCCTTGTCTAGAACCCTAAAAACTAATCTGGAATTAGTCATAACTAAGGATAGCGTCGGGGTTTCAGCCGATCTTACCTAATATACATGATAGTGCATGTTTCATGATCTTTTTTCATGTATATTTTCCACTTATACACATAATTTGCTTTATATAAATACATCAAGTTAGATTGATCTCGCTTAAACTTCATATTTGGTAATCGATTACTATTAGATATATTTATATGGATTGATTTGTTTATATAAGTCTGTATTGGAGTATTGGTCAGTGCATTATCTATATGCACTCTAAATATTGATCTATCGGCTATTTCTATAATATTGTCTTAAAACGATCGATAAAATGTAAAGAAACAATATTACAGTCGATAGGGCATATTTAGGGTTTTGCTTTTCTTATTTACCATAAAGCCACAGCCGATTAGGTTTACCCATATCGGCTGGGTCCTGATGATACGTCATCGGTTCTACCGGCTAATAAGCTATCGTTCATCTAATTGCGGTTTCTGTCTTCCTTGTTGGTTGCAGGATCAAACCAGCTAGCACGCTCTTGACACTCGAGGCAAGCCTTGGACCAGCACTGGAGTGAAACAAATCTCCCAGGTGTTAGCAATGGAATTTTGCATCATATTCGAAAGAAGAAGAAGCAAGATCGAAGCAGATTTGGTGTGGAATCAAGTTGAAATCAAAGTTGGACTGCGCACGGCTGGCATCGTATCGGCTAGAAACAGGACAGGGGATTGACTTAGCCGATATGGCAAGTAGCCGATACAATACAACTTGGGCTCGGTTTGGGCCTAGATTGAGATAACCATAATTGCCAATAAGAGATATAGCTCGTTTAAGGCAATTGTATCCATTAATTAGGATATTTGAGTCGGTTTGTTGGAGATTTGGCAAGAGACCACCATGAGGTCTTGTTTGTATCTTATCTTTAGGAAAGTTTTCAATCGTGTACATAATGTACTAAGTTTGTACTTGGGGTATAAATATAGACCCCAGACCATTGTAATTGAGGAGACAATCCAATACAACTTCGGCGCATCGCCACCCTTTTTTGCTTTTCTTTTCGGCGAGTTCTCTCGACAAGAGGTAACCCGTCTTGATGGCTTGTACTATCGGGGCTATTATATTGTTTTAGATGTTTTAGTCCTTCTATCATAACCATCTGCTATCATATGGCTTAGTTATTCTAGTCTTAGCATCTTAATTTAGCCTTATCGACTGGTTCTCGCTTTAGGGTGCCGGTATCAGCTAAATTGCCTTACTAGATTAGATTAACTACGGCATCTACCATCTTGAAAAGTGATTAATTCCTTGATTATTTAGACTTTAGGTTTCTCTACCTACTTTGAGATGCATCATCGCTAGTCTTGTCTAGAACGCTAAAAGCTAACCAGGAATTAATTATAATTAGAGATAGTATCAGAGTTTCAACCGATCTTACCTAATATGCATTCTATTTTACTAGTCTTATGTATATTTGCCACTTATATAGATAGATCACCCTATGTAAATATATCAAGTCTAAATCAGTACCGGTCGGGTTGCCAAACTTGGTAACTGATCGTTATTTGATATATTTCTATAGATTGATTTGTTTATATAAGTTTGTACTAGAATATTAGCTAGTACATTATCTTTATCAATCTATCTTGCTCTAAATACTATTTCATCGACTATTTCTATAGTATCGTCTGACTTATACTTGACAAACTGATTAGATGATATTACAGCCGATGAGGCATATTTAGGGTTTATGCTTAATTTATATATCAATCCATAGCCGATCCGGACCAACTACATCGGCTGGGATCACTAACAATATGTCATCGGTATATCGGTTGATCGGCTATTGGCTGACTCACTTTGTTTTTTGTTTCCTTGCTGGTTGCAGGATCAAACCAGTTAGCACACTCTTAGCACACTCGAGGCAAGTCTTGGACCTGCACTAGAGTTAAGCAGATCTCCCAGGCCACCGTGTTTCAATTAAATCGATGCATGTCATAAGAAGCCAAAAGTTTTGATGGAATTGATGAAATGTGAAGGTGGGAAAAAATATTTCACTAACATAGTGTTATAGCATCGTAGTTTTAGCACAAGCATATTACTAGTCATTTTTAATCCATCTTCTGTATGACCATCCTTCAATTATTTTTTGGTATTACATAGTGTTCTTCTCTTTGTGGCAGCAGGCAGCAGCGAGCATACGGGCGAGCGCGTGGCGGCTGGCGGAGTGGAGTGGGGCAGCGGCAGCGGCGGTGGGTGAGCGCGTGGCTAGCGGAGCGGAGCAGGTGGCGGTGAGAGGCTAGAGCAGGCGGGTCCATCTCCTCTTCCGCCTACTTTGGCTGCCCGCCGCCGCTGGCGGCGCTTCATTTCGCCAGCCGTGCGCTCGCTATATAAGACAAAAAAAGAAAAGAGAAGAAGAAAAAATAAAAAGAAGAAGAAAAGGGTGGAAAGAAGGGAGGCGGACCCCACATGATTTTTTTTTCTCACTTACATGTGTGTCCAGATTGCTGATTAGGATGTCACGCCAGCGAAACCACCCCTATATACTGCCATGGGACCTTGATTGCATGGTTTTGAATATTTGAGGGGCAAAGATTTTTGGTATTGGGGATTAGGGATGTCATACAGACTCGACGTAAAGTTGAGGGGTGGTACGTGGACTTATTCCTAGATATGTATAACGAAATTTCCACCCAACATGCATTCGGCCCTAGGCCTGTACAGGCTGCAACCCACGGTAGCCCATACGTTTAAGACGGACCAACCGCTCAGTGGACAGTGGCCCACGCCCACCAAGGTGACGACTGACGAGCAAGGCAAACATGGCCGAGTGCCCAACATCCTGGCGGCCGTACCGTAACTGGCTCTTGCTCTCCTGCTCGATCTGCTCGTGCCCTCAACCCCTCGTCCGGTCGCCGCAGGCGGCGAGATGCGCGCACTACTGCAGCTTGGGCTCCGGTGCTTCCTTCTCCACCGGTCTCTACTCCGATGCTCCCACTCTTCCGCCCACCCCTCTCTACTCCGGCCAACGAACGGCTGTCGGCAGCGCTGTTAGTAGTTCTATGATCTGGATATCTCATTTTTTAGTCTCTATTTCTCTCCTTCTTGACTGCTAAGTACTGTGATTTCCCAAAATAGCTAATATCATCAATCGATCTCATTCAAATTTTTTTTTATCTCGTAAAGGATAGAAGATGAAGAGGACAAACAGGCTATCCATTGATATCATTTTGTGCGCCAACGCCATAATCATCAAAATATCCAGTCACCCGCGGATAAGATATATATATATTGGATGATAAGTATTGCAACATTTCTCTACCATTTCTCAACACATCAAAATCCACAAGATCGATAAAGCTACCTCTTGACTATGCTATTTTTACTTCAACATCGATTAGTGAGGTAATTAAAGACGTGATGTTATTAACATTTTTCAGGCATTTTCATTTTGTTTGTAAAATATATATGACTAGAGTGTTTACCCTTTTCTTGGGCTAGGATCTTACGTAGGAGTAAATGTATTTCCATTGCAACAGAAGATATACTGTTGTGTATTTTGTTGTCTTCTCGTACCAACCTGTCTCCCAAAAGGCACATGGATCTTATTATATTGTTATATAGGTCCTGTATAGATCCCACCCTAAAATTTTTCACCATGTCACATCGAATGTTTAAATAACTATATGAAGTATTAAATATAGGCTTAAAAAACTAATTGCACAGATTGCGACTAATTTGCGAGACGAATCTTTTAAGCCTAATTACTACATGATTTAACAATGTGGGGCTACCATAAACATTTGCTAATGATGAATTAATTAGGTTTAATAAATTCATCTCGCAGTTTACAGGCGGATTCTATAATTTATTTTGTTATTAGACTACGTTTAATACTTCAAATGTGTGTCCGTATATCCGATGTGATATGACAAAAAATTTTACCCCTGGATCAAACACAGCCATAATTGGATCATATATAATGAAAAGCATTTCTGATTGTTATGTTATGCTTATCCATGTCGTCAAACTTTGTCATATGCAACCTTTTTCTCTTTAGCGTTTCAAGCGTCAGGTAATAAAGTGACACTAGGGCCCCTTTGAATCGCGGAATTGAGAAAACATATAAATATGAAAAACGTAGGATTTTGATAGGAATGTAAGTGTAAAACAGAGGATTGCAAAACGCAGGAAAAACACAGGAATGACCGTTTGATTGAACCACAGGAAAAACACAGGAATTGGATGAGAGATATAGACTCAAAGGAAAGTTAGCAAGAGGTTGAAGCTCTTGCTAAATTTTCTCCAAAATTTCTATAGGATTGTCCATTCCAAAGGATTAGATAGGATTCAATCCTTTGTTTTAAAGGGCTTCATAGAAAATTTTCCTATAGGATTGAAATCCTCTAAAATTCCTATGTTTTTCCTCCAAATCAAAGGGGCCCTTAGGTTGTATTCAGCAGTAAGAAAGTGACACTTAGGTTGTATTCGGCAGTAAGAGATTCGAACTAATCCCTCCCGTATAGAAAATGGAATGATCCATTTCAATATGATTTTTAAGCAACTTTTTTATAGATTTTCTTTTTCAAAAAATGCACCTATTAACTGTTTGAAAAGCGTGCGCGTGGAAAAAGAGGGGAGTAAAAAATACAGATTTTTCCTCGATTTCAATTAGCGCGTTTTTCAAACTGCTAAACGGTGTATTTTATCCGAAAACTTTCTATATAGAAGTTGCTTTAAAACTTTAGATAAATCTATTTCTCAAGTTTGTAATAATTAAAACTTAATTAATCATGTGTTAATAGTTATCTCATTTTTTACGTGTTTGCTTTTAATCTTCATCTTTAGAAGATTCAAACGGAGCTAAGGTCCCGTATCAAGATTCTGAATTATGCCATATTTCAAGATGGTAAAGGCTGGAGATATAAGGGTAGCTGTGGTGCTTGTCGATCGGTTTATTTAGTATACATAACAATTTAGGCCTCAAGGGGTTAGGCAGGTATACGTATACCATATACCACACCATTTTTATTGGTGTTAATAGGGCTGCCACTACCACTAGGTATTAATTACCTATACACATACCCATATCCATACACATACCCATACCCATACCCATATCAGTAAACATCAATCACTTATTTTAGTTTTAGGTATGGGCGAAGGTACGTAATACCCACTTTACCTAAACCCATTAGGTACATGTAAAAACTGCGGTTCTAAAATTTGTAAACTCGCGTTTATACACTAACAAAAAGTCAAATCTGATTGAATTTTAAAGGCATGATATATTATATGGAAGAACAGCCGCTACTAGAAAAAATATTTTCGCAGGCGGCCAAAAATGATTTTTCCAAGCGGAGGGGAGGACCGCCTGCAGCCCAACGACTGTGAAAATCAATGATTTTCGCAGTCGGGGCAATGGCCCACCTGCGAAAATCCGTTGAACGAGAAAAAAAAAATCGCAGGCGCCTTGCCGCCGCCACCACGCGCCTCGCCGTCATCGTCGCCGTCCACGCCGCTCCGCGCTGTCGTCGTGCCGCCGCCCCCGCCGGCCTCCCCCCTCCCTCCTTCGGCCAGATCTGGGAGGGAGGGGGGAGAGGAGCCGCTGCGCCGCACCACGCCGTCGTCGCCGCCGCCGCCCCCACCGGCCTCCCCCCTCCCTCCTCCAGCCAGATCTGGGGGGGAGGGGAGCCACCGCCGCCGCCCCTACCAGCCTCCGGTCTGCGCTTCGCCGCCGGCCACCGGCCTCCCCCCTCCCCCCTTCGGCCAGATCTGGAGGGGAGGGAGGGAGGGGAACCGCCGCCGGCCGCCCCGTCGCGCCCGGCCGCCGTCCACCCTTCCCAACCAGCCGCCGGCCTCCCCCCTCCCCCCTCCGGTCAGATCTGGAGGGGAGGGAGGGAGGGGAGCCGCTGCCGGCCACCCCGCCGCGCCCGGCCGCCGCGCCCGGCTGCCCCCGCGCCCGACGCCGCGCCCGGTCGCCGTCCGCCCTTCGCCGCTGGCGAGGAGGTGAAGGGGAGGGGAGAGGAGAGTTGTAGGGGAGGGGAGGGGAGAGGAGAGGTGAAGGGAGAGGAAAAGACACTTAGAAAATATCAGCCCATGTGCCTCATATATATACCACGCTAATTTTCGCAAGCGCACACCTTGTGTGGTCCAATTTGCATTTTTGTAGGCGGCTATTTGGCTCTAAGGGTTATGTCCGCTTGCGAAAATAAATATCCAATGTTGGCGAAAATGCTTTTTCTAGTAGTGAACATTGCCCAACTTTTGAGGTATTTATATTGGAATGGGCCACTTATGCCTCTTCTCTTATATCTTTTGGATTACCCATACCATTTTAATTTATTTGAGAATGGATAATCAACTTTTAGATGGGGTATGGAACTATGGATATGGGTTATTCATACTCTCTCCTCAACACTAGGTGTGAAAGTATTATCTTCCCTAAAAGGAAGTGCCACATCCATCAGTTCTGAGACAAATAGTATTATTTAGAATTAATGTACGCCATCAAACCTTCAAAATATTCGCACTAACATACGTCAACCTTAATCAATTGTCCCTAAAAGTGTTTTCGCATCAGTATTATTCAAAATATTTCATGGATACATCGATCCTTACCCAAAATAATGACTAAAATTCAAAATGTGTATAACAGAAACTGTTAATCGTCTAAGGGTCAAGTAAAAAAAAGGATATGAGTTATTTTTTAGTTCAAATGTGATTAAGCCACACGCCTATGAACTACTTTCTGCTACATTTTTTAAGAAACATAGCGCTCACATATACGAGAAAAATATAATTACCTATGTGAGTCTAACTCGTATTACTATCACATGATAAGTAAGCTAATCAACTAAGCTGTGTTCTTTTCAACTGAGTACTACCTCGAAGCGACAAGTAATATGGGACGGATGTAGTATTAACTGAAGAGCGCAAGTCCTTTCAAGCTTTAACTAGCAAGACTATTTGAAGAGACGACGCCCATGCCGGTCAGCAGAGATCAGCAACCCAATCACGGTACTAGGAACACACAATCAAAGCCCATCCATGGAGCCGATCGATCGCCATCTCATGCCTCATGCCCAATCGGAGAGCCAGAATATACAACTGCCAGGTTACTTGTTGGCACGTTCACGATCGACGACAACCATGGCTTTTCCAGCTCCAGTTAGCCGCGTGACTGAGAGCAGCTAGTAGCTATACCATGCATGTGCAAGCTATAGCTAGCTAGGCGACGACGATGGAGACGTGCCACTCCCAATTGGGACCCAGATTTAATCCCTTTTGTACCTAACTCTTCCTCTTGTTTCTGAATTCCGGCCATGGCGGCCGTCGCCGGGTTTAACCGCGAGGTCAGTCGCCGCCGCCAACAACTTGCAGATCGATCTCCAAGCCGCCAGTGCAGTGCCAGTTGCTTCTGCACATGCATAACGCGCAGTGAGATCTCTGAATATTCAGGTAGCATGGGTGCTGATGCTTTCTGTGTCCCTCTTCCATCCCTTTCTCTTTGACAAACTTAATGGTGCTTTGTTTGGACTATAGCTCCATATAATTCACCCAAGGTAAAACTAATGCAAAATGAGGTGAAAGTTATTGCCCGGTTACCTCTCGGTTACCGTACGTGATAACCTCGCGACGGTAAATCCTTTCAGTTTTAGAAACCTGTCGAGCTTTCTCAGTAACCGCTCTATCCGTCGGATATGGATAACCCTATTATAATAGTGAGGGAAAAAATGTGTTTTCCTAAAATAGTACTAAATATGTTTTTAGCTACTATAGACTGACAGTAATATCCCGGCGACTGAATAATAGTAATGCAACCTTTCACAAAACTAAAACTATGAAGATATTTGTTAGTTGGTTGTTGTCAGACTTTCAGGTTATGGACAATGTCAACAGAAAATTAAATCTGGACAGTAGTATAATTACATCTGGGGTCCAGAGCTACTCAAATAATTTTTCCTAAGGTGGGTCTTACCTATTATTGGTGATATTGTACCAGCACAAAAATTTATTAGTGATGGCTATTGAAACGAGATGGTCTCAAAGGATAAGGATTAGAGGCGAGGTGAAGCGTAGCGTGAGCATCCGATGTGGCTGCAGGTTAGGTAGTGATTGATCAACTTGTTAATGGATTAGTAGCTAGCTGATTTACCACTTGGACAATTTTTTAAGCACACACTTTAACACACGTCACACTGCACACGTACACACAATTTTGTCTGCGTCTAGCTAGCACTGTTTGAGAGTATATAGCTCCATGCATACCAATTGGACACGTACGCGTGTACAGTCCTAGAGTTGATGAACACAAAAAAAAAAACCAAATATAAGGGTTCATTTGAAACCTAGCTATGAATTTTATGGGTTTTTCATGCATGAAGCGGTCCAGTTTCTTCGAAATTCCCATAAATTTTCTCCAAACCAAATAGGTCCTGGGTATTTGAAAATCATGGCCCGTATGTGTATGAACAATGGTTTAGCAGCCACAGTAGAATATTTACACATAATATCTAAGTGATATACATAAATTGTACAATAGTTTGTCTGTTAATAAATAAATTATTTAATTATATATAGATACTATGTGGAAAATATTATGGTACTAAGCTATTTATTAGACTGTATTGCTGGTAATTAATTTACAAACCTCATCATTCTCTTCTCTCCTTTTTCTCTTAGCTCCATTTGTTTCATTTAGAAAATGTACCCCCATTTTTTAAAAATATAATTAAGGTTTATTTTGTTTCGTTAGTAGAAGATTTTTCCATCAACAACTACTTTATTAGGATATATGTTTTTGACATAAAATTGATTTTACTAGATTTGTACTTAAAAAGTACTTACTTATGGTTATGCTTTTGTATCACATAAATTATACTATCTCCATTTTTTAAGTAAATGACGCCGTTAACTTTTTGACACGCTTTTGATAATTCGTCTTATTCAAAATTTACATAATTATAATTTATTTTGTTATAAGTTGTTTTATCACTAAAAATATTTTAAGCATGATGTATATTTTATGCATTTGCACAAAATTTGTGAATAAAACGAATGATTAAATGTGTGTCGGAAAGTTAACGGCGTTATCTATTAAAAAATGAAGGGGGGTATTAGTAACGTAATTGTTAGTCACAACTTTATTCTAATGTAATAAAAACATGCCTTATAATAAAAATAAAGAGAGTACATGATATTTTCTTTTTGACGATGACATCACATCATTGCTCACGACCTAACAACACCCTAGCCAGTGGCAAACTTTCGGTACTTGGGCCATTTTTTGCCCCCTTGATCTGAAATGGCGCAAGGGCCATATCGTACAGAGAAAAGGAGGGATAAACAAAGGTAAAAGTGGAAAAGATTGCATTCACTTGTCTCTGAGAGTGATATTAAGCTTATATTATGACCAGTAGCATTTCTTTGCATGCAAAATTTTCAGACATATGCATCCAAAAATTCAATTCTTTTTATGATGTTTTGCTTGTTTAAGTAGCTGGTGTTATTGAAAGCAAGACACTTTTTTCGAGAACACATAAGAGACATACAAATATATATGGAAAAAAGGGGTCCAGAATAACTTGGATTTCTGATAACCTACGGACATGTGAGCCACAGATCTTTGAGACAAGTTACAGGAGATGCAAACACGAAAGCAACCACGACTTCATCGCCGTTGACCGTTGTGTTTGATTCATTGCCACGTATTATCAGTATAGTCAATTCCTAGCAAAGTACACCGTTTCTAGATATACCCTTTGCGTTGAATTCTTTCAGTCTATAAACTCCAGCGACGTACCAGTCGCCACTATTGAAAAATACGGCTCCAAACTTCATGTTCTACTTGTATCCGAATTTATTTTTTTTCGAATTTAATTTGTATCCGGATTTATTGAGAAAATTTCCTATGTCCCTATGAAATTTCACACGATTCTTTCTATAACCATAAGATTCGCTTGATCCCTTTATATACCTCTGAAATTTAAATTGCATCAACACAACTCAAATGGAATTGTCAATTCCATGTTTTTGCAAGAGGATCTGTTGCCTAAAATTTTAAAATCCATGGTTTCAGTAAATTAACAATTGCGCAGAATTCAATCGAAATGATCATGCTAATTACCGGGTATGATCTGAAATAAAAAAATACTACTCACTATGTGTCCTATGTCCCTCTGAAATTTCACACGATTCTTTATATAACCATAAGATTCGCTTGATCCCTTTATATAACTCTGAAATTTAAATTGCATCAACACAACTCATCTGGAATTGTCAATTTCCTGTTTTTGCAAGAGGATCTGTTACCTAAAATTTTAAAATCCATGGATTCAGTAAATTAACAACTGGGCAGAATTCAATCGAAATAATCATGCTAATTACCGGGTATGATCTGAAATAAAAAATACTACTCACTATGTGTACGAGACAGAGTTAGGGAAGCAAAATGTCAGGGGAAGCAAATTTTCATTTTGCTTCTATATTTGATAATTTGATCGATGGAATGTGATTGGATTTTAGCGTTGAATCTGAAAGGAAGACTTTTGTTGATTTATATTTCTATCTCTAGATTGGGACCTGAGAATTTGTTCTTCTGGAAATATTTTGATGGTAGTAGAAATGCGCCTAATTACGTCAACGGAAACTTTTACAATTGATTGATTTCTTTTCTTCAGAAAGATTCTCCATCTTCCATTATCTGAAAATTTCTTCAGAAACACCTGCAATATCTTCCTTTGGAGATATTCAAGATGACATATGCTGTTGCTGGATTTATTTTAGATAACCTTCTGTTGCTTGATATAAGTACTCAGTGATCATCATCATCTTCTTCTTGTGTAATTCTTCTGTATTAGGAACCATGAACTTCTGTACATGTCGATATCATCAGTTTTGACCTTTGAACCACGGAATTGCGCTGAAAATTATTCTCTTGTAAAAATCCAAACGTTTTTTTAGAAGGGACAAAAACCAAACGTTTTCACCAACCTAAACCAAGCAGTCATCCTCATTCTCAGCCCCTGTTTCTGTAGCCAGCAATTGGCGTAAAATCCAGGACAAAAGAAAAAAAAAATCCAGCACAAGGCCAATGAATACAAAAAAGAAAAGGAAAAAAAAGTTTTTTGGAAAGAGAGAAAAAAACCCTCTCTTAGTAATATATCAGGATACGTGTTTGATCAAATTTATACTTCTACTGTATATTGTCTTGTCATATTTACGGTATTTAAAAAAAAGTTGGACCACCCATAGCAATTCTGAATACGCCACTGTAGCCAGTGTACAAAAACAAACTTTACACGATTAGCATCTCACTTAGCAAAAACAATGACAGCTATAAAGGAAACGATCACCTTCTTTTCTTTCCCCCTGAATAAATAATCTACCAGAAAAATTCTCTTTGGTTACAGAAAAAAACACACAAGGCAGCTAGCACGATCGTGCAACTGCAGAGAAGAGAGGCGATCAGAACGTGATCTGCATGCACAAAACCAGAAATCCCCCAAATTTTCCTGCTGATTTGAGAGCTGGATTTGGAACAGACTGGTTACCATCTGAAAAACTGAACCTTTTTCTAAACTTTCTTTTCTTTTTCCGTGGGTCAAGCCCACAGGATTGAAGAAAATCCAGGACCTTTCGTGACTTGTTTTCGCAGGCAAAACAGAAGATTTTTTTCACTATAAAATGCTCTTCTGGCCTTCCCTGCATCTCCATCGTCGGCTCTGAATTCCGTTCACCGCCGTGTTTTTCGTTCGTTCTGTTTCTTGGTGTTCTTGAAGAGGTAATTTCTTGGCCTATTTGCTCTCCTTCATTTTCAGTGCAAATGTGCAATGCTGATTAGAGTTTGCAGATGCTGTTTGGTTTAGTTTAGATGTGGCATTTTGTTAGTGGTTTCTTTGATGAAAAATTCTTGGCTATGATAAAGTTTGCTTTCTGAATATATGAATAGTGGCCATGGTTCAAGAAACTCCAGTTAGGTGGGATAATTTATGGTGATTCTGGGCGCAATTCGGGGAAATTTTTTTTGGCGAGAATCTTATCATTGAGATAAAGAGGGCAAGAATATCAACAGACTTTTAATCTTAATAAAAAGCACTCTTAGCGTAAGAGCAAAGCATTGCAATCTCGTGTGACAAGAACGTTTCTTTTTCTCCATCTTTTTCTTTTTTACCAAAAAATGAGTGTTGCCAACTGCTGCACCTTCTTAGGCCGGTTTGTTCTTGTTTGGAACGCACGGAATGCCCGATGCAAAAAAAAAAAAGAAATGCTGTTAACAAATCACTGTCCTGACACGGCTAATTAGGTGGTAATTTGGTGCATCTGCAAAGAAGCAACAGATGCTTTCTTTCACTGAAAGCATATTTGCATGATTTCTTGTTTCTGCTTGTCCTCTCTCTGATGCTGACTGTATTCCACTCTGCGCTGTAATGCCATGTTAGTGATTAATATGTTCAAAAGAGCATAAAAGAATTGCCAATTGGATGTTAGAGATTACTGTGTTGTTCAAAAGAGCATAAAAGAATTACCAATTTGATGGTAGATGTTACTAGCACCACCTTGGTGTTTCCCCATGGTTTTCTGCAATTCTGCCCATGATCTTTCTGCTTTTCTGAAAGACCTATGTTTCAGAGGTCAAGCTTCTGGAAGGTTATTAGGAGGGATGAGTCGTCATTTTGTCTGTGGGCCCCACTAGTCAGTGTCAATAGTTGTAAAGGGTAGAAATTTTCTTGCTGTTTTTCTTGGAAACAATTTCATTGCGCCTGATCTGATGGTCGGTCTGGTAATCAAATCACCAGATCCTGAAATCCACCAAATCAAACCGTGAGATTTTTGCAGAGGCAAAACAAGAAAAGCATCTGCTTTATTTCTCTCTTGCTTTCTTTTCATCCCCAACCAGTCCTTTTTTCTTCTGTTTATTTGTAGAAGTCTACCACCTGCAGTCTATTATTCTACAGAGAAAAAGATTGAAGCTTTTTTTCTCCAAAGCTGACAATGGTGCCGGCATATGCTAATAGGATACTCCCTTCGTCTAGGAAAAAACCAACCCACTACAATTTTGAATATATATTTATTCAGATTTGTTATGCTTCCTACTCCTTCTCAGGTATGGTGAGATATTTCATAGTATAATGAATTTGGACATATATTTGTCCAAATTCATCGCATTATGAAATGTCTCGTTCGATCTATGTTGTTATATTATAGACGGAGATAGTAGATTCGGTTATTTTTGGACAGAGAAAGTACTCGCCTGTGCTAGTGACATGATTAGTGACACCATCAGATTAAAAAAACATATGTTTTGATTAAAAAAATGGGGAATTTGGGGGGAGCAATAATTTGGGGTTATCCATTGCTGTTTCATCATGTCAGCTGAAAGGCCCTACCACTAAACCAATATCTGTACTATTCTACCACCTATCAGAATTCAGAGCACTGGGGTTTTGCAACTATTTATTGGTCCTTCTGGATCTCGGAGAAACCCTCCATTCGTTTGCTCGTCTCTGACCACCATTGGGTATGTTGCTTCCATTGCCAAACTGTTCCCTTTTACCCATAGGCTGATTGATCTTGGCTGTGTGATTTTTTGCTTGGGTTTTTGAGCTGATTCAGCGGCGCTTGCAGCCTCTTGATCGTGGTCTTGGCTCGCCCATTTCTTGCGATTCTTTGGTGGGTCGTCAGCTGAATCTTGCAGGAGTTTTTGCTGACATGTTCTTGGGTTTACTGCTTTCGGTAAATCTGAACCAAGAGGGGGGTTTCTGCTGCAGTTTAGTGGGTTTACTATGAGCGGATTCGGGGTTTCGAGGAAAACCGGCAAAAAACCTCAAATCCTCGACCTTTAGTTTTGCTGCCACGTTGCTCCGCCCCATTGCAGAGTTCTTTTTGCCCCCAAATTTTTTTTTACTTGGTGCAGTAAGAATCGCGCCTCAGTGATTTTCTCGACTCGTAGTCCGTTGATACTGTGTCTTGCTTATCACTTGTTCTGCTTAATCTTTTTTGCTTCCTGAGGAATGTCTTGGTGCCTGTCGGTGGATGGCGAACCAAAAATGAAGGGTTTTTTTTTTTTGAACTGAGAAAAATCTTTGGGTTTTTGGTTGGATTCTTTCATGGAGTCGCGACCTTCCGTATTCTTCTCTTTGATCTCCCCGCTTGCGGATTCATAATATTCGGAACTTCATGTTGGCTCTGCTTAATCTGTAGCCAAATCTTCATATCTCCAGGGATCTTTCGCTCTGTCCTATCGGATTTAGGAATTAGGATCTAACTGGTGCTAATACTAAAGGGTAATTTGGAACCATGCCATTATAATTTTGCAAAGTTTGAGATATGCCATCGGTATCTCAATGATACTTACTAAAACCCAACAAATCCATTTGATAAAGCTGGTTCTTTTATCCCTTTGAAAACATTGTCAGAGTATATTGGTTCAGGTTGATTTATTTTGAATCAGTACTCGCACTCTGCTTCGTAAACCATAGATGCTTTCAGTTGTGTAGATGAAACAGCTGTTTTTAGTTATGTTTTGATCTTCCAATGCTTTTGTGTGATGTTATTAGTGTTGATTTAGCATGGCTTTCCTGTTCAGAGATAGTCTTGCAATGCTTAGTGATGGCTGTTGACTAATTATTCTTGTGCAAGTGAGTGGTTTTGGTACGTGTTGCTAAGTGTAACCTTTCTTTGCAGTTCCTGAAATTGAGTCATGGCTGCCAAGCTAGCTCGCCTCCACAGTCTCCGCGAACGCCTCGGTGCCACCTTCTCGTCTCATCCCAATGAGTTGATTGCACTCTTCTCTAGGTGAAGATCTCAATATAATATCTTGTGTCTTCTTGGAACCTGCTACTAATTGTTTTGAGTTTTCAATGATTTTATCCATACAGTTGGTTAGTTCTTAGTCAACCCAGATGTGAAACGATAACATGTTAGTATGTTACAAATTCTTAGCTGACAAGGTTATGCATCTCTTTAGTTTTAATGATGGTATCTATAATAATCTGTGATGAGCTCTAACATTTTTGTCTTGAGTCATGAATCTTAGATGATGTTGAAATATTGTTTGTTCATAGCTAGATTAAGTACAGATCATGTGGTCTTAAAAATAAGAAGTAAAAATCAGGTTTATGTGGTAGTGCCATTAACATAGTTCAGCCGCAGAAAGGATGTGAGATCTAAGCATTGGTTCTATTTCTTAAATATCACTCTATGCAGGTATGTTAACCAGGGAAAGGGAATGCTCCAGCGTCACCAGCTGCTTGCGGAGTTCGATGCCTTGATCGAAGCTGACAAAGAGAAATATGCTCCCTTTGAAGACATTCTCCGGGCTGCTCAGGTAAATTTGGCAATGAGCCAGGATGGTTATGATAGTCAACTCAAAGTCAAATACCAGTCTTTCTAACTTACTTCCTTGACTGTATGTAGGAAGCCATTGTGCTGCCGCCCTGGGTTGCACTGGCCATCAGGCCAAGGCCTGGTGTCTGGGACTACATTCGGGTGAATGTAAGTGAGTTGGCAGTGGAAGAGCTGAGTGTTTCTGAGTACTTGGCATTCAAGGAACAGCTTGTTGATGGACAGTAAGTACCAGAACGACGATTTGCAGATTATAACTGAAGCAAAATAACAGTGACTGAATTTTACTTCTGTTTTTCTTAAACAGCACCAACAGCAACTTTGTTCTTGAGCTTGATTTTGAGCCCTTCAATGCCTCCTTCCCGCGCCCGTCCATGTCCAAGTCCATCGGAAATGGGGTGCAGTTCCTTAACCGTCACCTGTCGTCCAAGTTGTTCCAGGACAAGGAGAGCCTCTACCCCTTGCTGAACTTCCTGAAAGCCCATAACCACAAGGGCACGGTAAGCTTCCAATTTGTGGAACATACCAAATGCTTTTATACTAGATGTTTTTTCTTGTGTGAATTGCTTTAAATGTTAGTCCTTTAGAAACCCACTTGACATTCTCTGTAAGTTCCACCAAATGACGGGATCCGAATTTTCTATTACAGACAATGATGCTGAATGACAGAATTCAGAGCCTTCGTGGGCTCCAATCATCCCTTAGAAAGGCAGAAGAATATCTGATGGGCATTCCTCAAGACACGCCCTACTCGGAGTTCAACCACAGGTGATTACTTTATTATTTCTCCTTATCATATAGCCCATGTTATACTACTGCAAATGGAATAATTCCTTACAATGTGATTCATGATTTGAATACAGGTTCCAAGAGCTCGGTTTGGAGAAGGGTTGGGGTGACTGTGCAAAGCGTGTGCTTGACACCATCCACTTGCTTCTTGACCTTCTTGAGGCCCCTGATCCGGCCAACTTGGAGAAGTTCCTTGGAACTATTCCAATGATGTTCAATGTTGTTATCCTGTCTCCGCATGGATACTTTGCCCAATCCAATGTGTTGGGATACCCTGATACTGGTGGTCAGGTAGAGCTTTTTAACAAATTTTCCCCTTATATACAGTACTTCAAATATTTCTAGTTTTGACCTGTTATTCTGTTGTTTGCAGGTTGTGTACATTTTGGACCAAGTCCGCGCTTTGGAGAATGAGATGCTTTTGAGGATCAAGCAGCAAGGCCTTGATATCACACCTAAGATCCTCATTGTATGTTCAAGATGTTGGTCTTGAATGTTTCAAGTTTTAAACACTTCTCAGTGCGAATTGTAGAGTAACGTGCGGACATGATTTTACTTGATGCAGGTAACCAGGCTGTTGCCTGATGCTGTTGGTACTACATGCGGCCAGCGTGTGGAGAAGGTTATTGGAACTGAGCACACTGACATTCTTCGTGTTCCATTCAGGAGTGAGAATGGTATCCTCCGCAAGTGGATCTCCCGTTTTGATGTCTGGCCATTCCTGGAAACATACACTGAGGTAAATGGTTTATCTGACAACGTCCTTCAGAGCTGAGCACAAACCATGAATTCTGAGAGCTCATCTTTTTTTTTTTGGTTGCAGGATGTTGCAAACGAAATTATGAGGGAAATGCAAGCCAAACCTGATCTCATCATTGGCAATTACAGTGATGGAAACCTTGTTGCCACTCTGCTGGCTCACAAATTAGGAGTTACCCAGGTATGTTTGGTTGTAAACCACTCCTTTAAATATTTCTTTCATTAAGTCAATTACTTATGATTTCTCTTCTACATGGATACAGTGTACCATTGCTCATGCCTTGGAGAAAACCAAATACCCCAACTCAGACATATACTTGGACAAGTTTGACAGCCAGTACCACTTCTCATGCCAATTCACTGCTGATCTTATCGCCATGAATCACACTGATTTCATCATCACCAGTACATTCCAAGAAATTGCTGGAAGGTAAAATTTTCTAAAGAGCAGTAGAATATTGCTGCGTTGTGCCAACACCTAAACGGGTATCTGATGTTTGTTTCCTCTGTTTCTTCAGCAAGGACACTGTGGGGCAGTATGAATCACACATTGCATTCACCCTTCCTGGGCTTTACCGAGTTGTGCATGGCATAGATGTTTTTGATCCCAAGTTCAACATTGTCTCTCCTGGAGCTGACATGAGTGTCTACTTCCCGTACACCGAGGCTGACAAGAGGCTCACTGCTTTCCACCCTGAAATTGAGGAGCTTCTCTACAGTGAAGTCGAGAACGATGAACACAAGTGAGTACTGAACTGCTGGTTCCGTCCCTGTTATTCACCTACCATGTAACAAATAATTAAACACTGATTTGTGTGTTTGGTCTAGCTTTGGCTCTTCAGTCTACTAAGTGCCATGCACTAGAACTTTGTAGATTTGAACTGCAATTCTTAATTTTCTCACTCCTTAGTAGACCACAATAATAATTATTGTGTCTGACCCAGCTAGTTTACAATAGTGACTTCAATGCTTGTTTTTTCCCCTTGAACAATTGTTTACTTTCTAGCAGTGGAGTTTGGCATCTAAACTTGAATACACGCTGTTCTTTTTTGTGTATAAAATGTTTATTTAATGTTCTGCAGGTTTGTATTGAAGGACAAGAACAAGCCAATCATCTTCTCCATGGCTCGTCTTGACCGAGTGAAGAACATGACAGGTCTGGTTGAGATGTATGGTAAGAATGCACATCTCAGGGATTTGGCAAACCTTGTGATTGTTTGTGGTGACCACGGCAATCAGTCCAAGGACAGGGAGGAGCAGGCTGAGTTCAAGAAGATGTACGGTCTCATTGACCAGTACAAGTTGAAGGGGCATATCCGCTGGATCTCAGCTCAGATGAACCGTGTTCGTAACGGGGAGTTGTACCGATACATTTGTGACACCAAGGGAGTCTTTGTCCAGGTATATACATACGCTGTCATATTCTACTGCTATATTTCTATTCTGAGCTTCCAGTAGCAAATGATTTCTACTATTTGTAAAGAACAGCCTTGTGCTTGAGACTAAAACTGCTTTTAAAATTGTTTTTTAGCCTGCATTCTATGAAGCGTTTGGTCTGACTGTCATCGAAGCCATGACATGTGGTTTGCCAACAATCGCAACATGCCATGGTGGCCCTGCTGAGATTATTGTTGATGGGGTGTCTGGTCTGCACATTGATCCTTACCACAGTGACAAGGCTGCTGATATCTTGGTCAACTTCTTTGAGAAGTGCAAGCAGGATTCAACCTACTGGGACAATATTTCACAGGGAGGTCTGCAGAGGATTTACGAGAAGTATGTATTTCATGATCTGCAAATATATAACATTTTTTTTTTACGATTGACATATAACTGTAGAAATCATGTGTCCAATCTATATTGATCCTACAAATTTGGACTTGTCAGGTACACCTGGAAGCTGTACTCTGAGAGGCTGATGACCTTGACTGGTGTATACGGATTCTGGAAGTACGTAAGCAACCTTGAGAGGCGCGAGACTCGCCGTTACATTGAGATGTTCTATGCTCTGAAATACCGCAGCCTGGTAAGTTACTCTCGCTGTTCAACAGCTTGTTAATTTCAGTATTATTGCACTGAGCATATCTCTGAATTCTGTTGCTACATTTCTTTGTTGAATCCAGGCCAGCGCCGTCCCATTGGCTGTCGATGGAGAGAGCACATCCAAGTAATGGAGGGGAAAATATGCATCTTCAGCAGGAGAAGCCGTCAGCTGCATTCGAATTTGATAATTTTCTGTAGTTGTCATTTGGCATCCATGTTTGCCATGGATGTGTACTATGTCTAAGGTTTCAGTACTTTTGCGAGATTTTGGGCAGTGCTTGCCTCAAATAAACGCCGGTTCCTGGTGTTTATCGTTCAGAATTCAATGCAATGTTTTATTGCCGCGCTTCCTCAATCTGTCATGTTGAATGACCACTCCCTAGTGCCCTACTGTTAAAAAAGGTTGGTTCAAAGCCATGGATGAACCCAACATTTTTGTTACCTTGTTCTTTTCAGAATTTCCTTAAGAGTTGTGATAGTAGGCCCAGTGCGACCAAAATGTTGGGTTCCTTGAGTTTTCAGTATAAAATTTCTGATATTAAATGCAGATCTTGGCTCAGTACAGAGTCTTGCAAACCATGTGGTTGCATCTTTTCTACTGCTGTAGTAGATGAAACTGAAGATACTACTTATTACTCTTTAGACAAAGTTTCATCATATTCCCAAAATCTTGGTCTAGGATTGGGAGACATCAAGAAGATATAAACTTCACACTCAGGCCCTGTTTGGCAACCCTGAATAATTTTCTTTTGTGTAATGCAAATGCACCTGTAAATTTGGGTGACCCAAAGATGCCAGTGAAATATAAATCCCATGTAGCCAAACTGTTTGTTAGAAGAACTAGAACACTCAGTAGAGGTTTTAGCTAATTACAGTTCATTGCTGATCAAGGTTGCATCAGACATAGAAGTCAGACCGAAACATCAATTTGGAGCTATAATACAAAATTCGATAAACCAATACGAAATTCAAATAAAATAACATTGTTCATCAAAATTTCTGGCCAGAACCATCCAAGAGCAGTTGTAAGCGAGAGCTCGATAATTCCCATGGTCCACAAAAAATTGTGCAGAAGATCAAATGACCAAAATCTAAGAACACGATGATTTGCACCGCACAATTCAAAATCTACCAGATTTTCCTGTTCTCTTCTACTTTTATATCACTATCTCTACTATTATAAAAATTAAAAATGTTTTTGCCGCTACTTTGGTAAGTCATCCGTGTTTTAGTCGGTTTTAATCTTACTCCTCAAAATCCGCAATTTAGAAAAGGACGAAAAGAATCACGCGGAAAAGAAAACGCACCATAAAAAAACAAAAAAAAGTCCAATTCGTACCGGAACGAAAAAAAATTGGCAATAAATGCTGGGTAAAAAAAAAAGCCGATCGACCATTAAAAAAATAAAAAAATCGCCAACTGTAAAAAAAATAAAAAAAAAGTAAAAACCTTTCCTTTTATTCATCCGTTTTTTTTCTGTCCCTATTTTTTTGTTCGTATTTTCTTTTGCATGCGGAAGGGTGTGTGTACATGGTGAGGATTTTTTTAATCTACACGGTTTTTTAGTCGTCAGGTCGAATCCTAGCTCCACCGCCACATCGATCAACCTCCTCATGCTTTCCCTTCTCCGATTAATTGTAAAAATCAATTCTCCACTACTCCATCGTCATTTTCCACATAATTTTTCTTTTCAGTTCCTCTTTAATTCACTAGATTTAATCTCTATTTAGAAATCACCGTTTATATCCCACAGTTTTGTGGATTAGCTCCAATTTTAATAAAAATGAAAAGAGGAGATTGAGTGAATCAAAAGCCCTCAACCAATTTTGGGAGATCGAGGAAGATTCGACCGGATTTGATGGGAGGATCAGTTCTTGCATCGTTCTACACGGACTATCTTCCAGAGGTTGAAGATGCCAATCGACTATGTGAGCTAGACCTATAGTTCTACTTGTGAGCTGGGGTCAAAGAGAAGCATATGGCAATCCACTATGCAAAGCTAGGTCTGTAGTTCTACTTGTGGGGCAGAGAAGCAGGCTAAGCAGAGGGAGGTAGCAGGATGGGCCGAGATTGAAAAGGAAGGAAGAAAATGAGTTTTTACCCAAAACCAAATAGTATAATGTATAGCAATTCAAAAATATTTTTACCCATTACAACGCATGGTCATTATTTCTAGTTTATATAAAAATCTAACTAGTGCACGATCTGAAGCTAAAAATGCAAATAACAAACTAAAAAACAAAATGAACATGCAAAATTGTCCCTATACACCCCATGATCCCTTTCCCCTTGATCCTTTCATGTAGTTCCTAGAAACATCAGATGGCTTGGGTGGCTTTGTAAGAAAAAACCATGAGCTGCCATTTGCACAAACATATTTGTTAACTTTACCTCGCACTTCATGCATGAAATGATATCTTGTGCTAATGTGCTTGCTTCGGTCGTGAAACTTTGGATTTCAGCGAAGCTATATTGCATATTTGTTGCCGATCTTCCAGATGATCTATATTGGCTTATAGCTTGTGATATTGCCCCCATATAGACACATCTGCAATATACTCCCTCTGTCCCAAAAAACCAATCTACTATTGGATGAGATTATTTTCTAGTACAATAAATTTGTATAAACTCTCGTCCAGATTTATTGTACTATAAAACATCACATCTAATATTAGAATTTTTTTTTTGGATGGAGATAGTGCCTTGGCAAGCTGAGATCGCCATGGAAATATACTCTGCCTGGTAGGATGATAACACCACCACCTTTTTTGCTTTTCTGATTGCCAGATGATGGGATTGTTGCTAGCTGATTGGGTGTGTTCTTCTTCCTTGGCAACAAGGCAATCACAAAAGCAGAAAGGTTGCAAGGCCAAGTACATTGTTGAGACGACCACGTTTTCCCAAGGTACAATAATATGGCTATTGTGTTTTCTATGGAACAATATAAACTCACGAGTAATAAGCCTAATATTGTCACCATGAATATCGGCAACAAATCAGCAATCTCCCTCTGCGATTTTTTTCACGACCGGAGCAAGCACATAGACACAAATTGTCATTTCAAGGTCGGCACGAAAATACTAAGCATGGCAGCCACATATAAGTTTACTTGATCTATGAATAAGAGAAGAAAAACAATAAAATAAAATAAAATGCAGGAATTTTTGCAGTGGAAACCGATCATGTTCTTGCCTTATTCTAGCCTTGGAAGATGTCAGCTAGGCTTGATCCGGTGATCACCCACTGAAATCCGCACAACATATACAGAGTAGTAGAATGGAATTGAAGCAAGAACATGATGATTTGTGCAATAGAATCCCACAGCATTTTCTTGTCTTGTTATCCTCCTATTTATAGATGAAGCAAGTATGGATCAGTCCACCATTGTCATGCGTGCCATTCGCGCCATGACGTTGAACACTCTTGAGAGCCGTTCGTTGGCTTATGCAGTGCATGTCGCATCTGCCTGAGAAATGAGACTCGCTCCAACATGGACACATTCTGATCACCTCGTCACCTCGAGCTAAACTAGCGCATGATCACACCTTAATTAGTGATGTACACTAAGATAACGTGAGAGGGCATATAGTTTAGTGGTTACGAGTCATATATAATCATTTCCACCAGTGAACCAACCTGTTGGAATCGGCGATTTTTGGCCGATGACGATTGAGCCACGACCGATTTTTTTTTTTAAGAATTACACAGTACAACACAGACACTCACAACGCACGCACACTCACCCCTATGAACGCACGCACGGTCGATTTCTGTTAAGACTCGAGGCTCAAGAAGTCAAGATGGTTGGTCCATTCCCATCTCTGATAGAGGCGGCGGCGGGCTAGGAGTCCAAGAAGCGGAAGAGGATCCTAACGAAGGCGGCGGCCCTATGGGCGGCGAAGACCTAGGAATCCAACGGAGCGGAAGCGGATGGATGAAGGTGGGCTAATCGGCGGCGCGTGTCATTAGCTCACCTGAAATGGATGAAGATGGCACCAATGGAGGTTCGTAATGACGACGCACTAGAGTCGGCGGCGTCTAGATGACTTCCACTCGTCAAATATGGCTGTTTCTAGAGAGTATGTTGGGAAGAATGGGTGTGCGAGGTTGTATTTTTTTTCATTGGATTGTGTGTTCTCCTCTTGTTGAGATATGAGTCTAAGTGCTCTTGTATTTTTTTTGCTGTGTATATCCTTTGTGGATATAGATACCGGATTAATAAAAATCATTATCTAAAAAACTTCCCATCTCAGTCTGAATGATCGTTCCTATCCTGAGGCCATGGCCGCCGATCCGGCGACTATCCTGGCAAGGATCCTGCTGAGTTGCACGCTCGTTGGCCTGAAACAAACACGCCACACACGCATCCATAGGCCAGGAAAATGTAATTAACTCAATTTTTTTTTCACTTTGGATGGCGTAGCAATTATTAAAAAAAAGTTATATCAGCTTTGCTAAAATTATGTTGATATATTTCTTAGCTAAATACAGTTAGTTTGTGATCTGTTATCTATCTTCATGGTTCGCGCAAAGTGCATCTGGATAAGCCCATAGAACAACATGCCCCCTAATAAGGTGACGACTCCTTTTTGCTTTGCATGACACGTGCTAGTCATCAGTGAATTATTTAATCAATTTACATTGTAATTACATATATAATTACAAATTACACTATAGTTTTTTTTAGATAATGAAAATGGATTATATCTCCGGCTTCTGTCATAAGACACACAGCCATAAGTATAATAGTAATAAAAGGTAAAATAAAAGTAAATCAAAATGAGAAATAAGGTGATGGGACAAATCCCCAACTCCCCTTTATTATTGACTAGCGTTAAACCACATAAAATTTTTTAGCTAACAATTCTTATGGAACTACGCCACCTATAGTGGAATAAGAGACCCTTGGCTACCGATTCCAAGAGTGTAGCACCATTGCGTATAGTATCCTGCTCCTTCTGTGGTAGCATTGTAGACCAAAAGTGGAGCCAGTAGGAAGACATGAAGATAACCTGCATAGGGTTAGATAATTGTTTACCATTAAAAACTTTATCATTGCGACAACGCCAAATTGACCAACATACAGCACTAGCTCCAATTAGAATCATCTTCTTGATGGACCTAGATACCCCTCTAAGCCAATTACCGAAAATGTTTTTGGCGTTACGGGGTGGGGGATATTTAAAAGCAAAAAAAACACACATCTCCAAACAAACTGAGCGACAGGACACTAAATAAAAGATGTTGGATTGTCTCTTGTGCATAGCAGAAAGAACAATGTTTGTCTCCCCCCCATTTTCTTTTAGCCAGGTTATCTTTCATTAGAATTACTTTCTTGTGAAGAAACCACATAAATACCTTGATCTTTAGTGGAATTTTTAAGTCCCACAAAATTTTTTTTATCCGAACATTACAGTTCATGATCGCGGCATATATAGATTTGACGGAAAATTGACCATTCTTATGGAGTGACCGTACAAAGCAGTCCTTTTCATTTGACAGAGTTATATTAGCTAGCCTGAGGATCAAATCGTTCCACTCGATTAGCTTTTGGCCAACAATAGCTCTTCTAAAAGAGATATTTAGCGGCGTTGTGCTCATGACCTCTGCCACAACTTTTTAATTACACCGTAACTTTTATTGTATTTTGACTGTAAAAATTTGTTGATAGTTTTTCTAGATAAAAGTTAATTTTGTTGTGTATTTTAACCAATTTACTTTTATTTTTTTAGTTTACAATAGCATATTAGTGATTTATGTTGTCTTTGGTTCATCCGTAACTTACCCATCTTTTTTTTAATCATGTGATCTCAAATCCGACTATGCGGAGCATAGATTTGTGGCGCTATTATTATAGATAGTCCCATGTTATATTTGGATGGTGTAGCAACTACAAGATAATGTTACATTTGGATGGCGTAGCAACTATTTATAGGCCAAGATGCAGTTACTCTATATTCTGAACTTTAGTGTAACTCCTGTCTTACTAGAAGCAAATGCCTTCCATACTAGGCAGCAATAGTGGATCAAATTAAAGATAGTACAATTTCCTCTTTATACATAAGTCGGGCTGAGGAGGAAGAGAAGGGATGTGTGATCCAAAATATATTTCGAACCAGCTGAAGGGAGCACACACAACTTCACCTCAAGTTCTGTTGGCCACACAATCTAAACTCTAGCCATGATTGCAGGATTGGGATTGGGATGCATTAGGAAACACTTGAATGGCAAAAGTGATGGCTAGTCCTAGCTCATTCCCATATTATTCTATTGCACTTACAAATTTGGCACAATCTTATCTCCATTTGCACAGCTGGTATTGGTCAAACTGTAGTAATTTTAGTTGAACAAACTATATAGATGCATACACCATAATTTTAATTTCAGTTGAGGATAAAGAGAAACTAAACATAGAGAGAGTTGATACAGTGAGACTATGAGAGATACTTCAACTGAACAAACCTTTGAGAGTTTATCATTTGTCCACACTAGCTCAAAAGGTATTGGGGCATAAATCAGCGTAATACCCAATTAATTAAACAAAGAAAGAATACACTGTACGAGTGGTTGGAAACTTGGATTGGATGAACAGCTGGGCCGGATCAAGTTGCGAAATCATCTAACAAAAACTATAATTGATTTGTTCCTAATATGCAGCCAACGGATTGAATTCAAGCTATTTATCAATTTGGCATGATCATTTCGGCTCACTATTCATTAGGGCCCATTCAATCAGTTCATGACAAGCCATAAATTAATACATGGATTTATACTCGTCTCCTTGGATCTCGCCACTCATCGCCGGAAGGTGTCGTTCGTTGCACCATCACCTTTCACCACATAGATGATACCGTCAAATCGGAGAATACAGGGTATTGCGAGGGGATGATCGGATGCTGGAATACATGGACATAAATAGACTAGGTGGAGTGTGGACAAAACAGTAAAAAAAATGTGTGGGCGCCTGAGGGGTGGAGAGAGGGCGAGGGGTGAGGGGAGGGAGGTAAGACGTGTTACGTAGCAAAATTATAAAGTTAACAAATAGCTTGGAACAATTATCTAAGCAATTCCGATGTACAAAGTTATTTTTTTTAAAAGAATCATAATTTTGAAAGTGTGGTACGAATAATCCATACCTCCATCAGCTCAAAAGATGACTACTTAACTATCAACTGCAGCTATACAAGACCTGATCTGGTGAATTATGGAAGTAAATACACGAAAGTACAACCCAGAGCCTTCCTCATATGTAGAAGAGGAGAGGGATATATACCCAAGGATATAAATGTAAGCAACCAGCAGCTTACTTTAGGGGAGGAAAGAGATTCAGACCTCAGAGAGATTCATACCAACAGAGATAAAAGCCGATGAACACTATGTATCAAAATATCAAAGCATGCATTCTCGCTTCAGGAGTAGGAATGTGATGTGTTAGGAAGTTCATCCTTCAACTCCTATTTGATTCTGGTACAAAGCAACTACAAGAGAGGAGGAGGGAAGAAATGAGCCAGAGGATAACCATCTGATGAACATGGCAGAGTGACCATGGACTGAGGTGGAAATAGTGCCCACATAGCTGTAATCCTATTCTTCTGATTCAGGAAACTTCTGCTGAGGGATTCATTGATTCCGGCGAAAGATCTCACATGGACACCTGTTTCTCTGTTCGACCACTATGGAAATGAGACTTCTTAGGTCATGACATTCAGCATGATGAATTGCAGATTACCAGTTGTCACCAACACAAAGTAATCCTAATTGTTCTATAAGGAAGAAAGGCCATTGGATACTCACATATTTGTCACCAGCCTGTGCTATATCCTAATGTTGTTTCTCAAAGTTAGGATCTGCTTGTAGAATCTAAAGCTGAACACCCTACTTGTTATAGCTGACTGATGTTGTTATTATTGTGTAATGCATACACATTAATCCAATGACCGCACTGTGGATAACAGAGGAAACGTTAGGATGCTGGCCTCTTCCTCACATGACTCATCACTCCATTACTCTTGGCCATCTGTCTGAAAGCGGACAGAGGTTTTAGCAGCTGCGTAGCTACCATCTCTGCCTAAATATGTTCTTTCCATATAGGCTAGTTAGAGCTTGCGACTGTACTATTCGATGGAACTCATCAAACAAAAGAAAAAGTTGAAGAGAAGAGATTTATTTTAACTGAACTAGCTAGCTAGTTTAGGAAAATAAAATTTCTTGTTCAGCTCAAAGAAAACATTAAAGACTGTATAAGTGTATGACCTAAGGAATTAGTGAATGCACTCTTTTTAGATGAATGTATATATATTCTTCAAGATATTTTTTAAATAAACTTTTGTCCAGATTTAATGAATAGAAGGTCTCCTGCTTTTCCTTATAATGATATCTTCAAGATCTCTCAGAAGTTAACTCGTAGGAGGGCAGGAAGTGAGATTAGACAAATACATATGCAATGGATTCTAGTTTCAGGAGCTGGTTCTGAGGAATCTGGGACTTGAACCCATAACTTTAAACACTGCAATCATCATACAGTGAGTGAACATAGTACAGTAGTGATCATACAGGGAGAATTGCAAGGTGAAGATAGAAGTAGGAATCAGAGGCATTTGGAAATGCAACGAAGGATAAGATGGCTCAGAGCCACGTTGATCCTGTGATAGCTGAGGAAGAAGCTCTGGATGCAAATCAGAGTCGTTTCCTGATTGCAAACTGGCCTGATGAAACTGCTTTCTCATCTGCTGAGCTACTCACTGATTCTAATGAATGGGATCTGATTGTGTCATTTGGGGCATTCATCAGTGTGATGCATCACAGATTACCAGGTTTCAGGGTGAATGCCGAAATACTGAAGTCCAAACATGTGGTTTTTGCATGATGCAGTTTCCCTGAACTGAAATGTGTCTCACTAAACCACCAGGTGCTTAACATTTGTTTTTTGTACCTTCCAATTTCATACTTATTGGCTCCTAATTAGCAGATCAAACTCAGATAGCACCCTCTGTTAATTGCATATAAAGATGGACCGAGGAGGAAGAGAAGGATATGCATTCTCCTGCATATGAGCGGTGCGGACCAGCATGGAGGGAGGAGGCCGTAAATCTCATGCATCGTCGGATAAACTAATATGAAACTTGATTTGACTTGGTTTGCTAACCCAGTTCAAAATCTAGCCTGCATATATGTAATTAAATCCTACGCCAAAGACTGAAAACTATCTCAATCGCACACACATACTCCGTATTTCACATTCCCACTAATTTTCAAGTTCTGGGATTATATAATGATTCCATCGTTGAGCTATCTGCTGTACGAATTGGAGATCAGTGCTCTGAATCCATGTCTGAACTCTGAAGTTTGAACAGAGCCAGTAGATTAGTTTCATGACTTCATCCATCTATGGTAGGGTGAAGATACTGTGATTGAAAGGCATGAGAGGGAAAAAAAATCAAGGAGATGGGTCTGCCATGGACGAACCCGGGGGAAAAAAAATCAAGGATGGTTCCAAATCTTTGGCGAAGGAGAAATACTGTGCATCAACGAAGGGTGGGCATGGTGAGGCGCCGGTACCGCCAGGTACTCGATTCATGACAGCCGTCCGATCATCCTAGATCAACGGCCTAAATTTAGTACCGGCGTGCACTGCTGGATGGTAAAAACTCTCCTCCAACATTTTGTAGATACCAAATAAATTGAGGGGAGATAGGAGAGGAAGAAGATGAAGAGAGGATATAGAGATGCATATCAAGTTATCAACACACGTTCTTGTGGACAACCTCATCTGAAGTTTCATTGGCTTCAATAGTTCAATTATTTCCTTGCAAATTGCGGGACCAGGACTGGGATGCATTAGGAATGCATCAATTGGGAATGTGATGGGCTGATAGCCAAGCCCCACTCCACTTCATGTTGTGTTACAACACTGTGTTGCTTTGTGGGTGCCTGGGTGGGCGTAGCTTTTGTTTTCTCAATTGAAGTAGTTACGTTGTTCTGTGATGTGCATGTGATGGCATCACAGATCAAGCCTATCCTGTATTTTGTTTTGTGTTTCTACTTTGTAAAAAAAAGTTAGAAAACATTGTTTTTTTACTTCCTCTATTTTAGGTTATAAGATGTAAAGTCAAAACTGCTTCAATTTTAACCAAGTTTATAAAAAAATAGTAATATTTTCAACCCAAGATAAATTTATTATAAAAACAAGAAAGATATCCCGCGCGGATACGCGGGCATGCATCTTAGGTTAGGTTTGAGAAACTTATAAAGATGAATTTTTTTTATCAAAATAAAGATGGAATATTAACCGAAGAATATATGCCACTGTTAATAGTACTATTTCTCCACAATTTTTTTCCGTTAGCACTGCTTATAAAATTTTAACCTATTAGTTACATTTATACTACGTCATATTTAAATAAGAGTAAAATGCACCGGCAGTCCTTAAACTTGTCAGGAGGTTTCACTTAGGTCCACGAACTTGCAAAGCACACATCGAGGTCCAAGTTTAATGTATCATCCCGGTCCAAAGCCGCGTTTGACCGTGATCTTGCCTACGTGGCACGCCACGTGGATGATGACATAGAATTTTTTTTATTTTTTTCTCCCTTCTTTTTTTCTCTTTCTTCCTTGTCGAAAAGGCGAAAATGCCTTGTACACGTCATTGTCTTTTCATAAAAGAGAAAAAAAAGAAGGAAGGAGGGAGAAAAAAATAAAAAAATTCCATGTCATCGTCCACGTGGCATGCCACGCAGGTAAGACCACGGTCAAACGTGGCTTTGGACCGGGATGATATAATAAACCAAGTTTAGGGACCTCGATGTGCGCTTTGCAAGTTCGTGGACCTAAATGAAACCTCCTGACAAGTTTAAGGACCGTTGGTGCATTTTACTCTTTAAATAATTTCTATATGCAATTGTTTATAATCTTCTTCATCATCTAAATAGAAGATAGACTTATTTTGTTTAGAAAACATGCCTACCAAATTAAGTGTAAACTAAAAGCAAGGGTTTTTCATTTTTTTAATTGGATTACTGATGTATTGGGTAGGACATGAGGATACACTGAATACATGGGTTTCTTGAGCCTGATAGACAATCCATATGTGAACGTTTCATTTAGAGTGTGTGCGAGGCTCCACATAGCCTATTATGAATATGATTGGATGGCTAAATATAATTGTGTAATAATTATTTTTTGAATGCTATATATCATGAATACATGGTTCTATAATATGATATAGTAGTAAAAAAATAGCCAACATGGTCTTGAATTGTTGATTTAATTTAAAACTATGGCCACTCAAATCTATCTATCTATCTATCTATCTATTATATACTAAAAGTCCATTAAATTAAACTTCCTATAAACGCTCTCAAGCTGCCATGTGGCGCTCTAATAAATTAGAGAAAATCTTATAAATTCTAAGAAAAAAGCAAAACATCTACCCCTTGATTTTCACTTATTTTGATGGGTCCAATATTATACACCGTTAGATAAAATTGATCTTAAAACAAACCAAATACTATGGGTCCCACCTTTCCTCCTTCTCCCGTGCATGTGTACGTGGGTATATATATACACTTACGTACCGTGTACGTACACCCTTCTTTTCTTTTTTTTCTTCTTTTTCCATTTATATAATATGGATATATACTTTTTTAAATAACCATAAATTTACAACATAAAGAATCTACCATCATAGAATCTACCATCATATAACTCACTGGTAACTAAATTAACTCTACAATTTTTGAAAATAAAATTTAAACCATTATATGTGACCATTAAATTAATAATGTAATATAGTTTCCACTTAAACATGTGTACTCATTATTTTTACTATTATTTTCAAATAATGCACTATTTTAAAATAAAGTTTACACAATTATATTGTGTACCTATCAAATAAACAGTTTAAGATGTATATTAAACCGATGGACCCATTATTTAAATTATCGGAACTATTTTTTATTACATCGGACTATTATTCTCAAATAATGCATGGTTTCAAAATAAAGTCTACACCATTATATTATGTACCCATTAAATTAACAATTTAAAATCTATATTAACTAATGTACACTTACACTAGAACCGGTGGACCCATTATTTAAATCATCTGATATATTATTTGCTAATAAATAAAGCGTCTGAAGTTCTCTTTTTTGCCCGCTGCACAATGCACGTCTGCACCTTTACTTTTTGCACGCGTGACAAAGCATCGTGTCTGAGGCATCTAAGGTGATCACGACTACCGCAGCACTACCATTTTGCTACATATCAAATCATATATAGAGATGATGCAGTGAGAGAAGAATTAAGCACTGTGGGTTGTGTTTTTTTCCAACACTTGGCTTTGTTTAAGCTGAAACCGAGAGTTGATTACAGAATAATTATAATGTATTGTGTTATGTCGTATTTGGATTTTGTACTATTTGTTCGTATAGACGAAAGAAATCATTATGTTATAAATGTGAGCACAATATTAACGAATATCAATAGCACTCTTACAAAGACTAGGGTGTTATAAGGGAGTTTAAGATCCTCTTTTTGTTCCGATTCCATAGTTTGTAAATGGTGTCTTTTTTAAACAACATTTTAACTTTTTAGAAGTCAATTTATTCGTTTATACCCTCAAATAGCTATCACATAAATCAGATAATTCATCAATTTTAGCTGTCCTAAACCCTAAGTAGTACATATTTTTTTTATGCGAGTCATGGTGATCAGTAAATTGGGGATCAATGGATAATCAAAGTCGTAAGATGAATATGTAAGAGCTACTATGAACAACTGTAAATAGGTGTCAAAATTAATTGCTACTAATTAGACATCTAATGGCTTGCTAGCCACATAATTAATTTCTCTCAACATATATATAAACATGCACGAAGCTGGAACAAATATTACCATATGCCCTATACATATATATTAAGCGGTTAATATTCTAATTACACGTGTTAAGTCCTTTAAAATTTCTTAAAACGCTCTCAAGCTGTCACGTATTAGAAATTCTAAGGGGAAAAGAGTATCAATTACTTGATTTTTCACTTAATCGGTACGTCCAATATTATAAACCGTTAGATTAAATTAATCTTAGAAAAAACAAAATACTATAAGGTCTCACCTCTCGTCCCATGGCATAGGTATGCACCTACGTACATGGGTACTTACGCTTCCCCTCCCTTTTTTTATTTTTCCCTTTCTTCTTTTTTTCCATGCATACACTTCCCTCCCTTTCTTACTATATCATGCGCCTTCTTGAGATGATTTAATCATAAGAATTTTGAGTATCTTGCTCTTGCATTTTTCATTTGTGGCCATACTACACGGTATGCATATAGATGGACTGTATGATACTTAACTAGCAATAGTTTCTTATTTACTCGAGAAAAAAAATGATTTAAAAGTCATACCTTAAGAAAAAGTTTGTAAATGGTTTTTTAAGATACCTTAAGAAAAAGAACTTTAGTTTGCCCTTCATCTATAAGACAAAATTTTTGAATAAACAATAATTTTACCTTTCAATAATAAATAATATAAGTGCCCGCGCATGTGCGCGGGCCACCTTCCTAGTGTATCCTAAATTAAACATGTAGATCGTCTAAAGATAATTGTTTATTTAAAGCACCAAGATGACTCCTATGTAAATACCTAGTGCTTGCACATTTACACCCAGATAAGTCTCCATGAAAAATAGATCTAATAATTTATGATAACAAATTATGGTGTACATGCATATCGTGTAAATACAAATAAAATTAGGAACTGGATGCATGCATCAATCGAGCACGCAGAGGCCATACATAATTATCCTGCCTAATGTCAATGATAAATCAAGCAACCAAATAAATAAGCATTGCAACTACCATATGTAATTGGTCCACATACGTACGTGTGGATCTGGGATAGAAGGGTGACGGTGGATTTGGTTTTGATCCAATGGCCAATAATATTGGGTCAACCACTTTAAATAAAAACTGACGGTTAGATGTTTTTTTTTCTCAGAATTTTCTTTAAATTATAAGAGCGCCACATGGCGGTTTAGGAGCGTTTGTAGGAGTCCACGTGGCAACTTGAGAGTATTTGTAAGAAGTTTAATGGACTTTTAGTATATAATAATAGATAAATAGATAGATTTATTCAATTATTAATTTAATAAAACTAATTTGGTAATGTAAATATTACTATATTTGTCTATAAACTTAGTTAAAATTGAAGCAGTTTGACTTTGACCAAAGTCAAAACATCTTATAACCTGAAACGGAGGGAGTAATTTTTTAGTTTAATAAATGAAAGAGCCAAAACTAAACCATGAATGGATTGCGTCAATACAATAAGATAATTTCAACTAGATAAACTTTGGAAGCATTAATTGATGGTTTCTCAGTTCTCTCCACTGGTTCAAGAAGTATATTAGCGTGATCCTCAATCAAATTAGACAAAGACAATATTCATATTATGAACGGTTGGGTTGGAGAAACAACTGATCACATATGCTACAAAATCGTTGAACGCCTTTAATTGATCAGGTCATAAGCAGTCAGTGGATGAGTGGAGTACTTATCAATTAATTTGACACGATCACCTTGCAATGCTTTGTAGCAATTACTCTCTCCGTCCTTTAATATAAAGGATTTTGATATTTTTTTTATTGTTTGGTCACTCGTCTTATTTAAAAAAATGTGCAAATATAAAAAACGAAAAGTTGTGCTTAAAGTACTTTGGATAATAAAGTAAGTCAAAAAAAAATAATAATTCCATTTTTTTCTGAATAAGATGAATGATCAAACAGTGCAAGCAAAATACCAAAATCTCTTATATTAAGGGACGGAGGGAGTACTTTGCCAGGGATGCTTATTGTAGTGCCCGTTCCGTCGTGGCGTCTAGCGGGAAAATTATCTCTAAAAACCCTAATTGCGAAATTTGTTTCTTTGCTTGTTGTCTAGTGTCCGTGCCATCTCAGATCTCAAATCCCCGATCTAACGTCGAGTTCAATCCCGAATCCAAACCCTTCCCAAATCATTTCCTCCGCAAAAGTCTATTTTGCCTCCCCCGGGGTCGATGGGCCGAATTTCTCTCGGCCCATCTTCCCCTCTCCCCCGGCCCTCTCCTCTCCCCCGGCGCGCTCCCGCTCTCCCTCTCTCTCTCTCTCTCTCTCTCTCTCTCTCTCTCTCTCTCTCTCGCCCCCTCCCCTCCCCCGGCGCGCTCCCTCTCCCCCTCTCCCTCCGCTCCGCTCCGCCCCGCCCGCGCGCCGCGCCGAGCGCCCCCTCCCTTTCCCCTCGCTCTACCCGCGCGTGCACAAGCGCCGCGCCGAGCGCCCCTTCCCCTCGCTCTCCTTCTCCTCTCCCTGGCGAGCTCCCCGCTCGCGAAGACGGCCCCCGCGCGCCGTCGTTCGCGCGCGCGCCCGCGTGGTTCCCCGCCCGAGCCGCGTCGTCTGCGCCGTCCGCGTCGCCCGGCCCCGCTGCTCTGCCGCGCCTGCAGCCGCTCGGCCCCGCGAGCCAGCGCGCGTGCCCAGCCGCGCCGCCCGTTGTCTCCCGCCTGGTCGCCGCCGCCGTCACCCTCTGCCGCGCCAGCCCGCGCCTGTCGCCCGTGACGTCGCGCCGCTCCAAACCGCCCCGCCGTCATCGCCGTCGTCATCGCCTCGGCCCCGCCACTCCCGCGCTAGCCTCCAAGGGACGGAGGCAGAGCCTCCCTCCTCCCTCTGCCGCGACGCCCCCGCTCCCTCCTCCTTTTCCCGAAGAGGCAAGGGGACAAGCCCCCTTTTCTCTCCCTCTTTTCCCCTTTTTCCCTCCCGCCGGCGTCATCCTCCTCCCTCCTCCCTATCGCCGCTTTGGCCGCGACCGCCGAGCGCTAGCCCTCTCCTTTGACCGCCCTAAGTCGGTTCCCAAACCGACATTGCCATCCTATAAACCCGAGCTCCCCCCCCCCTTTTTCCTTTCCTCTCCCATTCACCTCCGCGCCATTGCCGCCCCTCTGTTTCGCCGTCGCCGTTCGTCGTTGCGCGTGTCGGAGGAGCCGGCACGAGCAAGGACGTGGAAGGGGACTTCGGCCGCGCCCTCTCCTTCCTCTTCCCCGGCCCAAGGCCGGAGAGATTTCTCCCGCGCCGTCGGCCTCTCGTCACAGCGCCCCTCCTCACCTCGGTGATGCCTCCCTCCGTTCTTCCTCCTTGCTCCATCTCCCCCCCTTAGTTTTTGGTGGTAGCACGAGTAGCCTCCCCGTAGCTAGCCGGCGCCGCCCCAACCGTTGCCGTCGCCCGCCGTGTGCTCGCCGCCGTCGCCGCTCGAGCTCCGTAGCACCCGCTCGTCGCCAGCCTCGCTCGGCGTAGCTCCGCCCAATCCAACGCTAGCATCGGATTCCCGTGGCCGCGTAGGTGCTCTCACCGCCGAGAATCGGCCCCTCGTGACCTCGTCGCTGTTTCCCTCTTCCCTCCCCGCCGGTTGCCGCCGCCGCGATTCGCCGCCGTCAAGCTTCCTCCAGCGAATCCGAGCCGTTGGCTCGTCTCCCCTCGTCTCGTGCAACCACCCGGTGTGCTCGTTTTCGCCGGTATCGCCGTGGTCCGCTCCGCCGCTCGCCGCTGTTGTCCGCCGTCCGTTCCGGCCGGCGTCGTCGTCTACCTCCCGCCAGCCCACGTGGCAGCCACGTAGACGCCACATCAGCGCCAGCTCAGCCGAGGTCGGGACGGGCCGACCCCGGTCAGCCCCTCCAGTGCGCGCGTTCCACCGCGAGCCGTGAGGCTGCGCGTGGGCCCGCCGCATCCGTTCCTCCGCAGACCGCGCGCGTGCACCGCGTCCCTCCCCCGCCCGCGCGCGTGCGCCGCGTGCTCCCTCCGCACGGTAAGCCGAGCCGCTAACAAGCGGGTCCCACCCGGGACCGCGCACGGTGAGCCCGGTCCACCGGCCCACTCTCTCCTCCCCTCCCGCGCGCGCGCTTGGGCCGTCTTGGGCCGGCCGGCCCATTTAGCTCAGCCGGACTGCCCCATCTCTCTCGGGCCGCGCCCTAGCCGCCCGAGGAAAAGTCTAATTTCCATCCCTCTTTTATTTTCTTTTCTTTTCTTTTCCAAAAAGGATTTAATTAAATCCTTTTCCTTTAGACCAAAAATCCAATAATCTTAGAAATTCAATATCTTCCCAACCATAAATCCGTTTGACTCCGTTCAACTTCCAAAATTCCTCAAATCTCGAGATCTATCTAATGGCACGCTTAGAGGCATTAATAGGGCTTTATTTTCGCCGTTTGTTGAGTTGCCCCGTTTCGCGTGTAGTTTCGGAGCCCGAAGACCCGCAGTGCGAGGATTTCGAGGATCAAGCTCCAGATCTCGAGCAAGGCAAGCCACCTTTGAACATCTTGAGCCTATATTTGAAATTTAATTATGTTGCTTGCAAAATATTATGCATTGATAGGATCGCACTTAATCTGTTGTCCCGTTTGCAAGGCAGATTGGCGGACCTACCTAACTTGTTGCATTTGATCCTTCCATTGTTAATTGCTATACCATGTCCCCTTGTAACCATCCAGTTGCGCCTCGATATTCGTGCACTCTGTGCGAGTATCGACGGTCGCCTTCAAACTTAAAATCTAAGTAACAACTTGGGTAAAACTGGAGTTTTACAAAAGACTTGGAAAACCCGACACCTGGGTCGGCGCTTGCGAACTAAATGAATTTCCAAAACTGCGGACCGGGGAACGTACCGGGTGTACGGTTTTTCCCGCTCTCGCACTTAAGGACCGATTCCTTGAAATTTCATCCAAACATAAGACAAGTACGACCACATGGGTGGAATGGGACACCCCTGGCTGAGTAACTAGCTTATCAGGGGAGCCTTGATGTCGAGAGACATGTGGATTCGCCGGGGTGGTGTCGGGGAGGACCCCTGGGCTTCCTGGCACAGTATGGTCTGGGACCTAACCTGTTGTTGGTCTGGGACCCCTCTCGTCGGCATATGGTAAACCTGTATCGGCTTTGGAAATGCCTTGTCATGAAAGCTTGGAGGTCTCTCGACGTGGCTGATCCCCACGAGCTGGGTGATCCGGGTTAGTAATGTCGTGTGGGTAAAGTGTACCCCCTCTGCAGAGGTTAACAAACTGTTCGAACAGCCGTGCCCACGGTCATGGGCGGATGTGAGGTGATTCCTAGCGTAGTTTGTTTGACTACTGCTTGTGAAATTGCTGTTGTGGAAAGGGGTTCGATGTTTGAAAAATCTGCAGCTGATGGGATCAGCTAGGCCCGGGTGGCCGTTTGAAAGTTATAGGCCCGGGTGGCCGTTTGAAAAGCTGTTGGCCGGGTGCCAACCTTGTTTTAAATTTTAAAGACTGATACATTGCACATACTCCGACCGGACGAGACGCACTGTCTCATCCGTGTCGTTTGAGAAGCACTCACTTAGTTGTTTTTAGAAAAGAGTTCAACTAAAATCAATTGCAAAAACAACAGCCTTTCCTTGAAGCCTGCATTAAACACTTATTTCCCATGGCTTGCTGAGTACTCCCGTACTCACCCTTGCTCTATATAAATAATCCCCCCCCCCCAGTTGCTGAAGAAGATGAAGCGGATCCTGCTGATGAGGAGTTCTTCCAGGAGCAAGCCGGCTACGATGAGTTTTAGGGTTTCGGCCTAGTTCCCAAGTCGCGCCTATGTTGTTTGGTCCAAGTCCTGCTTCCGTTTCCCTTTTGTAATGCAGTTGTGAGCTCGGGATCTGTCCGCAGCCCAACATGACTGTACTCCTACTCTATAATAAAGAGACCGCTGTTGCTGTGATATTCTGTCTCCCTGTGATACCAGCACTGTTTCCTGGGACTGGTATCGATCAACAGGTTAATTTGGAGCGTCACGGGCTAGTTCCGGTCGGTACTAGTTCGGGGCGTGACACTTATTAAGTGTAATTGTAAACCATGTGTTGGTGCAGCTACCCCTGATTTGTACAATTATGGGAACAGATCCAATTAAAGCGCAACCAAATCTTCATCATACATAGAAGAGTAGAGATACCTCAAGAATCAAGATATATACCAAAGGAACCACCAGCTTGCATTAGGGGAGGAAAAAGGTACATACTTCAGAGAGATTCATCATATATACATACCAACACACAATGATCGATTTCAATAATTCGATGCACGGGTTGATCTATCTGCAACTTATCTGCTGATGGAAGTTGCATGATGAGTAGGAATGTGATGTGTCAGGAAATTCAGGAATTCTTGAACTGGTAATGGATTGTGCTACCCCAAGTTAACAAGAATAGGGATAGGGGAAGTGGGGAGAGATGGCAACAGATCACCATGTGCTACTGCGACCAAGTGCAGAAGCAACATAGATGGAGGTGGAACTAGTGCTTAGGTAGCTTGTTTGCCGGTGGAAAATGCAAAGTGAATTGGGAGCGTGTTTGCCATCCAAATGACCTAGGTGGCCTCGGAATTCTAGACCTCCAGCACCTTGAATGGATCTGGTTTGAATGAACATATCCGAGCAAACCGTTGAAATTATCTTATTGCATCGACACAATCAATTTGTTCAAGTAGCTTAAAGTGGATATCACATACTCGACGCGGATATGTTCAAGTGGTCTCAAGTGGAAGTGCTATGCGATGAGACAAACAAAGCTTTTTTTCAATGCCACAAGGGAGATCACCATCGGAAACGGAAGGCAAAGCTTCTGAAATTCCAAGTGGCTTTACTACCTGACTCCCAAGGAGCTAGCACCAACCATCTATGAATATTTCCTGGAGAAAGAATATAATGGTAAAAGAGGCTCTTGCCAACAACAAATGGGTGACAGATCTCCAACCTGTATTCTTCACCTCCTCATGCCACTTCCAGGAATACATCGAACTTTGGGCTAAACTATAGACGGTCTCCCTATAGCTAGACATCGACGATGAAATAAGATGGAGATTGGCCATGGCCTAGTTTTCACCGTTAAGATGGTGTGGGAGAAGCCACGTCGTTGATACTGTTGCTTTGGTCGATATATTATATCCACATTCATATTCTAATTCCAATTCGTGCATTACCTTTGTGTGAGAAGTTTATGGAGCCATTTGGATCTATGGCCAGATTAAGCCTGCTTCTCAGACAGAAGGGATATGGCCCGTAAAGGTCCATATGTATTTGGATCTGTCCCAAACACGTGCACTCAATCAATTGGCTATTAGGAAAACGTACTCATCCTTAAGCACATTACAATGTTGTTAATTTCCTTCATGCATTTTATTTGTCACAGAGAAACAATAGGTTAAACTTTCAACAAATAGAGAAGTCATGTAAGTGTTCTGAGCTACTGGTCCTACTCATGAATAGATAATGTGTTAGTGTTCATGGTGTAATTACTCTGAACTTTAGTGTAGTTCTTGCTTGTGTTCAAGTGTTTACAATGCGCACAGAGCTTTCCATCCACACGGCTCAAATACCAGATCAAGTTCTCCCTTTCTTTATATACAGAAATTTTACGGTACTTAAAGTATACCATAATTACCAAAAAAATTGGTATTGTTCTAGTACTGGAGATATTGAATTATCAAATTTTACATTAAAAATTATGATACCTGCAAAACGAGTATGGCCCAATTGGTTAGATTTCTTGCAGTGGAACCAGCCCACCTAAATTCAAGTCCTAAATTTGAGACTGTTGCTCGCATTTACAGCTAATTTTCTTTCAGTGATAACGGATAAGTGATGTCCGTGATGACTTTATCAATTTTAAGATATATCGATCCAATCCTCCGGACCCAATCCTCCGGATATGCTTATAGGGATAAGATATGCGTGTGTTTGTACTATGTTTCTACAAAAGAAAAAGAAAATGTGATACCGTAAAATCACTCTTCGTGCGACTGAGGAAGAGAGGGGATACGCTGATAAATATGCTTCAACATTTCATACAAAACCAGCTCACCGAAGAGATGAAAGAGCTCAAGAGAGGAGTGCTAGATGACATGCATTATTATGTAAATCAACGCGCGTAATTTTGCCCACAACACCACCTGAAATTTTATTAGCCATGCAATGTAAACTCAATGGCAAATATAGCGATGCACATTGCATGGGACTAGCTAGGACTAAGATGCATTAGGAAATGCAGCGATTGTGAAAGTGATGGCCAACCCTAACTCCTCGCCACAACATGATGGAGTGCCGCCTCCTTCTGTTCTATTCCTGTCTCATTTCTATGTTGGTGTCATATTTCACTGTTTTTGGAAGAATTTAGGACATGTGTTGATCACTCAATAGAGTCAAGTATGTAGAGAAATTGTTGAACGGTACATTCAGACTTGAGAGAGATACATAGCAACATTAGATTTATTTTATTATTTCAGGTGTCGATATATATACTACCTTAGGCTTATCTTCTAATGGAAGTGAAATATGATGAACACTGTGTACGTAGCTAAAACATGTTGGTTGCAGTTAGCAGGTAGAGTAGGAATCTGAGGTTTCAGGAAGTTCAGCAATTCTTCTACTTTATCCCCCGGTTCCAAATTTGAACAAGCTACCAAATCACGTTGCATCTATAGTAGTAGTATCTACTATCTAGCATTGTTCGTCAGAGTCTTCGACAACATGAAGTGGCATGACGATCGTCAGTTGAAAGCCAATTGAGGGAAGAACAGCTGAGCTCCGGTCGTCGGAGTGGAATTAATACGGCGAGGGGTTAACATACTGCTTGTCTTCCCTGTTTGTAAGACTATCTCGGCCAATAAGTTTGAGAACGACTCAGTTTTTCTTTTTCAAATAATACACCATATGGTCTCCTCAATTTTTTTCAGCACAACTTCATTATTCAAGAAATTTTATCCTTGAGAGGTACCAAGAGTACTAAAAATTTTTACTGCAAATTTTTGTACCACCTGAGGATACAATACATATGAATATATGGTACTTATCTCCTGTACCTCTTCAAGGAACGTAAAATCACTCTCGGTATTAAGGAAATAGTTTCTCTGTACTTTAGTGCGGCTCTTGTATCATAGTAAATAATTAATCCCTTTGTGTCTGCATAAGGATACAATACATGGATGCAATACCTTAAAAAAATAAAGATTACTACCCTCTCTACTTTATATAAATGGTGCTGAGGAGGAAGGGAAAGGTGATGCTCCCAAATTTCGTTGAAACCAGCTCATTGAGGGGAGGAAGGAGCTGAGGAGAGAAGCACACATTGCAGAATTAGGACTGGATGCAACAGGAAACACTTACATGGAAAAAGTGCCGTGCTGTGGCACATTATTAGCCATCTCTTAAAGATGTTTACAACTTTAGGTAAATATATATATTGCAATTTTACACTCGCAGATTACGCATTAGCGTCGCGCAACAATGCTCAGGGTATCTTCTAGTATATGAGAAAAGAAAGTGCTGCCCATGTAAGACTATCTGTATTTTCGGCCTACACAAACCACAAGATGTTGAGGGCGAAGATGTATTTTTGCAGTATGTTCTAAACTCTATATATTCTCACACTAGTACAAAACCCTTTACTGGTACTGGTTGGGAATCGGCCTAGGTACCAGTTTCTCAGCCTGTACCAATTTAGTGGTACCAATACCGAAAGGCAGGTACCGGTTCTAAAACTGGCACACATAGTCAGGATGAGGGTTTGCAAAACTATAGCATTGTTCCATTGTTTTATTATGTCAAGGAAATAACAAGTGGGACCTTGAATAGTACTCGTATAAAATTAATGTTGCTTAAACACTGCACTCCCTAGTCATCAAAAGATCATGTGTCCAGTTCAGCTGGGTGTGCTCAAATGGATACAGATCCTCCGCAGTACTGCTGATGCAATAGTAGTGGCTAATATGTGGGTTCGGGTCCACATGCCAGTGTCTGCTGTTGCATCAGCAGTATTGTAGACAACCTCCACTGGTGCTCAATGGCTAATTTGTGATAATTATTTTAGGGTACAAAGAACGAATAAAGTTGACATGTAAACCTAAAAAGTTTTCTAAAAATTAAAATATATAAATCTATTATAAAAATCACATTGTTTAGTAGCAGCGGGGCAATTAAGGTGAATGGTGAGCGGCCACCCTTGCTATGGCCCCATGACGGCTTGATCGCCAGCCATAGCTCCTGCTTGCTTTGAGAGAGAGAGGGGCAGAAGGAAGAATTTTTTTAGAAATAATACAAATTTAATAAAAAATTTCTAAAAATAAATGTTGGTTGTCTGAAATGACAGGATTTAAAAAATTGGAAACTTGGGATGTGTGTGCACGCACGTGAGTGGGTTGTGCGACCTATCGAACTTTACGAATTCGATAGGCCACTTACAGCAAAGTACATGCTTACTCGTTTCTTTTTTTTTAATCAACCCATCTAACGTGTCCAATGACCGTTGTGCGACAGGTAGCAACACTAGAAGTGGCCAAAACACATTTTTGCATGTGGCCATAACCTCCGCATACACCTAAAGGCCTGCGAAAATCAATGATTTTTGCAGACGGACCCCTCGTCCGCCTATAAAAATCATTTTCGTAGACGACCTCTCTATCTTCGCAAGTGCTAAATCCACCCGCCCGTGAAAATATTTTCAGCGTACAAAACAAATTCCACCGCCACCACCCCTCCAGTCGGATCTGGGAGGGGAGGGGAGGGAAGGGCCACCATTGACCGGATCTGGGAGGTGGGAGCACCGCCACAAGCCCACAGCGCCGCCGTCGCCGACGACGACCTCCCGCCTCCGCCGCTGCATGCGGCCGCCACCACCGCCCTCCCCCCTTCGGCCAGACCTAGGAGAGGAGGGGAGGACCATCGTTGGCTAGATCTGGGAGGTAGGAGCGCCGCCACGCACCGCCATCACCACCCTCCACCGCACCCCGCTTCTTCCACCGCCACCCTTCCTCCGGTCGGATCTGGGAGGGTGGGGGTGGGGAAAGGCCGCCGCACGGCCACGCTCCGCCGCCTCACGGTCGTCCCTCGCTGCGCCAGCGCAGGGCCACGCCACCGCCGCACAACACAGCTCCGCCATGGCACGGCCGCCCCCTCATCGGCCACCGCAGGGGGCGCGCCGCCACCGCCGCCGCACGGCCCCGCGCTACCGTCGTCCACCCCTCCCTGGTCCTTGTCGGGTCTGAGGAGAGAGAGGGAGAGGGAGAGGAGAAGAGGAGGGGAGGAGAAAGTGGGGGAGGCCGGATTCATATATAATACTGCGCACTGATTTTCACAGGCGGAGCCTTACAAGGTCTGCCTATGAAAATTAATTTTGCAGGCATAGCCTTATGATGTCCACCTACGAAAATATGTATATCTTCGCTGGCGGACGGCCACCGTATCCCCCATCCATGGCAATGTAGACGGCGTTTTGGGCATAAAATTTTGGTCCGCCTGCATAGTAAAATGGGCGTCGTCTATGAAAATAGTTTTTCTAGTAGTGAATGGTTGTTCGATAGGTACTCTATCGAACTACGGTTGTTCGACATGATGCTAAATTTGTGGTTTTTATCAGTCAACATCTGTTTTTACAATTTTTCATTAAAGTTGTATTATTTCTAAAAAATTCCAAAAGGAAGAAAATGAGAGAAGAGTGGGTCCCGCTTAAGAGAGAGATAGAGGAAAGAAACAGGAGATAGGTAGGAGATAGAAGAGGCGAGGTGGCAGCCACATCAATGCCATTAGGATCCTTTAAAGGGTGTGACAATTTTGGACCTGAGATGACATGCTTTAACAAGATTTGAAAATTGCTTATGCATTTTAGAGTTAAGGGACCTAGATAACACACTCCATAAATTTAGGAATTGCGCCGGTTCACTTCACTCTCTATATAAAAGGTGCCAGCAGCAGCAGCACTCTTTAGGGGAGGAAGGAGGTTCAGAGACTTGGAGATATATACCAACGCAACGATCCATTTCACTATTTTAAGAGCAGGGGTTGACATGGTCCGAAACCTCATCTGTTGATTGAAGTGAAAGCTGAGAAACACTGCACGGTAGCTAAAGAAGCTAGTAGCATTCTGGTTGCAGGAGTAGGAATGTGATGTACTAGGAAGTTCAGAGATTGTTCAATTTCTTTTGGACCGAGAAAGACTGAAACTCGTCGAGTAAGGGGATGGGGAGTGGCGACAGTGGGCAGCCGAGCACCCTCTCACGTTAGTCCGCCATCAGAGTGTCGCCATGGATTGAGGTGCAGCGAGTGCACTTCTTTTTTTCCTTTTGAAAGGACTCGGCTAGCTCTGGATGTAACGTCGTGCCAAAAGTGCTTAGCACCCTCTGTAACAAGATTTGAAGACAGCTACTTGCTAATTCTTCTCCCTTGCTCCGAATCTGATCGAATTGGCAGCATATATGCAAGAGTAGTGTGTTAGGAAGTTGAGAAAGTTATCAACTTCTATTAGAGTCCAAGGGCCCAAAATTCCAGAAGTACTGTAGCAAGAGTATGCTGGTTGCAGGGAAGTATGAATGTGAGGTGTTAGGAAGTTCGGAGATTCTTCTATAATATCGGTATTGGATCTTGACAGCCCAAAATTGCACGAGCACGAAGAAGGAAAACTAGCATACATATTTGTTTGCATGTGTAGTACTAGTAGTTTACAGGCATATTGCTTGTATATCAAAAAAAAAAAAAAACTGAGATGGCTATAAGGAACTAGTCAACTAAAGGTATTTAAAATAGGAGAAACCACATTCTTTTAACCATTCATTTAATATAGGTCGATTGAACCTGGATCTGCTAGGTGAAAGCGAAATCAACTGGTCGTATCGACCGAGCTAGGCATATGGTTCTCATAGCCAGTATATATGAGTGTTCGACACATCGACAACATGAAGCAATGTGTTGATGGCCACGGCTAGGTCAGTGAAATGTTGATGACTGGAGAACAGTACGGAGCTCCAGTCGTCGGGACGTGGCACACCCAATTTTGATATGGGAATTGCTTGATTTCGGGCGCTAGAAAATTTATAAATTTTCATGTCACCTGAAATTATGCATTCCTAAGCTTAAAATTAATGTGCAATTTTAATTCGTTTTAATTTTATTTTTTATTATTGTTGGTTTTGCTTTACTTTTTTTAATCTAAGTTTGAATTTCTTTTCACGTATTTTGTGTTTTTATGAGTTATAAGTTTGTTTCATCTAAATTTGTAACTTTTTTATGTTAGAATGACTTATTATTTAACTTTTGGGGAGTGACAATTGATAAGTAATAGTGAAATAAAGAGAGCCATTGGATTTTCATCTAATGGATTAGAAACGTGACCAAATTATTTGGAAGTTTCAAGCACTTGAAATCTAGGCACTCATTGGTCCATTTCTTAGATTGAATCTGTGTTGTGTCGAGCGCTGATGGCATGGCCATCGACCCGATGTACCACGACGAGCTCCCGGCCTCCCGCAACACAGCTGGTTGCAATCTTGCCTACTTTGTTGTTTCTAATTCATGGGTAATAAATACGACTCAAGTAAACCACCCTACCTAACTTTGGATAAAGGGGGTGTTTAGATCTATGGTATAAAGTTTTGGCGTGTCACATTGGATATACAGTCATATATTTGAAGTATTAAACATAGACTAATAATAAAACAAATTACAGATTCCACCTGTAAACTGCGAGACGAATTTATTAAGCCTAATTAATCCGTCATTAGCAAATGCTTACTGTAGCACCACATTGTCAAATTATGGAGCAATTAGACTTAAAAGATTCGTCTCGCAATTTACACATAATCTGTGTAATTAGTTATTTTTTTCATTTATATTTAATACTCTATACATGTGTCCAAATATTCGATACGACAGGGTGAAAAATTTTGCCAGAGGATCTAAACAGGCCCAAAGATAGAAGGGAGAAGGTTGTGAAGGTGGCCTCACTAATCATCCACAGCTCTGTTCGGAGGACCAACCTAGGTTTTCACAAGTGTAGGCGTTTGAGATCATTTCGGCTTCTTTCTAATTTGTTTTTGCAAATACATCATGAGTTCAAGGATGCATTTTTTTCAGAAATTAAAAGCAATTTCGTCCTAGAAATTTTGTAGCACAACTTCAGGGTGTAGTTACTTTGAACTTTAGTGCAGCTCTTGCCTCGGTACAATGGTTACCACATTTTTGTCAAGAGATTGCACACATGGCTGAAATACACACATCAAATTCAAGGTACTGCCCTCTCTTCTTAGTATATAAGTGGCGTTGAGGAGGAAAAGAAGGGGTATATTGTTCAACATTTCGTAGAAAACAGTTAATTGAGGGGAGGAAGGAGATCAAGATAGGACAGAAAGATTCATATACTTTTTGCTCACAACTTTTCACCTGAAGTTCTATTGGCCACACAATATAAACCTTGGGGGGTTTGGGGCAACTCTACCATGCACACACATTGCAGGACTAGGACTAGGACTAGGATGCATTAGGAAGCACAGTGTTGGTGAAAGCAATGGCCATAACCCTCAAACTCGGACACTCCATGATTGGGCACTTAATTAAGTGTTACACTCATGTCCCATGTAGGCTTGCGACCTTGGGAAGATATGTTTGTCACTATAACTTTCACTAATTCTAGAAGAATTTGAGACCTCGGCACTTTGGTTTCACTATCTGGAAGAATTTGGGACCACTAGGAGTGGGAGGCTCTTTGGTAGTCTAGCTTCCACTATTTCTAGAACAACTCAGACACCTCAGACCTCACTTGTTTCCAGCTAGATTGATATGGCTCCTCAAATGATCTCTAGTTAATAATGATGCGATGCTCTTTGGATGCAATTTTATGTTGTGCAAATTTTTTATTAATTCTTGGTGATGGCATCACCAGAAGTGAGTTAAAAACATCCATTGAAGTTGTCCTGTAAAAAAAAAGAGCCTCACTCCGGTGCTTTCTACTCGTAGTAAAAAACGATCTGAACCATTGATCTAATTTGATTGAATGGTTCAGATCTATTTCTACTACCATCTCATCTTATGGTAGTAGAAGCGTGGGTGGGCAAATTTGTTAAAAAAAAAACTATGTGCGGAGGGTAAACTCGTCTTCTAATAGTTACTAAACCTAACAGCGTACATGATCACGACACCGCCGCTGGCGTGCGCGCGCTCCTCTCTACCTGCAGCCGGACGCCGCTGCCGCATGTGTCTCCCCCCATCAGAGGCTACGCAGCAGGGCCTAGCATCTCAGTGAAGCGGGATACTTTCGCCATAGGCTGTGAAGGCCCCACGGTGCACACATGAAAAACCTGAGTTGGATGGATCATTGTTGCAAACGTCTTCGATCGAATCAAATGCATGTCTATTAAATTTCACTGCTACTAATATATGAGTGTTCGATTGGAATGGTCAAAGGTAGATCTACTGAATATCTGAATCTGACGATGAATGGCTCGGGCCGTGCCTTTCACTCTCCGGGGGTGTTTGTGTTGATGGAGATGGCACTGCTGGCTAGATGGGTTAGCAGCTTGCGTACACTGCTCTCTGTTGTCTTTACAGGATTTTTTTGTGCTCAAGCTGTTTCTGGGACAACTAAATTCAGCAACAAATTCTTTATGTAACTTTCTTGACACACCATTAATCAAATGGTAATAAGGTAGAGTCTCGCGTCAAAAAAAAATCATCAACAAAGCGCAATCAAGAGTTATATGAAACAAAATTCAAACATGGATGATTTATATTTCTATCATATTGTTTCATTCATGGCACAAATAGATCCACGTAACATTTGAAAAGCAGCAGGCATTAACCTTTAAACGCGCAGAACTTCAACGAAAATGGCACAATACCAAGAGCTTAACTGCTACTCTGCCATGATGTCTCGCTGCGGCACACACTAGTTACATACATCATCACCAACAGCAGAATTCATGAAACATCAAGCACTACAATTTTTCGTCACCAACTGCACAAGTAAGCACCAGCAGTGCCAGGATTTTTCGTCACCAACAGTATAATTCAGTAGCAGCAACAGCAGTATTTTCCAGAAGCAAACTCTAGCCGGTATGGATCCAAGCGAGTCTCCGCCGCACGCGGAGGGGCCGGGATCGTCGTCGGAGCGGCCTCCGAATTGAACTGCGCACCGCTGCCGCGATTGGATGTTGATCGAAGATTATCAAAAAAAAAACATTTTATAGAAGTGATATCAGTTGATCGAAGATTATCAAATGTTCTCCAAAGTAGAACAATGACCATGTGTTCAGTCTTCAGCGTTATGGCATATCTAGAATTAGGGTCCTCATCATGCACTAAAATAAAAATTAGTAGCAATTCTACCAAGCTTATTCAGAATAGTAATATTGCATTTGCTGATTCAATTTCTTAGGTGGGGTATTAGTTTAAAAACCAGCATACTTGAGGGTATATATGCTTGAAAAGGAATAGAAAGATTCATTGCAGTTATGCACCATGTACCAGTAATTTACAAAAACATCCTCAGCTGCCAATTGCCATGATATCCCCTTACATAGTGCAGGTTTCTAAACTGTGCAAGTTCAAGTAAATCTAACAAATAAACTAATAGCTGGTAGGTAATCTGCCAAATGTAAATCATTTCCATTATCTAAAAAAGGTAATCTGCCAAATTAATATTTTGGACATTCTTTGCTACCCAAAAGACTGACTACTGAGGATAGCTAGTAGTAACAAAACTATTGCGTCACGTCATCAATAGAACATGCACCATCCGATTTTCGCTTTGTAAGTTAGAAGCCTTCGGATTCCCTGATTAGCAAAACTAATTTGGGCCCTTCAGGAAACTTTCTTTTGCATGTAAGTCCTGCCACGTCCGTGGCTAAAAAACAGCTCTAAAAGAAAAAGAAAATATGTGTTCCCCATTTATTCCCTTCGCCATTTTACCCCGCTAGACCGCCAACCAACTAGTGAAACCTCCCATAGTAGAAAACTTAATTACATATTGCATTCCCAGTCATTTTGTCCCAACAATTAATGTACATTCAACGATTTTGTGCCCACGATTTCGCAGCACAACTTGAGGTTGCTTTAGTCAGTTACTCTGAACTTCAGTGCAGATCTTGTTGCAGTACAACAAGTGTTAATTTACTGTGTGTGTAGTGCAGAGCTTTCACACAATCACACATGATTGCAGTACCAGATCAAATTCAAGATGCTATTTGTACCCTCTCTTCTTTATATATAACTGGGGTTGGGGAGGAAGAGAAGATACATGTTTCAGCATAACATAAATAAGCTAATTGAGGAGGAGGAAGGAGCTGAACAGAGGAGAGACACAGAGAGGTGCATACCAAGATACATTTTGCACGCAACTTAATCACAAGTTTTAACCACATACTATAAACCTAATGGCAACATTGCAGGGCTAGGACTAGGATGCATCAGGAAATACAGTGACAGGATTTTGAGGAGTTCTAGACCTTCCTCTTGATTCTGTATTGTGCAGTTTGGCTCTAGGTAATGACATCAAAAGGGCTGAAGCCTGTCCAAAGCTACAAAACTAAAACACTCACAAAAGCTTTCACTAGTGAAAAGTGAATCCCAAAATACAATCAGAATGAGCCACGTCATTGTGAGAACAATGGCTATTGGATGAAGAAAAGGACAAAATAGAGAGGAGAGAGTTGGGCCGTTGGATTACTGATGGAAAAAACAGTTACTGTAAATTTCCGGAGCCTTCTGACTCAAAGAAAAAGAAGTGCTTGAATGAAGAGAGAGGAGGTCAAGAGCATCGGCTATGAGCCTGTGAGCTGTCCAAAAAGACTGAGGATGGCTAGTAACATAAGTGACCTAATAGCTGGTGGATAATATGTTAACGCCAATATTTTGAACATTGTTCATCATCCAAAAGACTGAAGATGGTTTCGCAATCTCCAATTCAGGTTGATCTAATTCACTAGAAAACCTGCAAAGTTTTTTGATCAAGAAAACGAGTCACTAACATTTCATCATGTATGATACATACTAATATTCAAATTAGTAGAAAATAAGTCACTAATAAGAACAATGCACATGCAGCATCTGGTAATATAAAAATATTTCCTCTGTTATGGTACCTTCATGGAGTCATGGTTATATGTCACTCGTAGCACGCAATACTCAAACTAGAACAGTAAAATTGGATGGGTGAGCATCAGTCAATGAATATTGACTATACGGCCAGCACATCTACAACAAATATAAGAGAGGTGGAGTAGGCAATTCAAATACTGAATTACTGATTCCTGCAATATGGTAGCCTGTGATACATGGGTAGGACCAAGTAATGACAGAAATATTTCATACAGCATCCAAGACAAACTGCTCCTACAGAGAACAACTCTATCTGACCGTATTCCAAGAATTAATAATATATTACTGTCCAGCTCATGAAACATCGTAATTAAACTTAATTACCTAGGCTTTACATAAGTCCATCATTAAGAGATTTAATTCAACTTAGGTTAAGTGAGATTGAGAATACCTTGAACGGTTTAGGTAAGATCATTTTCATGCATGATTCACAATTATAAAACTTTTAGTGTCCAAGTTGGCTGGTTCACATGTTGCATTCTAAAGCCAATCGCGAAATGGGAGAAAGGATGGAGCTTATTTAGATATGTTGACTATCTAAATATATCTTTTACTAGCTAAAACTACAGTATTTTAGGCGCAGAGGGAGTCAAACATTGTTAAGTCATTTTATTTTGTCATAGACAAAAAAAAAATAGTGAAACCTTCCATAGTAGAAATTACTAATTGCATAATGATTGCACTCCCAGTCATTTTGTCCCAGCAATTTTGCAGCACAACTTGAGGATGCAGATAGGCAGTTACCCTGAACTTTAGTGCACCTCCTGTACACCAACTGTTTACCATGTGTGTAGTGCAGAGCTTTCACACACATGGTAACACATGATTGCAATACCGGATCAAATTCAAGATGCTATTGCTACCCTCTCTTCTTTATATATAACTTGGGGTTGAGGAAGAGAAGAGATGTGTTTCAGCATTCCATAAATAGGCTAATTGAGAGATAGGAGCTGAAGAGAGGAGAGAGATGCATATCAAGATACATTTTGCACACAACTTCACCTGAAGTTTTAACCACACCATATAAACCTGATGGCACCTCTAGCCATACCGCATTGCAGGACTAGGACTAGGATGCATTAGGAAACATAGTGATAGTCTTTAGGGAAATTCTAGACCTTCGTTGATTCTTTATTGTGCTATTTGGCTCTAGCTAATGACATCATAAGATCTGAAGTCTATCCAAAGCTAGTATAGAACTAAAACATTTACAAAAATTGGTTTAAAAAAATATTTTATACAAATGATACCAAACAACTGTACTACAAGGTAGAACAATGACTATGAGTGCAGGCTTCAGCTTTATGGCATCTCTTGAATTAGAGTCATATCAGCCACAAATAAAAATTAATAGCAATTCCCCAAAGCTTCTTCAAAATATAGCTTGTAGTACTAAGGAACCATGGTTTGCATGCTTACTCAATTTCTTAGCTGGGTGATATTGGTTTAAAGACCATAACACTTGAAGGATTGTGTACTAGGAAGGATGCTTGAGAGAGAACACAAAATGTCCATACAACAACATGCTCAAGTAGACAAGTTAACATAAGATGAATTGCTTCCCTGGTGTAAATGAAATCTTGTAGCCTAGTCCACAAAGCATGCTAACTTACAAGAAATGACTGAAATCAGGAATTCAGACGCATCACATAAGGAGTAATAGTATAAAAAAGCATCCTCAGTTACCAATTGCAATGATATCCCTTACATAGTGCAGATTTCTGAACTGTGCAAGCTCAAAGTAAATCTAACAACTTAGCCTATTAGCTGGTAAATTATATGCCAATTTAATACTTCTGACATTGTTTGCCATCAAAAGACTGAGGATGGCTAGTCCATAAGTAACCTAATACGTAGTTAATATTTTGAACATTGTTCATCACTCAAAAGACTGAAGATGGCCTAGCAATCTCCAATTCAGGTCAACCTAATTCACTAGAAGACCTGCAAAGTAAAGTGACCAATTAACAAGGAATCAAGTCAGTATCATTACATCATGTATGATAGATAATAATCAAATTAGAAGAAAAGAAGAGCTGAGCAGTGGGAGAAAAGACGAAGCTTTGTTAGACAGTTTTAAACGTACTCTGTATCTATATATTTTTCATTTTAAGATTCTTGTGGTCGATTTTTAAAAACTGATTTGGCCATAAATTTTACTAGCATATTTCATTAACAGTAATTCCAGAACAATACACCATTGCATATATTTATTTAAATTTTATAATCGTAATAACACGTAATTGCTAAAACAAATATAGGCAAAAGTTATGCACTCCTGATTGCATATCTATCATCGCATAAAACTGCATATGTCACATCTTCCAAGTGAAAACTGCAGAACTCCTGATTGCTAAAAAAGGGAGTAATTCACATCTTCGAAGTGAAAATGGCAAAGTCTTATCAGGCTCCAACAGAAGACCAGTAGTCTAGTAGAGCTATCAATTTGAACGATAGATTCAAATTCCAACTACAACACATGCCAAAAATAACAAGAACAGCACACCTGTGCCCCAATCACAGATATTTGGAGCCTCTACATCAGTCGTCAGTTTCATAGTAGGAACTTGCTCTGATTATGTAGACCTGCACCATTTTGATACAAGACAAAACATCGTTAGCACTAATGTAGATTTCTCCTGGTTAGGCCTTATAAGAACCAACGTTTCCTGCACAATATTTTCCTATATTTAGACACATACATTACCTGGCTAGGCTCAACAAATTATAGCAATAACATGTGCAAACAATGAATGCTTGAAAATTGGGATACCATGAGTCAATGACACATTCATTCCAGTTATTTATGGTGAACTGGTGATGAACTGTTTTTCTGATTTAAGACATCAATAAACCTAACACATGATTAGTCGGCTACTACAAATCAACCAGAATTATCATCAACCGTGCAAAGATTCAGGAGATCTTCATATAACATTCGTGCCGTGCCCGAACAACTCCAAACTCACCTTGAACTTCGTGCGCTGGATAAGTTGGAACACCAAACAATCTCCATCAACTAGCTTATGAGCAATGGAAAACCCCCTCCACCCTCCACTGAGCCCCCTCTTGTTGGCAAGATAGAGGGTGTCAAACTCATCATCCTCCTCATCCACCAAACGGATAGTCTCGTCGCGCTTCGGCAGATACTTCCGGCTGAAATGCGTCGGCAGGCTCTACCAATTTCATTCACCCCAAGAATCAGCTGCCTCATCCCTACAACCTACATGATGCAAAGCAAGATGAGAGTGAAGTTACAGGCTTACCAGCCAGAACCCTCCAGTGACATGGGACTGAAGCATGGGCTTGACGAAGATTGGGTAGTCGGAGCCGAGCTCCTCTTCCAGCTCTTGAGCAGCGTTGATGGCGTAGTCCCTTTGCTCGTCGGTCGCGTAAACTCGATTGGACAAATCCCTCCTCTTGCCGCCATAAGACCTGATGAACAAACAGTTCAAGAATCTCAGAAAACCATCCCTGATAATCCACACTGGATGCAGAAATTTCGATTGGGAGATTAGGGGCACGCATTCACTATACCTCCTTATCCTCTTCTCGAAATCTTGGAACTCCTGCACATAAACCCATCAAAGATTGCAATCTTGAACGAGTTAATTCCTCAATAAAACCAACAGAAGAAACGAAATCTTTTAAAAACTATCACATCAATCACACTGTCTCCACATACGTCGCGGTACTTGGGCTTCTCGGGGAGGTTGGCGACGCGGCCGGACCGCCGGAGCGGGGCATCCTCGCCGGCGCCCGGCAGCGCACGCGCCTTCCTCTTCCGCTGCTTCACCTGCACCCACCGGCAACCGCCCAGATCAGGAAGAGACCCACAAACAAAACAACCAGAGAGAATCAAAGACCGAGAAAAACCAGGGGAAATCCAAAAAGAAAAGAAATGGTGAGGGGAATCTGACCGGCGACGGCTTGGAGGCGGATTCGCGGACGGCGGCGGAGAGGTGGTGGAGGCGGAGCTCCTCCAGCTTCCGCTTGTTCGCCTCCACCTGCCGCCTCCGCTGCTCCTCGTACGATGCCGCCTCCGCCATTTGGCTTTCCGCTTCGATCATTGGAAGGTGAAGTGAAGTGAGCAGAGAGATGGAAGGAAGGAGATAAAAATCGAACCTTTGGATGGCAAAGAGCGATTTTTTTACGTGGACATGGTGTATGGACCATGAGGGCTAATGCGTTGGTGGTGGATACTATGGGTGTATGGACTGGGTGTACGGAGTGTGAGATGAGGAGCCGAAAGATTCAAACTTTCAAACAGTCCAGCTCCCCTTAGCTTTTTTCCTCGGAGAAACAAGGGAGGGTTTCCTTTATTTGAAAGTACTTAGTGGGCCCACTTGTCAGTGAGACAACGAATCTGAAAGAGAGAGAAAGAATCGCCTTGTGGGCTACTAAAAGGCTTGGGCCATCTCTGTAAGAATCTTTTTTAGGCCCAACCCATTCGAAACATGTGTTCGGGAGATTTTGGGTCTGTTTAGAGGAGGTTCTAGCAACGCTTCTCACAAAATCTCCAGCTCCCCCTAAACAGATTATATTGTTACCCAGATTTTGAGAATATATAGTTGTAGAATCCAAAAAATAATCTAGAAGCTAGAAGCTGGAAAACCCAACTTCTTCAAATTCTCAGAACCTGGCTTTCAACTAGTAGATTTTTAGAATCTTAAGTTCACTCAAACAGGTCATTTACATCGGCTTGGTTATCTAACCAAGATAACTAACACTAGTGGAGAAACTATCTTTACTCCCGGTTTATAACCCCCTGTAGTCCCGGTTTTCTAACCGGGACTAAAGATCGATCTTTAGTCACTAAAGAGAGGGAGATCGATCTTTAGTCCCGGTTAATGCTACCAACTGGCACTAAAGAGAGGATAGGGGCAGTCCCGGTTGGTCCATTTCCTTTTTATTTTCTCCCAAATTAAGTGGGATATATATACCCAGATCAACCAACAAATCCCCAAATTGAGTGTCATGCATATACCTAAATCAAACCCCAAATCCTCAAATTCAAAGTAACACCACAAATCATTCACATCACAAATACAAATCCTAAGTTACTTACACTCAAATCAAATACATCACAAATCTTAAAAAAAAATACACACAAATCAAATGCATCACAGATCGATTATACATTTCAGATCCATGCAATGAATCACAAATTCTAAAAAAGAAACTATACATCTCTCAATCACAAATTATAAAAAAAAAAGAAAGGAGAGCCGGCGTGGTGCCGCTCCGTGCGCGGCCCCGCAGTCCGCGCCGCGCGCTGCCCCACCGCCGCCGCGCGCTGTGCCTCGCCGCCCGGCCACCGCGTGAGGGCGCGCGAGGCCACCTCCGTCGCCGCCCGGCCGCCGCGTGAGGGCGCCTCCGCGCTTCCCGGCCGCGCGAGGCCGCCTCCGTGGCCGCCCGGCCGCCGCCGCCTGAGAAGTAGGGAGGAGACAGGAGGGGGCAGATCCAAAGGAGATTGAGAAGTGAAGAGGAGAGGGGAGGAGGCGGATCCAGAGGAGATAGAGGAAGAGATGGGAGGAGGAAGAGGAAGAGGAAGAGATGGGGTGAGTGAGGAGAGGATGAGATAAAGGTCAGAACTTATTAACTGATCCTCCCTTGTGCTTCGGTCCTCTCGATCTCGCATGGCGCATGTCGATCTTTTTTCCCGGTTGGTAACACCAACCAGGACTTAAAAATAGATCTTTAGTCCCGGTTGGTGTCACCAACAGTGCCTAAAGATAAAGGAGGGGTCTGACACCACCTGCCGTCTTTTAAACCGGGACTAAAAATGATCTTTAGTCCCGGTTGATGTTACCAACCAGGACTAAAGATCAAAAAATAGCTCTAACCTTTTGAACTGGGACTAAAGATCATCTTTAGTCCCGGTTTTTAGTGGAACCGGGAGTATTGTGGATTTCGGCCGACCGACCAAAGATGGTTTCTCCACCAGTGTAACAAGCCTGAACTAGTTTACTACACTGAGTAATGGAAGCCGGCATGTTATTTGCTGGTATAATGATTTCTAGAATGAGGTTGGTCCAAAGTTAGGAACCATGAATAAGCGTGTGTTTGTTCAACAAAAGTTGCAAATTTCACGTTTAAGCTAGAAGCTCAACAGTCGAGGTGGTGCCCACTAATATCATGTATATACAAGTGAGCTTTTAACAGGATTTTAGTAAGATCAGAGATATGCCGCTGGTTTCCATCTCTTAGACATGTGTTAGCGTGGAGGTGTGAGTGTGGTGTTTCGAGTGTAGTGGTGTCTGTACGTATGCGTCTACCGTGTAATTAAAAAAATGATGAAGTAAAAAAAACTGAGTATGAAAAGGACTTTCATATCGATGGTATTAAGGAGGGGTGGGTGAGTCTTGTGCCTGGACCGGCTAGCGTACTTACTTTTGATGCTAGCTGGTAAGATTAGTAGCAACTTACCATAACCCTGTTTAGATTTTAACTTTTTTTATTTAAACTTCCAACTTTTCCGTCACATCGAACTTTCCTACAAATATATAAACTTTCAACTTTTTCGTCACATTGTTCCAATTTCTTCAAATTTCGAATTTTGGTGTGGAACTAAACACAACCCATGTTACAAACTTGCCATTGCCAGCCATGTGCTTGCAGTTACAATTTTAGTCTTGCAAGCATCCATTTTCATGTTTGTTTTAAGAGTAGGAAGATAAAAAACAGACTCTAAGTTATTATATGGATAATTTTACCATCCTTAAAAAGGAACCGGTAGGTATCACATTTTATAGTGTAAAATTTGGTACTCTCAGATAGTAGGTATCACGAGGTACCAAAATTTTTAGTGTAAAATTTTGGTACATACATGTATTTTCTCAAGTACCGTAAAATTTCCCTTATTATATAAGAGCTCATGTGAAGCCAGGGAAGTGGACTAAAGAGAGGAAAATGTACGCACCAGTCCAACATTCATCCACACAAATGTGTGTGCGTAACTTAGCTTCTTGGGAGATAAACCCGGTAGACAATCCAGTTATTCAATAGGAATAGGATGCAGCAGGAAATGATACAGTAACAGGAGAAATCCAGGTAGATGATAGGGGAGCACTCCTTCAAGTACCAACCGAGAACCAGGAGACATTGTCGCTATCAACCTATAGTGGCTTAAGTGGCCCAAGAGGATAGTTGGATGAATTTTTGAAGTCCAGATTAAGGTAACTGAGGGGGGATAAGTTGAATGCAATGGCGAGTGTGGGCGAAAAGGTATGCTGGTATGCCCAAGCGGGATCAATCTTGGGTCATCTCGAACTTGATATCGTGATCGAGCCTGGCTTGCTGTATGTGGCAGCTCATATAGCTTTTGTGTAATTGTATCGCAAGGTTACGCCAACACTGTGGTTAATTTAGTGGTGATTTCTCACTAACTTGCACACGGATGTAGAAATTGGTGATTTTACAGAGGCGTTAGCTCAAGAATTATAGTATGCATTCGACACTCTGAATATGATCTGAATTTTGTTACATCCCTGAAACAAGAAATGGCTAAAACGGTTCAAAAGTTTGATGATAGCATCGGATTTTCAAATCTTGGAAACAAGCAATAATTATGAAGTTGAAGAATACTGAAACTGCAAGAAGATAAACGTGTATCCCAAATTGGCAAGGTGCTGTAATTTAGCGTTATGAAAATATATGCACAAAAACTCGGATCACATATTTAACATTTAGTTCGATCAAAAGAATGGACAAAGATTGCAAATTCAAGCTAGTTCAGCGCTCATATGCATGTTTCCTCCTCGTCGCTGCCTCCGAATCGAATGGGTTCCCTCTGTCGCTTCGCTTGCAAGTTGCAAACTTGCAATGCTCTGCCGCTGCCGGCGGTTCTTAATTCCTACTAATTCTGAACGTATGGCGATGCAGAAGTGTTAATTAGTTCGAGGATCAGTTGTACGTAGATATGGAGCTTACTTGAAGAAGATCTGGAATTTCTAGATGTTAATTCTGAAGATTTGATGGATATATAGCCTCGGATCTTATAAACAAGCAGGAATTCTTAAAAGTTATAATGCCATTCTGATTTCTGAAAAGATAAAAAGATGCTCTCAGAATAGCGGAAAGATCGAACTTATTTTTGCCACTAACTTGAAGCAGTTTCATAGATCAACCAGTTCGAGTATCTAGAAAAAGAACACAGACGCTTCGAGTATCTAGACTATTATATAAGCAACAACCAACAGACTCGAACTGATCAGGTGAATGAAAAAAAAATGGAGTGAGAGGAAGATATACACATGTATGCAACTTTTTATTCTGAACCTACATTGGAGGCAAACTTGATTATAGTCTATTCGCACGATTCACATTGTGTAGGAACAGGAGGCACTAGGAAATGTGACAGCAACTGGATGAAGACAATCTGAAATGTGACTGCAACTGGATGAATACCGTTTGAGGATAGTGCTGCTCACCTTCAACGGATTGGCAATCTGGTATGATTCCTGAGCTGGCCGTTGAGACCTAGGAGGGATCACCCTTAGTGATGAATCCTGTATTTCTGTATTTAGAGCACACTACTATAGAGGTGATTTTTATGGACGCTGGCCCATTTTGGTTACAGGCGGGTCAAAAAAGTGGCTCCGCCTGGAACTAGACAAATGCCGGTACCGGGCTGTGGGCCGCACGGGATAATCGATTATCCCGTGCGGTCCACTTAAGACAACGGCACGGGATAATTTCTATTATCCCATGCGGTTGTGTTATGCGGACCGCACGAGATAATCGATTATCTCGTACAGGTTTTTTAAGTGGACTGTACAGGAAAATACCTCATTCATTTCCCTCCTACCCATTTCAAATTTTTCACACTCTCTTTCCCCTTTTTTCCTCCCGTCCACTTTAAATTTTTCACACCCTCTCTCTCTTCCTTTTTCCTTTTTATTCTCACTGCCACACGCCTCTTTCCTCTCTCTTTGTAAACATCTGCCTCTTTCCTCTTTCCTCCCCTCCCCTTCCCTTCTCGGCGACGCCTTCGAGAGGATGGACGGCGAGACGCTCTCCTGGGCGGTGCCGGAGTGCGGCGACGAGTTCGCGCTCTGCTTCCTTGACGAGGCCGCCTGCGCCGCCGTCTCCGGCGCCATCTCCACGGTGACGGCCTCGCGGACAGGCTCGCCGAGCTGCGCGTGGCGAGGCAGGAGGGTGCCCCCGCCGGAGGTGACATCGCCGGCCGGCTTGCTGCGCTCAGCAGGCTCGCCGGAGCTATGCTTGCTGCGCTCAGCATAGGCCGGAGGCGACGATGAGCAGCGGCTGCGCGACGACGGGAGCGGCGGCGCGACGACGGCAACGACGACGGGAGCGGCGGCGTGACGACGACGAATGCTGGCGGAGGCGGAGCGGCGGCTGCGGCGACGCGGCTGCTGGCGACGGCGACGACGAGCGGCGGCTGCGCGTCGACGGCGACGACGACGGGAGCAGCGGCGCGACGACGGCGACTGCGCAACCACGGCGACGATGACCATGGATAGTGTCAGTGAGAGCTTCAATGGCATGAACAAGGCCAGTGCCATCGCCCACTGTCCAATGATCAGTGAACCACGTGATTTCTATCTATAATTTCAGTTTTTTTAGAATTTTCCGTTGTAATTTGCGAAAACGAAGGGACCATTAATTATGCCGATTTGCTGCTGCATCCGCTGACCCATCCATCATCGTTCTTGTGTTAAGCCTGTTGCTGTTCCACACATGGCACTGCCAGGGTTGGTCTCGATTACCACAGCGACGACGACGGGATTGTTTCGATTTCATTTTTTTTTTGCTTTTTTCCCGTGCGGGTGGTGTAACTGAACCGCACAGGATAACCTATTATCATGTGCGGTCGACTTAATACGATCGCACGGGATAATCGATTTTTTCGTGCGGTTACGTTAAGTCGACCGCATGGAATAATCGATTATCCCGTGCGGTCAGCCCGCCCGCACGTGAAAATACCGATTTTCCCATATGAGGAGCTGCAGGCGGGCCGAGTGACCGCACGGGATAATAAATACGACCGACCGGAAAAATAGGGTATTGTAGTAGTGGCAGCTTGGAACGTTGTTGGCTGTTGTCATTTAGCTTAATATGAATATCCGTAAAATTTTCATGTAACTTTATTCTTTTACAATTATGTAAAATTTAGTCTTTTTCCTTACTTCAGACTCTAAAGAGATATTAATAGCAAATTTTACGCTAATAAATGTTATAGCTCTTAATATATCCTCATTCCTCAACGACCCTAAAATCGCCCTTAAAATTTTCAGGATGGTCTAAGTCCTAAGCATAGGCATTGGGAAATATAGTGAAATGAGAGTTTTGCCACATCTACTTGAGGCTAGGCACATGTCTCAAATGCCGCTTTTGTCGATCAAACAAACTGTTCAAATGTGATTCCATGAACACACGTGTTTGTTTATAAATGTGTTAGTTTGATCAAATAAGTTGGCATTGACTTCAAATTGCACCAAAGTAGTTCAATGATCATCTTGTTTGTGTTATGAATGCTCTAGAAATTCAAGCTGTATATCGGGCAGTCAAAGAGAACAAAGGGTGGAGCTGGGTTTTTTTTTCTGCTCCATAGCTCCACTCCAACCTAAAAGACCCACCACCCTTTAATTTTTTTAACATATTTAAAAAAAAGCCAAACTCACCTCAAACTCATTTTTTTAACATATTTACACATATTTTTTTAACATATTTATACATATTTTTTTAACTACCCCAAACTCACCTCCTCACATCTCTCTCCCTCCCTTCCGTAACCCTCAGCTCGCCCATAGGCAGGTGCACATGTGGTGGGGCCGATGGCGGCACTCTGACGGGGACGAGCGGCGCTTGCAGGGATGAACAACCTGCCTAGGGCTTCACGAGAGATTGGGGATTGCATTTTTTTCCATTTTTTTTTAATTTCAGACCTAGAGCTTAAATCTAGCCAAACACTTTTCAGTTGGTCTCTAACTTCCACAGGAGCCAGCTCCCAACGAAGTGGTAGTTTGGAGCCCTATCAAATGGGGCCAGAATATAGCAGTTCACCATAATAGCGTACCACCATCAAAATACACTGGACTTCTGCAACATGTTACAATAGTTGTCCCTGTTGCAGATTTGCAGCATATTGATGGTTATCATGAAAGACAGATGCTTCAAGATCATTATATAGCAACAGACTCATCTGAGATGAACGAAGGAAGTGAAGAGAGCAAGAGATACACATCTGAAACTTCTTTGGTGGCATGCCTGATGGACAGTCCATTAGCACGGACGCATGGTGTAGAAAGAATAGGAATAGGAAGCACTAGAAAATCTGTCAGCAGAATTAGGACATCAACTGGAGGAGAGGGTTGTGCACCTTCAACGAAACTTAGAAGTCAATCTGGACCTACAGTATGAGGTGGCCCGTGAGGCAAGCTAAAGGGCGTTCAAAGTGCATCTATGTGTCATTCAGCCTAGGCCTTCCACATCAAGCACTTGGGAAGCCTTCACAGGGAAGATTGAAATACTCAGAATTGGTCATGAACCACGGAGAAGACTGCAACTTGACCGTGAAGGTCTCAGGGGCTATTACGAAGAATATGAGTACCGGGGACCCACACAGCCTAAATATCCAACTAGAGATAGGAAGTGGATCGAATCCATCTGTAATGTAATAGAGTAGGACTTTTTCGCAATGTTGCCTTATGTTCTATGGCAGGACCTAGAGTCCCGATTGAGTACTACCATGTAATAGATTAGGAAACTAATACCATGTCTGGCTAGGTTTTCCTCTTTGTAACCTTGCTCCCCTCCAACCTATATAAGGTGGGCAGGGAGCCCTCCAAGGATATAGCACTGTCAGATAATCAGATCAATATACATCCGGCGGATACAATCCCCAAACAGAAGTAGGGTATTACCTCTTATCGAGAGGGTCTGAACCTATTTAAATCTTTGTCCATCCACTTTTAGGTCTCATGCGCTAACCCTTTTTCTAATCGACAGATAGGCTGGTACTTAGGATGCAATCTTGCCAATGAATGCTGGCTTAATCAAGGAGGAGGACATGGGCAAGTGCTGTTGCCATTTTTAAAGAGCTATTGGGGCAGTGTGGTTCTTTTGGAAACTTGTTTTTCTTTCTGCATTTTTATTGTTTTTCTATATTTTTATGTTTATACCCATAAAACATTTTTTCATAGATGTGTACTGAATTAATGCCTTTCATTATTCATAACATTGTCAATGCAATTGCACAGTTGAAAGAAAAACTCACCACAAGCCTTATCAATTTTAGCCACCGGCTAGTTGTCAATACCTTTTCATGAAACGAGAGAAAATCAAAGCTTGCAGATACTTTGATCCATGCTGTGCTAAGTGCTTGCATGCGATAAGACAGAGCTGTCACTAAGTGACCAGAACATCTTAATCAGCCACATGGATGATGTTTACCGGAAGAAGAATCAGTCTTCATCGGACCAGGATTGAAACTGTACCAAGCTTTGCTGGCAGGTTTTGCTCTGTTGTATTTCCTGATGCTTCCTAGCCCTACCATGTCTACATGGTTTCACAAGAAAAAAATGATGGGAGGATTTCATCAGTATCGTGCAAGTATGAGGTCTCCTCTTTTCACCCTTCAGTTAGGCTGTTTTTCCTTCTGTGAATTGTGATTCTGCTCAACCATTTCCTCTCACACTTAAGTATATATACTAGTAATCGTGCACGTGCAATGCACGTTTTTCATAAAATATATCATAGGAGTACATTGAATGTTTGGAAACTATATCTACCAAAAACAATTTATTCAACCAAAATTTATAAAATATATCTCCTATGTAACTGTAAAAAAATATAGTAACCAACATTATCGGTACTTGTAAACATGGGCATGACTGCCTATTTTGTGCATATTTTGATAGGAGCGAACAAAATAGAACCGAAGCCAGAGGCTATACAAACTAACAAAAAACGGCTCTCTCTCTTCGAGAGAACTGTACCAGCCTTTTTGCTCTGCAGCTGCTTCACTGATTGATCTCGTAAAAAAAGAATTTGTCGACAATGTGCTGAATTGACCATCCCTCTTTCTTGAAGTTTCTATTGTTTCGCTCCATCCAAATTCCCGGCAGTGGCCAGCAGACCACAGCAAGAAGAGGGTCCTGAGCCCTTTGCGTTGCATCTTTTCTGATGAAATCTTGTGGCACCACCATTCCAATACTGAACAGGCCGAAGGAGGGCTTGCTGAAGAAACTTCAGTCAAGCACAGGCTTATTCCTGCCCGGATGGCTTTAACTAATCTACTCTTCATGAACAAGTGATGAGATGTCTCGAGGTTCGATGCATAGGGGACAAAACTAATTGTTTGGCCAACCTCTAAGTTATAAACAACAACAATCCATAGGCGATTCTAAGCTAGGAGACAAGCAAAAGATTAATTTGCACCTCAAAGTCGAAGGGGCCTGACTTCCAAACAGGTTGCATCAAATCTAATCTGATCAATACCTTAAAATCAAATTGCCATGTATGCTGGCTTTGCCATGTAGATGCCTAATTCTGACCTTCGCCATGAGTTCCTTTGGTGAGTGACAGTGTCACCCCTTCCAGCAAGCAGCGTCAAATCCCAAAATATTCCGTTAAGAACCCCATTGATAGGTCATGCCAAACATCATCTATCCAATGATTGTCAACCGGCACGACCTGTACTGCCATGTTGTTTCAGAAATGCATGAATAATGATTGCTCTGTTGTTTTTAAACTGCACGAAAAGTGTAGCATTATATGCAGTTAGAACAATGTTGAGTGTTTCTAAAAACATGGTTTAGTCCTCATCTAAGAACCTAGCAAAGGGTTCGGAATTGGCAAAATCCTGACATGTAAACAAAATACAGAGGACACAAAATTACCAGTGATTTCACCAATTATTAAATTCCTTATGTTAAACACCCAATCTTTTTTATAAGTTAATATGCATGTTGAAATCACTAAAATGTAGATCCAAACCACAAATTTACTATAGTGTTGACAGGCAACACCACATCACCATAATAAAGCTTCAATTAGCAATCAACAGATCAAGAAAGCCTGAGAAAAGAGTCAATATGTATCAAAGATATAGTAGGAGCAGTACAGTACCTTGTCTTGGCACATATGGAGAGTTAGATCCCCATGCCAATGGTGTGTGTAAACTACGGGAAATGGAATAGATGGCATAGCATACTATGCATCAGATGACATTCACCATAATGATGGCAATGGTAAGTTTCCTTTTATAAGGCACTGCTCAGTCCAACTTAGGCAGATGTACCCAGATCAATGAACCCAACTTAAGCAGATGTACCTGGGTCTCTTCAGCAATGTTATTACCACTTAAAAGAAAGGGTGTCAGAAATCGAAGTCATTCTTTAGATAACCCAGGATGCTAATTAATGTAGTCTAATACAGGGTTCAATATTTCTTTTTCGGCGTTTATATCGGAGGGTGTCGATATACCGAAAATTCGGAAATTTTGAACAAGATTTGGACAAATTTGAACAAAATATTGCCAAATTCACAAAAAGAATGAAAAAAAATTAAAATTTTGGCCGAAATAATATCATATCGAGGAGGGGGGGGTGTTGCGATAGGACCAAAACTTCCAAAATTTTGGAAATTTTGTTCCGGAATTTTGAACCCTGGTCTAATATTGATTATCTTAACAATGTTACTTCAGCATTGCAGAAATACTTCACATATATATATGTATATCAATAATAAAGTAATCATTACAAGACCGAATCATAGGTGCCACTGTTCAAATATAGAGATGGCGTACATAGAGTTTATACACTACAAAGTGATTGCAAGTTGATCAAAATCCAGAAAACCTGATTGAAAATTTATATTAGTATGTAGATGAGTACTCTTGGCAGATTTTATTTATTTTATCAAACTTCTATTGATCTGATCGAACAATGAAATATGAAATCCCAAGAACACTTATACTTGAATGCCAGGTATAACCTATGTAATGGGTGGTCCCTAGCCACATCAGGTCTGGCTAGCGCTTGCGTCGTCCGCAATGGCTGGTGCAGAGGGGTTCGGCTAACCGGGGCGGCGGGGCGGCATAGTGGGAGATCCCGACAATGGCAGGGAGAGCCTGGCGTGGGTTCGGAGGGGATCGATGTACGACCGGTGGCTGAGCTACAGAGGGCGTGAGAGCAGGCAGAGGGGATGCGGCGGATGCATCAACTGTGGGCGGCGGTGGCGGTGGCGGCGGCACCCATGCCCTCCATTGCATCGGGGCATCACCAAGGGAGTCCCCTCGCGATGCGGCGGCAGCGGCGACCATGGAAGTGGAATAGCAACGGTGGCAACACGATGACCTGCAGCAAAGCCGACGACGGATGGGGATGCAGCGATTGGGTGGCGTCACGGTGGGGTCAACGCGTCCGCGGGCGCTACGCATAGCCAGTCCTGGGCGTTTTGAGCCGTTGGATGATAGCGATGGACGGTAGGGATTGATCCGGATGATTTGGCCTGTAGGATTGGAGGGGTACAACTCCTCCTTTTTATATGTGTGTATCTATATATATGAAAATGGTTCTATACTCCTAGGGAGTATGTACTCCCTCTCCCATCCACCGTTGATTAATCCATCCCAATCTCATGTGTGCTACCGGGTTTAGCAGGCAAACCCGTTTTAGTTTTTCGTGTTAAAAAAATTGCGATTAAAAACTGATCACGGTATATTCGGGCTAGTCAAACCGTTTAATCTGGGATTTAACACCGGGTATATGCATTCATCCAGGTGATGAGCCGGCGGTGGCAGTGGCGATCCCCGGACGACGATGTCGATCCAACATCGATGGCGGCTAGCACAACCCGTCTTTCTAAGCGATGCGCAGGCAGATCCAACCCCATCCATCGAAATAGCAGAGACGGCGCCGCCGCCAGCCCGGCTCTTCCTCCAGGTTTCACGGCATGCGTGCCCCTTCGTAATCACCGGCGTACTCCTGTGCAGTGGCTCATCCATAAAAACAGCGGCGCCGAACTCCTGATCTCAAATCCCTGATCATGGCTTCTGTGGTTAGTGTGTTTGATGTGTAGATCTGTATCCTAATGTCCGACGAATGAAATGATGCTAAAGTTCAGTAATCCATCTTCATCTTCCATTCTGTTTTCGCAGTCATGCCGATGCGAGCTAGAACCATGTACACGTACCATGGAGAGCTAGCAGTGCAGGGCTGCAGGCCGACGGAAGAACCCCATGGAGAACAGCGTGACGGCACGATGTACACCAGCACCAGGTGATTGATGTCGTCATGGTGTTCGTATTTTCCTTGCATTTTCGTTCATATCGAGGATCCCTTTCATTTTTCTGTTTTTGGAGGAGATTTCATTTTTCTGGATGCGTAGAATTTTTCCCCCGTGATTTTGGTGGTTTGGATTGCATTCTTTTCAATGTCAACCTAATTTATTCTTCTGTTCATTGAATGATTAAGGTCCTGATTTCTTTCTTGCAGACGGCAGCCACCCGGCGGCAGAACACATTAACGACCTTAACTCAACCCAGCGACACCAGCCCATATATGCATTGGGAAAAAGTTTTTGTTTAGAGATTGTGATTTGGCAGAATCGGGTATATATTACTAAAAAATCAGATCTGTGTTACAGTGGAGTATGGACTGTACTTTGTCTTTGTAATCAGCTTCACTTGTTCTTTTTAATTTGGAAATACATTTCGCTTTTTTGAATCTTTGAGAACAAATACTGATACTGACACTTTTGGATCATCATACATCCACGGAGCCCAGTATAGTTTGTGCTGGTGTGTACTGGAGTAAAAAAATAAATATACCGCTACTAACTTTAAAAATATAGTATGTACGGCTACTAACATTAAAAACAGTATGTACTTAAAAAAAAAGGTATATACTGCTACTGACTTAAAACACAGTATGTACTAATAAATAAAAAAAGTATATATAAATATAGTTGTGTTTGCAAAGTGAGCGTAGCTCAATTGGTTAAGTTCCTGATGGCGGAACCAGTCCACCCGGAATCAAGTCCTACACTTGACACGGGTATTATTTAATTTACAACTAACTATTCTTAAATAGGAAGAAAGATGTGGTTTGTTTGATGTGGTGTCAATGCTATTCAGGATCCATACCAGTCAACTTACAGCATTCAAATGAGCCCTCCAGCATATTCCCAAAGCACAATACAAGAAATGATGAAAACAAACGCAGCATATTCCCAATGCCGCACAATACAAGAAATGATGAAAAAATAGGAAATGGAATTACATTTGGACTTGGTTCGGTCGATAGATAGTGGCATACCTGAGTCCAGCCAGAAGTAGACGTTTGTTGTCAATATAGGAGATGGATTTGGAGATTTTTACTGTATATTAATTTGACCCTAAATGGCATATATATTGAGTATACATTCGTATCCATCGGAGGACATACTACTACACTTAACAGTCGCAACAAGTTCATTTTGCTACAATTCCCAATTCTTATTTTGCTATTAATCCAAAGAGATATTAATAGTAAATTTTACGCTAATAAATGTTGTAGCTCATAATATATCCTCAACGACCCTAAAATCACCCTTAAAATTTTCAGGATGGTCGAAGTCCTAAGCACAGGCATCGGGAAATGTACTGAAATGAGATTTTTGCCACATCTCACTACTAGAGACTGCGAAGCTACCGTGGTCTCAGATGCCGCTTCTGTCAATCAAACAAACGGTTCAAATGTGATTCCATGAGCACATATATGTTTGTTTTTAAGTGTATTAGTTTGATCAAATAAGTTGGCATTGATTTCAAATTGCAGCAGCAAAGTAGCTCAACAATCATCTTGTTTGTGTTATGAATGCTCTAGAAATTCAGGCCATATATCGGGCAGTCAAGGAGAACAGAATATAGCAGTTCACCAGAACAGCGCGCCACCATCAGAATACACTACTTGTGACTTCTGCAGCATGATACGCAATTATATTGTCCCTGTTGCAAACTTGCAGCCTCTTGATGGTTATCCTGACAAACTGATGCTTCAAGATCATTATATAGCAACAGACTCACCCGAGGTGAACGAAGGAAGTGAAGAGAGCAACACATCTGAAACTTCTTTAGAGGCATGCTGATGGACAGTCCATTAGCACGAACACACGGTGTAGGAAGAGTAGGAATAGGAAGCACTAGGAAATCTGTCAGCAGAATCAGGACATCAAATTGAGGAGAGGGCTTTGCACCTTCAACGAAACTTAGAACTCGTTCTGGACCTAGCCAAGTAGAACCTCACACTCAAGCCTAAGGGATCTGACATGGAGTGACTGTTCCGTCCAGCTCTCTTCGGGCACAGAGGACCGTCTTGTCCGGCATTCGACAGGCGACCAGCTCTACTCAGCTAGCTCAGCTTACCGGGCTTTCTTCCTAGGCTAGCACTCCTTTACTTGCGCCGATCTGCTATGGCAGGCTAAAGGCCCTGTCAAGTGCAATCTATTTCTCTGGCTTGTGTTCCAGCAGCGTTGTTAGACAACTGATCTACTGAAAAAGCGCGGCATCGACAGCCACTCGGTTTGTCCTTTTTGCGCCCAGGAGCTTGAAACGATGAACCATATCCTCCTCTACTGTGTGTTCGCACGCTAGGTCTAGCATCATATCATGTCCCCCTCTTATTGGCTAGGTCTCGCTCCTTCTCGTGGCTACTCTCTCCAAGACTAGTGGCTGTCTGGTAGGACCTGCCTGCGTGAGCATCTTCGTAGGGGTTTTGACTCTCTAGTTCTCTTGGTTTCCTGACAGCTGTGGAAAGAGCAGAACTCCAGGATTTTCAGCTCCTCTCTCTTACCAGTTTCGGTGGTTTTAGAGTTCATCGTTCAGGAGGGCCATCTCTGGTCTTTGGCTGGTGCCGCTTCTTTTGGAGGCCTATTGAGAGCATAGCGGGTTTCCTCCACCGCCCTTCTCCCGCTATATAGGAGTCGCAGCTTTAAGTTTCTTTCATAGTTTTTTAACCTTTCTCAGTTTTTTCCTTGTCCCCTGGCAATAATGGTCTTCTAGTCATTGCGTTATGTATCAAAAACTCTTTTCTTCTAATATATTAACGGGCCATTTTTTTACGCATTCGCGAAAAGAGACAGGGAGTGACCCAGCTTAGACCATGGGAGGTGGCTTAAGGGAGAAAAGAGAAGAGCTCATAGATCGACAATGCCGATGAAAACCTGTCATTATTTTTTTCGTTTTGATGAAACTATGTAGATAGAGATAGTGGGGATAGGAAGCATCAGAAAGTGCTACAGAGCAAAACCTTCCAACAAAGCTGGGTAACATATTTGTCATGGTCAGTTCAAGACTGATTCTTACTCCGGGAAAGTTCAGACGTGTGGCAGGCCAAGCTGTTCTGGTCACTTAGTGACAGCACTTGATCTCATGTTACATTCAAGCATTTAGCACAACTTGTGCTCGCATCCTTCAATTTTTTTTGTCTTGTTTTGTCAAAAGGTATTTAACGGCCAGACGATGGGCTAATTTTCAGTGAGCCGTGGTGTGGCAAGGTTGTCTTTCGATCGTTTGCATTGTGTATGTCACCACTCACCAACAATTAAAGAGCATTGCTTCAGTGGTCAGAAGTTTTCTTCGATTATAAAAAAAATTCTTGTATAAGTTATTTCTTTTTCTACCGTGTTACTACGAAAGGAAGAACTTCCAAAAAAGTTTTTTATTTTTTTAAAAAAAAACTCTTAAAGGTAAAGAAAACAAAACAAGGGAAAAACAACTTCCATGCTCTCATGAAGTTAAAAAACACAAATATATATTTATTGCTTTTGGTCACTAAATTGAATCAACTTGGTTATCTCTGTACCGTCAAGTGCTAACCAAGCTAATATACGCATGTTAATTAACAAGCCTGAACTAGTAAACTGCACTAAGTAATGGAAGCCTGCCTGTTATTTGTTTGTAATAGTTTCTGGGGTGGGGTTGGTCCAAAGACCAAAGTTATGGACCATGAATGCTCGTGTGTTTGATGCAAATTACAAATTGCACATTCAAGCTAGTAGTTTCACTGGTGGAGAAACGATTTTTACTCCCGGTTGGAAACCTTCCTATAGTCTTGGTTTTCCAACCGGGAGTAACAACCCGGGACTAAAGATCGCTATCTTTAGTCCCGGTTCAAATACCCGGGACTAAAGATGTGGTCCCGGTTGGATGGTTTTTTTCTTTTTTTTTTCTTTTCTCTTTTTTTTCACTGTTCTTTTGCTATTTGCCCAAATCATCTCAGATCAAATATTCATAGCAAATCATTCACAGCATTATCTCATATCAAACATTCACAGCACACAGCAATATAGTTCATCCAAATCATTCACAGCAATAGTTCATCCCAAATCATTCACACAATAGTTCATCCCCAAATCATTCACAACAACAACACAAATCAAATCACGCATTCAACACAGATTGTATCAATCAACACAGATCGAATCGCACATTAAGGAAAAAAAGAAAAAAAAAATCCACGGCAGCACCGGCTCCACCGCCTGCCGCCGCACCGGCCTCCGCGCCGACCACCTCCCCCTTCAGATCCGGCGGCGGCCGGCCGCCTCCCCTCCGGATCCGCCGCCGCTCGGCTGCCGCGGCGCGAGGCCACCTCCGCCCCGCTGCGCGAGGGCCCCGCCGACGCGCCCTACTGCCACCGCCGTCCGGCCGCTGACGGAAGAGAGGGGAGGAATAGAATGTGGAGAGGAGGAGGAGGAAGAGGAAGAGATGTGAGGAGGAAGAGATAAGGAATAGAATTTATTAACTCCTCGATCTCGCGCACGCCTCGTCCTCTCCGCCACGCATGCGTGCATGCCGATCTTTTATTCCGGTTTAGGCTACCAATCGGGACTAGAAACCAACCAGGACTAAAGATAATAGGGATCTTTTTTTCCGGTTAGTGTTACCAACCGGGACTCAAAATAGATCTTTAATCCCGGTTGAGAATACCAACCGGGACTAAATATAAAAAAGTAGCTCTAACCTTTTGAACCGGGACTAAAGATAATCTTTAGTTCCGGTTTTTATTGCAACCGGGACTATTGTGGGATTTTGGCTGACTGACCAAAGATGGTTTCTCCACCAGTGTTTAACGATCATTTGGTTGGCGTCATGACTCATGAAAGCTAAGAAATTCGCCCCACATGCCAGTCAACCAAGGAGGATAAAGTAGCAGCTGGCCCTGTTGCAAACTTGCCATTGCCAGCCATGTGGTTGCAGTTGCAGTTGAAGGCTTGCAACCATCCATTCCATGGTTGTTTTATGAGGAGGATAAAAGTTACTCCCTCCGTTTCACAATGTTAGACTTTCTAGCACTATTTATATTCATGTAGATATTAATGAATCTATATACTTATATGTGTCTAGATTCATTAACATCTATACGAATGTGGGCGATGCTAAAAGACTTTCTAGCATCGCCCACATTCATATAGATGTTAATGAATCTAGATATATGTGTGTGTGTCTAGATTCATTAACATCTATATGAATATGGACAATGCTAGAAAGTTCTACATTATGAAACGGAGAGAGTTAATGAGGTGAGTTACAATGTGATGAAGAGAGGAAGATGTACACATTAGCGAGCTACAAAATGTGTAACTTAGCTTCTTTGGAGATAAATCTGGTGGATAATCCAGTTATTCAGTAGAAAGTAGGAACAGGAGGCTCTAGGAAATGCTATAGAAATTTTGGAACACATATGCAACAGGAATCGAGTCAATCAAGCTGATTTGATGAGAGCCGAGAAGTACATGAGGAGTTGCAGTCTTGCATAAACTGTCCTCCCCGCCACTACTAAGATATACACATCAGTGTGTGCAACTTTTTCGGTCTGAACCTAGCTCCCCTTAGGCAAACTTGATAGTATGTTAGCATGATCCAATGGTGTAGGAAAAGGAGGCACCAGGAAAGTGTAACAACAGCACAATGGATACCATTAGAGGATAGGGTTGCTCGCCTTCAAGTCTATTCCTGAGCAAATGTTTAAGGAGGCCGGGCTTAGCTTAGTCTTGGTCCTCTTGGCCTCGAGAGATGGAAGAGTGCAAATGTGCAATCACCTAGTCAAGCTCGAAAGATCCGGCCTATGGCCACTGTGGCATTGGAGGGGAAGAGTTGGGGGTTGATGCCCATGAGACTGAGTTAGCTTAGCATGAATATCCATATAAATTTTCATGTAATTTTATCTCTTTTGAAACAAATGTATAAAATTTGGTCATTTCAGATACTTTGACTTAAAGAAATATTAATACCAAATTTTACACTAATAAATATCGTAACTCTTAGAATCCTCTCAACGACCTTAAAATCACCCTTAAAAATATCAAGTAGGTCTAAGATCTAAGAATAGGCATTGGGAAATGTAGTGAAATGAGCTTTTTGTGAAATCCTTTTTTTTTGTTTGCACCATCCACTTTAGGCTGGACCCATGACCTAAGATGCTACCCTCCATCAATCAAAGAAATGGCCCGTTCAGCAGTTTGAAAAGCGTGCTAATGGAAATCGAGGTGGAATCTACATCTTAATCGGAATAAAATGGGTCAGGTACTTTTTGTGCTAAACGGTATATTTTGTGAAAAAAAATTCTATATAGAAGTTACTTTATAATATTAGATAAATCTATTTTTTAAAATTTATAATACTTAACTCAATTAATTACACGATAGTGGCTTTCTTGTTTTCCGCGCTCTAACTTAATTTTCATCTTCATTACAAACAAACACCACCTTGTGATTGAACACACATTGTATTTGTTTTAAATGTATTAATTTGATCTCTTTTTTGCGGGGAAAGTATTTATTTGATCTAATAAGTTAGAAAAGATTGCACATTGCACTCATGACCCAAGTAGTTCAACGAGCACGCACTTGGTGTTAGGAAAGCTCTAGAAATTCAGGCCCACATGTCAGGCAATCAAGGAGAACAAAATAGCAGTTGGCAGAGCCACCTTGAGAATACACTAGTTCTGACTTCTTACAGAAGTTGTCCTTGTTGCAATGCCAACCATTTGGCCCCCATGCTTGCAATGCAACCAGCCTCTTTATGGTTATCACAACAAACGGATGCTCCTGGATCATTACATATATCACAACAGACTCAACCAAGGTGAACAAAATAAGTGAAGAGAGCAAGAGATACTCATCTGAAAATTCTTTCATGGCAAACCTGATGGACAGACAGTCCATTAGTGTGAATTATATGGCGCAGGAAGTAGGAATAGGAGGTACTAGGAAATACGGCAGCAGAGGGACAACTTATGCTGGAGGAGATAGCAGCACACCTTCAACAGGCAATCTATTTCGTCCGGGACCTACCAGATGAGATGGCTCACATGAGAAGCTAATTAGAACGTTGCGCTATCCTGAGACTAAGGTAATGTGGGAGGAGAAGAGCTGATGTCCATGATCAAGCTAGAGTTGAGAGCAGGGTACTACAACAGCGTCGTAGTGTGGCTGATTTCTCGGAGAGTTGGAGTTGGTCAAAGTTAGCTACGAATGTTCATTTATATCTTAAATATTTAAAAATATCGAGAAGAGAGAACTGCTCTGAGACATATATGATTAGTACCCTTCACCAAGAAACATCAGATTAATTTAAGAGTGAGAAGAGATGGTGGTGCAGAATCACAGAAACAGCCTAACGTAAGTGAGAAAGAACAGAGAAGAGCTGATAATTTCATAATGCTGATGGAGAACTCCCGTCAGACCTTTTTTTTTAATCTTTTTGACGAAAACTATTTAAACAAAATAAGAATAGGAAGCATCTGGAAATGATATAGAGCGGAACCTTCCCGAAAAGCTGGGTAACATGTTGGCGATGATTAATTCAAGATTGGCTCTTATTCCGGAGTAAGAGTTGCAGATCTACATGTTCTGTTCACTTGGTGACATCCGCAAATCTCTTGTTACTTTCAAGCATTTAGCAAAACCTGTGTGCCTATCCTTCATTTTTTTTTCTCTCTTTTTTTTTTGTCAAAATGTATCGACAGCCAACGATGGGCTAATGCTGATTCAGGCATGGCGGGCTGGTGGCAAGGATTACAAGTTCTCTTCCATTCTCTTCAAAAATATGGAGTATTTGTTTAGGTATTTCTGCCATATTATTATGAAAGGAAAAAAAAAACAGGTATATGGGAAGCACAGCTGCACGGCAAGCGAAGTTATGCACAATCGTTGTTAGCTGTTTGCAATAAATAAATAAACAGCTTGAGGGAATCTGTAAAAAAAAACTGAATAGCCAACTTTCAAACTTTCAAACATAAAAAGAAAATCAAGAAAGGTAAAGAAAACAAACAAATAAACAAAGATAAATTGGCAACAAACCAAAATGGCCCTTAACTTTTGAAAATTTAAAAATATTGAGACCTAATCGAAGACATACTAACTTCGGCTAACTCAGCTCGAGGCTTTGACCCTGACTCTATCCTTGGTAAATGGGCATTGGGAAGTGTAGCGAAATGAAATTGTTTCAACCTCTACTTCTGGCTGGACTCAGGGTCTCAAATGCCAGTATCTATCGTCCAAACCAAGTTCAAATGTAATTCCATTCCCTGTTTTTTTTTTCATCATTTCTTGTATTGTGTGACATTGGGAATATGCTGGAGGGCTCATTTGAATGTTGCAAGTTGACTGGTATGGACCCTGAATGGCACTGACACCACATCAAACAAAACACAGGTCTCTTCCTATTTAAGAGTTAGAGGATATGGTGGAGCACAGTCACAATTCACAGAAGGAAAAACAGCCTAACTGAAGGGAGAAAAGATGAGACCTCATAGTTACATGATACTAATGAAACCTTTCTGTCAGTTTTTCTTTCTTTTTTTTTTGGGTGAAACCATGTAGACATGGTAGGGCTAGGAAGCATCAGGAAATGCAACAGAGCAAAACCTGCCAGCAAAGCTGGCTAGAGTTTTGGTCATGGTCCGTTGAAGAGTAATTTTTCCTCCGGTAAACATCATGCGTGTGGCTGATTATGATGCTCTGGTCACTTAGTGACAGCTCTGTCTTATCGCATGCAAGCACTTAGCACAGCATGTTCCCAAATATCTGCTTCCCTCCATTTTCTCATGTTTCATGAAAAGGTATTGATAACTAGCTGGTGGGATAATGCTTGGTGAGTTTGTCTTTCAACTGTGTAATTGCATTGACAATGTTATGAATAGTACTGAAGGGCATAAATTCAGTACTAATCTTTGAAAAAAAATGTTTTATGGGTATAAACATAAAAATATAGAAAAACAATAAAAATGCAGAAAGAAAAACAAGGTTCCAAAAGAACCACACTGCCCCAACAGCTCTTTAAAAATGCCAACAGCACTTGCCCATGTCCTCCTTGATTAAGCCAGCATTCATCGGCAAGACTGCATCCTAACTATCAGCATCCTATCGAACCAAACACTTTATACTCATCTTATTTTTACATCTACATCTCCAACACCATATGTGCAACATAGGTGAGGGATTTGGGATGCATCTTGAGTTGGTGGCACCATAGAAACCCAGATACCACTGCCTTGCGCCATTGTAGGCCTGGAAGGCATCAGGAATGCAAGGAGCTCTGTGCCTGCATCCATGGTGACCATCGCCATCTTGATCGCTCCGTCATGCGTGGGATGAGACTCTCGCTCCATGAATTCATCTTCAGTCTGTCCAGTAGTGTCCGCAAATTCCATTTTTCTCATCTTACATCTTAGAACTAATACACAAACCTATTTGAAACGAAATTATAGATACCTAAGATTCATGGTTGGTTGTATATATGCGCATTGTGTAGAGGCTGGAGGTGTAATTGTGCTCATCGTTCTATTTAGTTCACTGAATATTTCTTTCACAAACTAATACATATCATTTAATGGGCCAGAAATCCAATTGATGATGGTGACCATGACACATTTGTGGAATCATGATCAGGTTCATCTCCATTGGTGGATGCATGGATAGAACTGGCTATGCAAGTGCATCTCAAGAAATGGTCCAAAACTACCACTAGATAGGCGGGATGATGCCATGAAAATCATTTGTTTTGTTCTTTCTGGATAAAGATGAAAACTCAGTTGTTAGGAGTTGATGCAGGAACTAATAAAATGTTCCAGTCATCATCCGTTACTGCCACTCAGTGTGCTCATGAATACCTCTGGTTTTGCTCCAGCTGATGAAAGGGAATGCATTCAAGTGGCATTTATGTTCATTTCTCATTTGAATTGTGATCCTAACATAATGCATGTATTCGATGCTATGGTATTGTAGGTTCGAGATAATATAGGAGCACTTAATAAGATGAGCAGAAAAAATGATTCGACAGCATAGTTGGCCAGAAAGTATAAATTAAAGAAGTGGCAACACCTCGTGCCTGCTTCAAGATTTCAGATAAAACCGACCGACTTTTGAGAAAAAGCAAGTACAAGAGATACTTGCCAATGACTTGCATCATTGATCAAGTTGAATTGAGGTTTGATCTCTGATGGCCCTGAAATCTTATAACCGATATATTTTTGTTCTATCGCATGTCGTTGGACTAGGAGGCACCGGAGAAATGTAGAAGCCTGAGGTGAATTTACACGTCTCCAGCTTCTACTCTGCTACTGCCTTAACTCTTGCTACTTAGTATTTCCATTCCTTTTCGATACTATTACCGCGTAGTGTTAGTGTATCTAATGTACAAGCTTGAATTCTGTGTTTAAGTTGTTTTAAATTGATGAGTAGAAATATGAAACTTGTTCTGATAATAAAATTTACAAATGATACGGGGATATTGTTGAGTAAACCAGACTATCAAAGTATACTGCTTTCTTTCATATGTTATTTACTCTTTTATGGGCGTGTGGGTTTTGATTGTGTACGTCCTAGTTATGTAGAGGTTAGGAGTCTTAGTATGGTTTAAATGTAATCCTCTGATATCAATAAAACCTTCATTTATCTAAAAATATAGCACACTGCTAAAAAGTTGCCACTTACAGATATTGCAGAATGTTAGAAAATAAATCAAGTACAATATCATGATAGTTATCTGTTGTCATAGATAGAATATCAAGAAGGCACAGATCATATACAAATGGTAATTCACAAAGGCATCTAAGACATGTAGAATCGCGCAGCAAGAACTAAACCAACAAGAAAGGGGTGAACGGTTGAAGTACCAAAAAAATAAAACAAACTAAAAGTTACCCTTGAATTGATGGAACTCGGTATGATGGGAGTTGTTGTGTCGGTCTGACCACATGAAGACCTCCGGTCTAACCGGTGTAGGTGCTCCGGTCTGACCGGTCATTGCGCCAATGTCGCTTGTTGCCGCTGCCGGTCTAACCGCCGTGGTGCCGACGGTCTGACCGCCGGTATCCTGTCAGTGTAACCGCCGCACCCGAACAAAACACAAATCGAAGATCTCTCAAAGTAAATTGAATTTTATTGCTTCTATTTGTGTTTACAAAGCGCAAGAACAACACTCTCATAAATCTCGACTAAACTCGAAATCCTAACTTTTATCTAAACTTAACTCTCTCTCTCTCTCTCTCTCTCTCTCTCTCTCTCTCTCTCTCTCCAAAATGGATACAGACATAAACACTAGTAATAAGTAAGCACATGGTAACAAAATTTATGTCAAGAAGAAAAAAAGCTTGATGCACAGATAGAGGGTCCTGCACAAGCGCTTCTCACTATGCTAGATGCTATCCTTCAACTAAGTTAATTTGGCTGCACAGTTCCATTGAGCTATATACCTTCTAAGTTCTAATCATGAGTTTCATATTGGTGTGATGAGCTAATGACAGATAGCTCTGTCCTGCAGGAACCTCCGCATCAAGCCGATCAAAATAAAATCACCAAACAAAGTACACTCCATTATCAATTCGGGGATCAATGAGCAAAGTCCGTATGGTTGTTGCACTGCATCAGACCAAGCACATTTGCGTTAATCTTCCTTCTTATAAATGTAGAGAAGGTGATACCATCCTTGACACTATAATTTGGGATGCCATGGAAATACACTCAACATGTCAACCATTATACTGATGTACACTAGGGATGGGAGGCATCAAAGAAGGAATTGGCACCAAACCTCCTTGTCAACGTTCTGACCCCTATGGTTTGAGCTAAAGATCTACTCAAACTTGTGCTGATTCTTCTTGTATTTCTGGAAAAAAAACATAGAAAGAAACCTAATAAGAACTGGACGTTTGTATGAGGGAAGAACATTCAAAATTCTTGACCAACATATGATGCTCTGCAATCTACTTCAAAATCAAGGAGTGACCAAAGGTTCTACTACCCGAAGGCCAGGATCAAGTAAAAAGAATTCACGTGAGAATTCCTGTGTAAAACGCTAGATTTTAGGCTGGGGTCTAGGCATGTCCGAAGGTAAGCAAGTGCAAGTTGTAACTAAGATGGGCAAAAACACCAAGAAGTCAAACACATGCTAACATAATTATGAGTCATGACAGAGAACTCTGTCCTGCAGGAAACTCTACATCAACCCTGTATAAAAAAAATCACCAAACAACGTACACGTATTGTTATTGCACTGTTTCAGAACAAGCACATTTGCACTACTCCTCTCTCCTTATAAATGGGGAGAAGGGATACCAGCATCAAGTTTCAGAGAAGTTGATTGGCTTGATGCTGTTCTTTGTGATGTCATTGAAATATATCCAACCATTCTACATCACGGATGGGAGATATCGAAGAACCGAGGAGTGGAAACCATCAAATTTGAAAACAGACCAAATTTTCTCCTACCAAAGAATCATCAAAACATAGGAGCAACCAAAATTTCTCCTATGCAAGAACCAGTACCAATTAATAAGAAACTACCCGACAATTCCTATGTAGAAGACAAGATTTTAGCTAGGGTCTACCAGTATGTCCGGGCTACGGAGTTAAGTGCAACTGAAGGGATGATTCATACTAACCATCTTCCTCTGTAGCATAAGTTGTTGTCCTGCAATAGCAATTAGTACGACACCACTTGGTCCGGAAACTGTTTTTCCATATAGCAACATTTTGCAAATTGTGCAAGAACACTATTACAAGTTCAGCAATCAGCTTTACTTTATAGCATAGCACACTCTCAATGAGCTATTCACCTTCCTATATCATGAGTTTCAAATTTGTATGATGAGCAAATGACAGAGGGCTCTGTCCTGAAGCAATCTCTGCATCAAGTCAATCAAAAAAAAACCACTAAACAAAGTACACTCCAGTGTCAATTGAGTGATTAATGGTCATAATTAAGGCTTGTACGATTATTGCACTGGATCAGACCAAGCACATTTGTGTTGCTCTTCTCTTCTTATAAATGGAGAGAAGGAGAAGGCATACCACCCTTGATGTTTCAAACAAGCTGAAGAAGAGATAACTGACTTGACACTCTTCTTTGCAATGCCATGGAATATACTCAACCGTTATACTGTTGTACACTAGGGATGGGAGGCATCGGAGAAGCAAGTGGCACCAAACCTCATTGCCAATGTTCTAACCCCTATGGTTTGATCTAAGGATACCCTCAACCATGTACCTTACTTGATCAATGATCATAATTAAGGCTTGTACAATTGTTGCACTAGATTAGACCAAGTACATCTGTGTTCTCTTCTCTTCTTATAAATGGAGAGAAGGAGAAGGCATACCACCCTTGATGTTTCAGACAAGCTGAAGAAGAGATGACTGACTTGACACTCTTCTTTGCAATGACATGGAATATACCATTATAATGTTGTACACTAGGGATGGGAGGCATCGGAGAAGCAAGTGGCACCAAACCTCATTGCCAATGTTCTAACCCCTATGGTTTGATCTAAGGATACCCTCAACCGTGTACCTTACTTGAAGGTATTTCTAGAAAAGCATGGAAAGAAACCCCATAAAAACTTGTGAGTAATGGCATGATGAACATTCAAAATTAGATAACACAATATGCTACACGATCTACTTCAAAATCGAGGACGGGCCAAAAGTTCTACTACCCAAAGGCCAGGACTAAGTATAATTCGAAAAAAGTATAATCCGCCCGAGAATTCTATGTAAAACACTAGATTTTAGGTTGGAGTTCTAGGCATGTTCAGAGGTAAACATGTGTTAACAAAATTTCTGTTGAAATCCTCGCAAGGGAAAATTATGTTGAAATGAAACTAAGCCTACTGCACATGTAGAGGGGCTTGCACAAAGCACTTCGAACTATGCTAGCTGCAAAGTGAAGACAATCTTTCATCGTGAGTTCCAAGCTGAGGTGAAGAGCTCATGAATCATGACAGAGGACTCTATCCTGCAGGAAACTCTACATCAACGCTGTCAAAAAATCACCAAACAATGTACACTCTAGTACAATTGAGGATCAATGAACATGTCATGTGGACTTAATATGGCAAGTAAAACATAACTATGACTCGTATGGTTATTGTGCTATTTCAGACCAAGCACATTTGTGCTGCTCCTCTCTTCTTATAAATGGGGAGAAGGGATACCAGCATGAAGTTTAGAGAAGTTGATTCACTTGATACAGTTCTTTGTGATGCAATTGAAATATATCCAACCATTCTACATTAGGGATGAGAGACATCGAAGAATGAATTGGCACCAAATATCTTTCTTAATGTTATGCCTTTTTTTTCTTTGAAAGAAAGGCAAAAGATTTGCCTAGTATATTGATAGATAAGGAATAAAAGTATACAAAGGTTATGCACAGGGATTGTCAAAAGACGACAGTCCCAGGAAAAAGGCATTAGGTGATATCTCCTAGAATACCAAACTCTTGGAGTCTATATGCTCCTGCCTTCACCCAAGCTACAGCTTCCTCTTTGATCTTGGCTAGGATTGTGATGTTCTGGCCCCTTGGTTCTAGCTCAAGTTCATATATAGCATCTTCGTATCATTGTGACTTTTAGAGTTAAGACTAGCATAGTCAGGATGTTCGAAAGTACTTATTCCAACATTTAAATGAAGCTTAAATGATGTTCAGTTCTTTTGTGGGTCTAGAAAGAAACATGGAAAGGACTGTGATAAAAAACTTTGTATTGTTCACGAAGTGTAATAAACTGGAAAGCTATGTAACTTGTTACAGATAGATACTCCACTGCCAGAGAGAACTTGAGACTTGAGCTGATAAGCTAGACACAACACAACACATACTTCCTTGGAGGCAATATATAACACATTACTAAAGCTTCCATTATTAGTGTTGCATTCATGTATGCAACCTTTCATTCTGAGCCTTCTTTGGAGGCAAACCTGATGGACAGCCTATTAGCGGGAATCCCATGGTGTAGGAACAGGAGGCACCAGGAAATGCGACACCAGACTGCAGAAATGTGATGGAGGAGAGGGCCGTAAACCTTCAACAAACTGACAGGTCTATTCCGAGTACATACAGCAGTGCGACGAAGAAGGAAGATTATTTCTCTCTTTGGTTTCCCCTCACTTTCTTCCTGAACTAAAAGACCACTTTCTGCACGAAATCAACAATGAAGCTGCCCAAAAATCCAATTATAAGACGGTGTTTCTTAAGATAGTCCTTTGCAATTTGTTATGTACTGCTTAACTTTTGAGATATTTTGGGAGGGTAATGATACCCATATGGTCAATATTGATGGTGCCTATTACCAGCAACAACCAACGTAAAATACTCCACTAGAGTTTTAGCATATTGCAGCAAGGATCCTAGACTAGCAGCAAACCAAACATACATAAATATCATAGTGCATTAGTGCACAATGGTTGGATACACAGCACAGATGTTTTTATTATCAAGATTTGATAACCATAGTTTGGAGAATTGGAGGCTCAAATAAACTCATTCCAACATGGATTCTAACTCTTGCGTAAAAAAAAATCATAGAAAGGAGCCCGATAAAAAAAATTTTGTACAATTCATGAAGTGTAATCGGTCAAAATTCTCAATCGAACATGATGCTCTACTATCTACAACAAATTCAAAGAACGGCCAAATTTTCTCCAACCTAAGAACAATCAAAACTGAGTGGCAACCAAAATTTTTCCTAGGCAACAACCATTACCAAGTAATAAGAAACTACCCGAGAATTCCTATGTAGAAGACAAGATTTTGGCTGGGGCCTATCAGTCAATGTATATGTAGGTCCGGAGTTTAAGTGCAACTGAAGGAAAGATGATTCATACTCACCATCTTCCACTTGAGCACAAGTTGTTAGCCTACAATAGCAATTCGTACAGATACCACTTGGTCCGGAAACTGTTTTTCCATAAGGCAACATTATTGCAACTTGTGCAAGAACATTAGTACAAGTTCAGCTTTACTTTATGGGATATTTTGGAAGCAGCGTTTCTAGTCAAATATGATCATCAATGGTTCTTATCCCCAGCCATAGCATGACCATTGACAGGGGTCCAAATCAACTAGAGTTTATAAAACCAACCACATTATATAGTAAACATTGGCTTCAGAGTTCAGATCCACAAGGTTCACAGCCACTATAGCAAGTACAGATAAGGTAGAAGCTAAGTAACTTGTTCCAGCCTCATATAGCAGTTACAGATAGATAGTTTCACTGCCAAATAGTACTTGAGACTTCAGCATCTAAGCTAGACACAGCACATACTAACATACTAACATAGCTATATAGCGCAACTAGAAGCGCCCGACAGACACATGCCGCTTCTTGGATGTCCAGAATGTTTATTCCTGAAACGAGAGGCGGAGAAAGATCAGAGAAATGGAGATCGAAATGTCACAAAGAGTTAGCCGTTTTCACATTGCTGATGCTTACCATTTGTCCTTATATATACAGGCACCAGTTGCTACACCCCAAACCCCTCAGTAGAACTCGGCCGACACGGGCATGTCATCGAAGCTCCAAAGGTCCATGCTACTGGCCACATCCTGAGATCCATCAGAGCTCAGAAGGGTGTCAATCGACTCATCCGAACCACCATCGATCAGAAATTTCATGTACGGCTCCAGGTCAGCAAGATCAATGCTAGCATTCCCCATCACAGGAGGTACCATTGCATCACTGGCATTGTTCTGGAGGAATGCGGAGTCATCAACACCTGTCATGGTCGGTGCAAGCATGGAAGTTATGTCAGGGGTCTTGATATCATTCTCCTGGCTAAAGTCCGAGCAACCAAAGGAGTTGCTCCCTTGATCAGAGGACAGGTTCACGAAAGTATCCTCAATCGCGTTCATTGCAGGAACAAATGAGACATTCTGAATCTGCACAAATGGCTCCTGTAAGGTGTACTCAACAGCAGGGTAGGCATAAGCATTTGTGTTGTACATGGTTTTGTTGCCTGCTGACATGACGGCCGGCTTCTCTTCGATGCTGAAAGCAGGCATGTTCATGGAGGAGGGCTCAGCATGACTCCTCTGAGAAGCCACTGGAGCCCCATCTGGGAAATTGACCTTGGCCTTCTTGCCTCGAATCCTTCGTGCTTCAGCATCATAAGCTCTGGCAGCTTCCTCAGGAGAGTTGAAGGTGCCAAGCCAGACGCGGACACCTTTGCGAGGATCTCTGATTTCCGCAGCCCATTTGCCCCATGGCCGCTGGCGGATACCCCTGAATTGGTTCTTTCTCTTCCTTTTAGCAGACCTTGCTGCAGGCCCATCAGCACCAGCAACAGTAGTGTTTTTCAATCCACCTGAAGCAAGGAACAAGATCGGTGTATAAATTTTAATATGGTAAAAACTTATTATCCTTCAACCTTTTGAATCAGTAGCATACACAAAGAAGCATTGAGAATCGAACACTTTAACATAAGAACTGCTGGCCAATAAGCATTAAGAAAAGAAAACAGAAGAGAATATATTAAAAACAGTGAAGAAAATACTGTACATGTTCAGTCCAATCACATGGTATAGAAAAAAAAACAGATATTTCTTCAGAACATGGATCTGCTTGAGTCCTAACTTTGTTCAGAAATGTCAAGATTCTATACGCCCAGTGTCGGATCCAAGATTCTTCATACGGGATTACTTGAGTACAGTAATTAACACGAAAAAACATAGATCTGATCCAATTTGGGCAAACTCTCAGAAACTTCTTCTCCAAATTGTGTTGTATGGAAGCTCCATCCATGAATCGTAGGAGCCATCACAGGACATGATGATTCATCATAACATAGGCCCTGATTTCTAAAACTGAGATATAATAATATTCCTTAAGATTAATCAATAAGGTAATAAAGCTAACCCGGCAGCAGCAACCTAGCATGATAAGCAAGCACTAACTGCAACAATAATTAGGTGGAATTTTCAGATTTGCAGACATTAAATTTCCTACAGAACAATAGAAAAAAAAAAGGCATCCTTCTCCTCACCTACTAATCTCCCCACTGACCGCAAGCAAAAAAAAAAATCTGGGCCAACCAAAATCAAGAAACAGCTCGCTTTTATCTCCCAAATCTCGCGTTCTTGTTTTACCTTTAGCGAAGCCGCTCCGGGGCGCGGCGAGCGGCTTGGCCTCGTCGGCGTCGGACTCCACCTCCCACTCGCCGGAATCCACCTCGAACTCCTCGAAGTCGGCCTCGAAATCATCCTCCTCCTCTTGGCGCAGTGGCAGCCTCCTCGCGCCCTTGTTCTTCTTCTTCTGCTGCTGCTGCTTCTTGGTCTTCTCCAGCCAGAGGTCGCCGGCGGTGACCCGCCGCGGCGGCGGGATGAGGTCGGAGAGGATGGCGCCGCCGCACATGGTGGGCTAGGCTATGGTGCTCGCAAAGCGGAGAAAAGCAGCGTGCTTTGCGCGAACGAGAGACAGTGCGTGAGATTTGTGATGCTTTTCTTTCTTTGTTTGCTTGTTTTTACAGAGAGTGAGGAGGATTTGGCCATTTGGGGCTTAAATATGATGGTGGTTAGGGGAGGTGGCCAGCTGGCTGAGTGTGATTGGTCCACGTGGGACAGGTGGAGACCTTCTGATGCGAGATTGACGGCTCAGATTAGTGGTAAGTTGCTAACCCGCAAACTTACCTATAGGCTAAAATAAACGGTTACTTATTTTGTTCTATAAGTGAGTTCATGGGTTAGCCACACACATCGTCATGGATATCTCGTTATCAGTGAGGACGTCGTTTATCAATATGGGCTGGATCCACCACAAGAAACTAACCAGTTGTGTTACGCTCACTTCACGATATATTCAGTTTTAAAACTTTAATAACCTATCTTTTGACAAATAAAATATAAAAACATATCATATCAAATTATGTAGCATTACGAATATAATCATAAATCTTTTATTTATTATAATCTAGTCATCTACAGTAAAAGTTAAAAATGATATAGCAGTAGTTAATAGTGCCAATTATTTTAAGAACGAAGGGAGCATATTTGTTTAGAAAAAAAAAAAGAGTTTTGAAAAGCCTTTGACGACCATGGAGAAAGAAGGGTGTACACTTCTTTTTTTTAATCTGAAAAGGAGAGACGGCTGTTATTACTGGCATGTGTTCAACGCACGCAATATCATTGATAAAGGCAACTAAAACACTAAACTTGGGGTTACAAAGTCACGGCAACAATCGTATTAAAATGTTCTCTAGATTGTCTTACTATTTTTGTCCCTTGGGTGTATATATGGTCTCAAAAGAAGATTCCACCAGTCATTTTAGGCTTTTTGTCGTCTAAGAGCAAGTTTAATAGTATAGCCAACTGCTGGCTTCAAATCATCTATAATCAACTTAATAGCTAATTTATACAATAGTTATCTATAAACATATGCTACACAATCAATATCTGGTCCCACCTGCGTCTTGGAATCCGTGCTGCAATGGGCTATAAATCTGTAGCCTGCTGCTATTATCTCTCCTCTTTTATCTTCTTAAAAAAATATTTATAACTGGCTTATAGTATGCTATTGTACCTGCTCTAAATGAGAGATGACAAAATGAGATTGTCCTGACGACACTTCTTTACTTGCTTGAGTTTTAGCTCCTAATTAGGTAAGAATTTCAGATGATTAAATGGGAAAGCTTTCCATTTAGTTATTGATGAGAAATCTTAGGGAGTAAAGCTTGTAAAAATATGAAATTTATCTTACCAAATTTTTCATATACTTGGGAGTATATGCTAGATTAGCAAAGCAAACTTTCTGATAAGGAATAGTCCATATGCTCACAAATTAAATTTGTTGTGTGCATCTTTACAAAGTCAGCAATTTTCCTCAACATGTCAAAAAGGGCAAGTATGTGCCAAACATCAAACTTTTTTGGGCATAGCTACCTTCAAATTCCTCCTGAATTAGGTGAGTGCCAAAGTTCAATGACTGAAACCATAATGTCAATGTGTTAAATTGTCTTGCCTCAACTCTCTCATCACAGTCAACACCTAAGACAGGCCTAGACCTGGATACTGTCTCAGCTTTTGACCGGTAATTAAATTGAGTTCATAATTGATTACTACATCACTGTAATTCTCATTCAGAAATCAGAATAAAGGTTATTCCGCAATATGGTAGCAGCCAAACCATGAAACATGTCTGTTGAAATGGCATATTTCAGGTTCGACAACTTTGAGAGTAACAAGCACTGAAAACCAATTCGATTGGTGCATATATACATACACACTATGCAGCTGCGAAAGGTATTGATTTTTGCCTGCAGAATAACCAAACAGTACATACAACCTGGAGTTTAGTAATGCGTGTGTTTTGTGTTAGTTGCAGCAGCTTGTGTGACGCATCTGCACTTTTTCCATGGGACAGCCAACCTTTTTGTGATCTTTTTGCTTCACTCCAGAGTGGAGATTGGTGAGGCGTGCCATCAACTCGTCGATCAATTTGTGACCATTTGGACATGACATTTCTGCCAAGAAACAATTCGCGGGCCATCACACACCACCACTTGGTGCTGGTCTGCTGGACCATTAGTTGCTGCTACTGTGCTAGTACAAATAATTGATCAACTTGATTTAATAAGGTATTGTCCTTTTGATAGCTCAACTTACATCCCATTCATATATTTGGTATATTCCTTCACATATTTAATATCCCAATAATTGAATTGTTACTAGTGTTTTTGTCGCAAGTTGATCTCCTGAGCGCTAGAAGAACATCGTAGTCTTAATGTAAGGTTGATCTCTTGAGCGCTAGAAGAACATTGTACCCTTGAATACAGGAGTATTATACTATGTATAGGATGATAAATTTAAGACGTGTTCAAAGAATACCTCCTCCGTCTAAAAAATCCAACCTAGTTGTGTCGAAGATCGTAGCTGGGATTTGTCTTTCTTTTTTTTAAGATAGAGTAGTAGTTAGAAGAGGTGGACTTAGAATACGAAAATGAGTGAAGGGTTAAGATGGAACAGTATATATTTACAATGGCAGTGAAACGATTTCCCGGTGATGTTATCCGAAAAGTAATTAATACTTAGTCCCGTTTCAAACAAGAAATCAATGAAATTTCACTGCTGCTTGTCAAATTTCTGAAAGAATCTCGAGTTGTCTGGTGAACCAATTATAGGCACGATGCAGCTGGTGGGCCGGCGGGAGCAACAGCGACTAAGGGCCTGTTTGGTATAGCTCTAACTCCTAAATTTAGCTCCAAGAGTTGGGTCTGGAGTGGAGTTGTGGAGCTGCCTAAACCCAGCTCCACAACTCTAATTCATTTTGTGAGAGAGCTCCACCCAGCTCCACTCCCAGTTTTGGTGGAGCTGAAACTGTTTGGCTGAGCTCCAGCTCCAGGAGGGGTAGAGCTGGAGCTGGAGCTGTGCCAAACAGGCCCTAAACGTCAGCTGGTTAGTGGTTACCCGTCGCTTGCCTCCTCGCCTTTTCAAAGTGAGTCACCGATAGATCGGTGGATGACTGGATCGGCATCTATCCAGACATAGTAACCTACTCCCTCCGTAGTAAGAAAAACCAATCTAAGGACTCTTGAACCGTAAGAATGAAAAAAAAAAGAATAGGAAAAACGTAGAAATTTAATAGGAATGTAAGTGTAAAATAGAAAAAATATACGAATGACCGTCTGATTGAACCGTAGGAAAAACGTACGAATCGGATGAGAGAGATAGACTCAAAGAAAAGTTTCCAAGAAGTTGGAGCTCTTGCTAATTTTTTTCCAGAATCTCTCCTCCAAAATCTCTATAGGATTGTTCATTCCATAAGAATTTCAAAGGATATGATATGATTCAATCATTTGTTTCAAAGGGCTTTATATGAAAATTTTCCTATATAATTGAAATCCTCCAAAATTCATATGATTTTTCTCCAAACCAGAGGGGCCCTAAGTGAAGATGTAATACCACCTAGATTAATAAATTTGGACATATATGTTATCCTAGGTGGTGTCACATTCCACCTAGGTTAGCTTTTTAGGACGGAGGGTGTGTTTTCTCCGTTCTAAAATATAAATATTTTTAAAGATTTTATTTAAATTTAAAATGTATTTAGAAATGATCGGAAATGTTGTGAATTGATTGAAAAAAGAGAGTATATTAGAAAAGCTAATAAATAAAGAATGATTGATACCAGGGTGAGATGAAAAAATAGCTTTATTTTATGATAAAGCTTATTTATTTTGGGATAAAAGAAGCATTACGATTTCTTTTGCTGCTGTGTACTAGGACCGATGACTTGACTCAAAAATCTGCTAAAAAAAATAGTACCCCTAGAGCAAAAGTTTCTTTCTGGATAGGACAGACAGGAGGATCACTCTGCAGGCAGTGAGCCAGGCACACTTTGAAGTTTGGATCAGATCAAAGATACTCTATCCATACTAAAATATAAGAATTTAAAAATCAGATAAGATATTTTTTAATACTACAAATCTGTGTATGACGGATAGAATATTTTCCAGTACTATGAATCTAAATAGACAGTCTGTCTAGATTTATAGTAGTAGAAATTATCATATCTAATCCTAGTTATTATATTTTAGGACATAGAAAGTATATAACTCAGTGTAGCAGCTAGGTGCAATGCAATGCACCGGGCCGGGATAGGAGGGGACCGAGGCCAACGATCGACGAGGAGGAGCAGGAGGAAAGGAAAGGCAGACGCTCACGGGTGCGGTGCCGGACGCCACGGAACCCCACACGGCGGCCGGCGACGCATCGGCATCGCGTGCCCACCACACGTACCCGTCTCCCCTGATATAGATTTTCGAGTAATTGCATGATAAATCTTTAAGCTTATTCGTATATAAGGTCTCATCTTTTCACTTATACTTATACTCTCTTCGGATTGATAGCCTGATAATACTTGTCATTTTATACCAGAATGAGATCAAATTTTAGAATCTTTGATTATCAGTCATTTTTAAAATATTTATCTTTCAAATATATTGACTGCATGTATAGATTAATCTTAAAAAGTACTTTAAAAGATCATATATTTATTAACACTTTTATACATATTATAATAGAAAATAATGGTCAAAGTTGTTTTTTTAGACGTGCCCTTGTCCAAAACGACAAGTATTATCAACCCGGAGGGAGTACTTATCAGCTAAAATTTAAATTTTTAATCTTAAATTTGAAGTTAATTTTAGGGTTTTTTCATTGAAGTTTATTTTCAGCCTTTATTTTTAGATCGCTAGGAACACGTATATAAAAATTTTATTCACAAATTATTATTCACTTGCAAATATGCCTTTTCGCTTATTCCCCCAATAAGCAAAACGATGGTTCCGTTAATCTTTTAACTTTTTTCTTCATTTTCATTTTCCCTTCTCTTGTATATTTTGTTTTCATTTTTTTCTTCTTTTTACCTTTTTTTTTTGCCACACGAACAAGAATGAATAAGAGAAGGGAAAGAGGAGAAAAAAAGGAAAAAAGGAAGTGAGTTGGCGTGTCACGAAAGCACGCGTGATCTTGATGAGCCGTGACAATTTAACACTAAAATAACACACTTAAACCAGTTAGAGAATCTAAAAACACATTTTAAAAATTTAGAAACCTAGACGATATATACCAACCGAGTTTAGAAACCGATCATACGCTTTACTTTAACTAGAAAAAATACTCGTGCGTTACGTAATTTACGTGGGGATTCGTTTGGATATATATTTTTTAAAAAATCATGAGCTATAATTAGAAGTCCGATAGTCTTAAGTTAGCATGCGAGTATTTTTAAAGATATTTCTTATACGATTTCTTTTCTATTTCTAAAAAACGAACGAACTTAATAAACGATTCAAATGCGTATATGTATTTTCAAAAGTGGACGAACTTGAAAACCAACTCATATACTCAACAGATGACTTGCAAAAACATCTTTAATTTTTATAATAGTAGATATTGAGATTTTCCGTAGCAACTATAGTATAATATCACCACACCAGTCGTAGAAACCCCATGTAAAATAATACTCCCTCTATCTATTTTTTATAGGCATATTTCTAAATCTGAAAATTTTATTTTTGATAGGCGTATTTCAATCCAACAACATATTCTCTTAATGACTTTTTCGGATTTAATGTGTGACACTCTATTCTTCCACACAGGAATGACTACATGGGCATCAAGAAATGTAAATATTAATGAATCGCTTGTTTACGAGGAATTCCTCCAGTTCTATAATAATTGACGTTTTGGACAAGGTTAGGGTCAATTTTTTATAACTTTGACCATTAATAACTTTAAAAATATTTAGTTTAAAGAAACTAGAACAACATATATAGATTTGTCTTTCAAATCACTATAATAAAAAAAAGTAAACATGCATTTATTTATTATATATATTGTAATAGAAAAATAAGGTCAGAGATATATTTTGTAGTCCGTGTCATTGTCCAAAACGTCAATTAAAATAGAACCTGAGGGAGTAGCATGTTTAAATGGATAATAAGTAGAATTAATTATCCTTGGTCTATGTGCCAAGATGAAATATAATTATCATAATAAGTAGATGGAGGGGTATTACTAATTTAAAAAAGAAAAAAGAATTGCTGCACGCCGTAGTAGTTCGCGTTCGCGGAAGCCGCGCGCCTCGCTGAGGACGCGACATCGCGATTCCCGCGCCGCGCCGCGCCACGCCGCCCCGGTCCGCAAATATTCCCCCTGCCTGCCGCGCCCGCGCATGCATATGCATGTGCCGGCGCACACGCCACACGCCACGCGCCGGCACGCCGCGCGCGCCACCTGCCGTCCCGTCCCGGCGTCGCGCGCCTCCCCCCTGCGCGCGTCTCGGCTCCTCTAGCTAGCTACTTCGTCCCGGTGGTTGCACGCCGCGCCGCGCGTGTCCGCCGCGCCCGCGCGCGCGCACGAGCGAGCACGAGATCGATCGACACGCCTGCGCGCGCGGCTGCGCCCACGCCCACGAGAAAGCAACGCGGCTTTTGGTTGCAGCTAGCGAGCGATCGATCCGTGGCCAGACGCGTCGGCATCGTGACAGGGGGGAGACGTTATCTCTTCTCGTGTACTTCCTCCATTTCACAATATAAATTATTTTAGTATTTTCTATATTTATATTAATAATATGTTTTGATTTATTAACATTAATATAAATAGAAAAAATATTAAAATAACTCATATTGTGAAACAGAGGAAGTCCCAGTGGCAGCTCAGCTCAGCAGAGCCGGCTAGCTAGCTAGCTCGATCATTCGTTGTATCATCGCTACTACTGTCGATCGATTGATTGATGGATTAGGCAATGTAATTAGCTGCAATGGGCACATGACGCTGAGAGATTTGTCTCTAACCTAGATTGGATTGGATTGACAGCGAGAGGAAAGAAAGAATTAGTGTTGTGTTAATTTTTCGCGTAATTTGTTGTTTCATGGAAATTAAGGAAGAAAAATTGGGTGAAGATAATCACGTTCTCAGCCGCAAAAAGGTGGTGCTATACGTGCTCCAAGCTCCAACCGCAGGTAGTGGATCGAATAGCTGACATTTTAGTACTGAAATATCGTGAAAAGATCTCAGATCTCTCCACTGACTCCTTGTACAATTTGATTAGTTTCGTCGTCATAAACAAGTTGCATTTTCTGTACGTACTCTCTTGTTGCCGAGACTCCAATCTAATGAAGCTGGCGTTCCGTGCAGTGCAAACAACGTTGTTTAGGTACTTAGGCTATCGGACTAAACACTAAATTGATTGCGTGTAGCTCACTTGATTAATACAATACTGGAGTATTTCTATTTTGTCTTATAGTAGTATATTCTGTTATCTCTCTTCTTTTTTCTTGCTTCACCATTTCAGCATCCAAGCAAAGCTGAAAAAAAATATTCATTTTAGGTCCCACAATTCATCGTCGACTCTGAAATTTTTCCCTATACCGTAAAACCGGATACAATCCATCCCCAATCTACAAAACCACTGACAAATGAGATCTCTCGACAGTATTATCCCTAGTTTTAGCTAACGTGGTACCTACATGGCTCTTTTGATTAGGTCTTCGTCCCACGTAGCATTGACGTGGAGCTTACGTGGCAATTTGATTAAAAAAATAAAAGGAGAAAAATTGAAAACTAAAAAATATACGGGCCCATATATCACTCAAACAAGAAGATGAAAAATAGTATGACCCACATGCCGGTGGGTCCACTTCCTTCACCTCACCCTCTCTACCTCTATGGCTCTATCTCCTCTCTCTGTCGGCATGCACAGAGAGGGACGAGGCGGGGAGGGCGGCAAGCGGGGTGGGGAGGGAGGATGGCCGAACTCACTGACGGGCTTCACCCTGGACTCGTCTCGCTCGACCTCTCCATCAACGCCATCTCCAGCACAATTTTAGCGTCGCTTGATCGCCTCCCTGCGTTGTAGGACCTCATGCTCAGCGACAACAACAACACGGGCATCATCCCACCGACGCTAGCTAATGCGACGGCACTCGTGCAACATCACGAGCACCATCCCACTAGAGTGGAGGTGCTCGACTTGCGTCCACCTCGTTGAGCTATCGTTGCTTGCACATCCGCGACCATCGCGCTGACTCCCGGTTGGACTCCGCCGTTGCCGTCGCTCCTCCTCCGCCGCGGGTGCCACATCCTGCAGGCCTTAGCACCCTCCCCCACCACCGGAGCCCGAGCTGGGCGAACCATTGTCGCTGCCAGAGGAGCCAAGACGACTTGCGACTGCTTCTTCTAGGATGCACTCCAGCTTGAACACTATCATCGCGACATCGTCGTTGCTGCCACGTCAATGTTACGTGGGATGAAGACATAGTCAAAGGAGCTACGGAGGTGCCACGTCAGTCAAAACTAGGCACAACACTACCGAGAAATCTCGTTTGCGCTGATTTTATAAGTTGGGGGATGCGTTGTATACAGTTTTGTGTTTTATGTACGAATATTGGACTCGGCGACAAATTAAGGGACCTAAAGTGAACTTATTGCAGAAAACAAAAAAAATCATGGGACCAAATAGGCCTATTGGAGGTCTTGCAGCTTTAGCCTAATAGCGTGTTTGTGCAAGCCCAATATGGACCGTTGTGTAGGGGGTTTGGTTCGGGGAACCTATCAGCATTTACTCGGACTATAATAGCAAACACGGCCTATGGGTTTCTTGATGGATGAAGGATTGTGATGAAGGGGAGGCATTATTCTCGCCACAAGAAAAATGTGTGTTTGCATGGCGTGGTCTTGCGTCTTCTCGATGGGGGATCGGAGTTTAATTCTCCGAACTCCCTGGACGGCTTAGCTGACTGCTGACCTGTGGTCGCGGTATATGTCTTCTATTTTTTTTTGTCTGCAGTAATTTAATTTTTGGGGAAAAAAATCGATAGTGAGGGAGGAGGAAGCGTAATTGCTTTGGTTCGTCATCTCCCATGGAGAGCAACGACGATCATGCACTGAGGAGATGGCGTGGATGACAGCACGAGCTGACGCGTCTATGCCAATTAGCTTTCGAGCCAGTAGGATTTCTTACGTATTTATCAAATTTGGCAACAAACTAAACGTACATTTTTTTTAACTTTACTTAAAAAATGGTATGGTTGATAATGGCATCAAAGTGGACATACCATTCATATTTGTCGCATCTGTATATTAGGTTTGTTTTTTATGCGACGGGGGAATTCGTAGGTTATCGCTTTCTTGGTATGTGCTGCATTGGCTGGAAGCCTAGAACCGCTGCATAGGTGATAGGAATAAGTTCACCGGAGGTCCCTCAAATTAACACCGAGATTTTTTTGAGGTCCCTTAACCACAAAACCAGAAATCTCCACCCCTAAACTATACAAAACCGTTCACTCAAGGTCCCTAGACAGTATATATGGGTGGTTTCACTGACGTGCAATCCTAGTCAGCAAAAAAAAATTAAACAAAGCACGTGGGGCCCACATGTCATCTGCATATCTTATTTTCTTCTCTTTTCTTCTCCTTTCTCTCTTCTCTCTTCTCTTCTCCCTGCTGCTGCTGCTCCCGACCCTGCCCCGGCCGTGGTACACGAGATCCGCCGCCGCCACCGGAGTCCTCGTCGTCGCTGCCGGCTGGAGAGCGTGCTGTTGGGGGAGGTCACGCCGGGCTCCTCGTCCTCCTCGCTGCAGCTGCGCCCCCCCCCCCTCGCCGTCGTCGTCTCCGCCACTAGCGCTGGCCGGTTCATGTCAATCCCCCGCAGGAACGGCATCTCGACGTCGTGGCACGCCATCATCACCGTCCTTCCCCGACCTTCGTAAGATCCATGCACGAAACTGAGACGCCAAGATTGCAGCATGCATGCACGCACGACGTCGACGTAGTCCGTCCATCTATACGCACCGGAGGAGGAAGAGGAGGAGAAGAGGCCAGCGCCGCCGTTCCATCCACACAGCTGTTGCGGCTGCGGGGCAGCACCACGGCGCGATGGCGGCTCGTCGGCTGCACCCAAAAGAAAGCTCGGGCGAACCCGAGCCAGGGAAGCGCGCGCGGGTGAGGTCCCACACCAGGTCGACGCGATGGTCGCCGGCGGCGCGGAACCGCCTCGTCCCGCGCTGCCGACAGAGGAGTCAGGGACGGACGCGGAAGACTAGTGTCTCCTCGTCGGGTGTGGGTGCTGGTCCACGAGAGCGCGGTTCCTGGAGTCCGACGCCGAGCACGACATTGTCGTCGCGCTGGACGGTGAGGCGGAGGCATCAATGCTGCTGCTGCTTTTCGCGCAATCAGATGATTCGATTACATTCACTGGCTCACTGCTACTCGAGATCAAGACTTGATACTACACATCGATTAATTAATTTGTACTCAAGACACTGATACTGATCAATCAATCAGTGGTTACTGCTCGTCTGATATAGAAAGGCAAAAGGCGTAGGCAAGAACGAGGAGAGGATAAAAAGGAAAAGAGACGGGGAAGAGAGAGAGATCGCGGTGATGGCCGGAGAAGCGGAGGATGGCGACGGCGAGAGGTTGCGGCTGTTCGTCAGCCAGGTGCCCTGCAGCATGGCGGAGGAGGAGATCCTCGCCGTGGACCGTGCCGCTCTCGTGCCAACGACGCCACCGTCATCCGCGACTAAGCTGCCGTGTTCACGTTTCGAAGGTGCCTCCGGAAGTCCAGATGACAACTTGGATCGCCCTGCCACCGCCGCGGAGCCTCGAGGCGGCCACGGCGTCGTGCACGGCGACGGACAGCGCCGTCCCGTCGGGAGGAAGGCGGCTGGGCCCCGCAGGACCGGACGCCGCCACCGCTGTTAATTTGAGGGACCTCCGGTGAACTTATTCCTAGGTGATAAGCTGCATGGCAGGGCTGGCCCATATGAAGGGAAATTACCAATTTTTAACTGTGCATACTGGAGGCCCAAAAAGGCCCATTCAAAATGGCATGTCAAACAATCAAAACGAAGCCCAAGCAAAGCTTTCATCTAAGCAGATAGCAGCACACTGATGAAGTGATGAGCAATCGATGCCCACATGCCAGAGGCAGATTAGATTTAGTCGGAAATTATATCACTTCTAACGAAACGGTTCTCGGTTTGCTCGGGATTTTTCTTTACATATTTATCATACTATCTAATGACAACCCTAATAATAGAAATTAGAAGTGAAATCCTATGTATACTAGCTAGAATCGAAAATGGTCAAAAAAAATATTATCACTCCTATGGAAATGATACTTGGCCGATCAAGAATTTCCATCGTTGTTTTCATCCCTTAGGTATACGGAACTAACAAAGTTATTACTACTCGCCGTCTCACAAAGATTTTATTTGTAACTATTAGATGATAAAGTACTATAAAAGTTATTACTACTCGCCGTCTCACAAAGTTATCCACTACTTATCTTATTAATGATAAAGTAGTATTGAAAAATGCTAGGAATGGAATATTTGAGAAATAAAATTTCTTTGATTTGTGGATTGAGACTTGAGAGTAGGGAAAAAAGGATAAACAAACTCTTTTTGACAATTTTTAAGAGATAGAAATAAAGTCTTTTTGAAACCAAGGGTTCAGTGGTTAGGCAGAGGGCTAGGACATGCATGAATATGATCATTTAAATACTTTACTCCCTCCGTTTTAGATTATAAGATATTTTGACTTTTCAAATTTGACTGAGTTTATAGATAAATATAGTATAATATTTATAATATCAAATTATTTTAATAAAACTTTAATTGTATATATTTTTATAATATATTTGTCTTTGGTTGAAAATGCTATTATTTTTTTCTACAAACTTAATTAAATTAAAGATGTTTGACTTTTATCAAAGGTTTGAATGATGATTGATGAGGATGAGACAAGCATACTTTACTGATAAACGTTTTTTTCATGGGAAAGTTGCGTAGACTTTGCTTGTAAGTTAGTACTGTAACCGGCTCCGGACCCCCCGGAAGATTAGTTGACCTACTCAAAAACTCATGCTTCAATTCACACAATATTTAGTCAGAATCTTACAAATTTTGACCGCTAGCTGATATTTAATTGGAAAAATTATAAAAACCACCCCATAAATCACTTGAAGATTGACATTCCACCCTATAAGTCATTTTGTTGCAAATACCCACCCTCTACTTAGTTTTGTTGCAAAAACCACCCTAATGCACACATACTTAATCAAATCAGTTTATTATCGCTGATTTATGGTTATCACAGGCTAAGCTAGCCAAGTCAATACTGTCCAAGTGTTTACATTAGACTTATTTTCCATATTTGATTGAACCTTTTTTTCATATAGCGAAACTCAGTGCGACAATATTTAAGCTCTCGTCTACAATTTTATTTGTGGAGTCTCACCAAAAAAATATCTAAGAATACTCCGAAAGTATTTAATTTTGGTAAAAACCACATTAATCGCTCACACTTTATGAAAACATATTGATTCGGTTAAGCATGTGTTTACTGGGGTGGTTTTTTCATCAAAACTTAATAGGTGGGTGGGCATTTGCAACAAAATAACTTATGGGGTGTAATGTCAAACTTCAAGTGATTTATGGGGTGGTTTTTGCAATTTTCCCTATTTAATTTGTACATAGGCCATGAATTCGTGCAACGAAACCTCTTCTCTATGGAATGGTTGACGACTAACCCAATTCTTAATCAAATAAATTTTGTCGTCGTCGATCGATCAATTAATTGACAGAAATCACATCCACAGGAAAAATAAGGAAAACAAAAACAGTGGTCGGATTTGATCGATCGATCCGTTAATTTCCTGATTAATTAGTCAATGGGGTTCGGTTCATTAGCCGGATTAGCTCGAGCTAATCCCAAAAGCCACGATTAATTAGCGCGGCGAAATTACTGCCTTTCCCTCGCCGGGGACGGGCGGGCGACGTGGCCAGTTGGGTAAAAATTTGGCGCGAAATTCACGCGCGCGCCGGTGCATGGCATGGCGCGCATGCAAAATAAGGGCCGTTTAGTTACTAAAAAGTTTTTTCAACATCACATCGAATCTTTGACACATAAATAAATTATTAAATATAGATAAAAAGAAAAACTAATTGTACAGTTATGGGAGAAATCGCGAGACGAATCTTTTAAACCTAATTAGTCCGTGATTAGCAATAAGTGCTACGGTAACCCACATGTGTTAATGACGGCTTAATTAGTCTCAAAAGATTCGTCTCACGGTTTTCCGGCGAGTTCTGAAATTAGTTTTTATTCGTGTCCGAAAACCCTTTCCGACATCCGATCAAACGTCAAAGGTGACATCCAAAAATTTTCTTTTCCTCAACTACACAGGGCCTTAACCGCTTTGTACGAATTCAAAGCCGCGTGGAATTTGGCACGGCACGTCGCAGTTAGATCGATCCAGCTCACATCCTCGCTAGCTAAACCTCTTCAAGCTTATAATCTTTGATTAATTAGTTGATTTCATCTTACACTAAATTAATTACTGCTTTCTGTAAATGTCTTGTTTAACTTTTCAGCAGCTCGGATGGGCGAAGTTGACAGTAGATAGAGAGCTAGGTAGAAATGTTACAGTACTAGCTAGCTTGGCAAGTATAGCTGCTCCATCTTGACAAATTTGTGGTGTTGGTTTGGTTAATTAATTAATGAGTTGATCACCGGCTGGTATGGTTATGATGATGATTAGGTCAATTACGCGGTTGCTGATAAGCTGATTGCTAATTGCGTGCACCCCAAAACAATCAAGCTAAGCCCGGGATTACGCATGAATCATCATAACCTGGGTACTATATATTAATGGGTTTGTTTGGGAGAGTTTAAAATTCTGATAAGCTACTGGTTGATAACCAGCTTCTGAGACTGAAAAAATTGAGTTTTCTAGCTTCTGGTTTCGAATTCATTTTTTAAATTCTACAAGTATATTTTCTAATAATCTAGATAAAAAATATACTGTATTATAGGAAAAACTGCATCCTCCAGATAGGCCCATTATATGCATGCGTCACTGGAGACATGCAGAGCCAGAAAATTCGGTTGAAAAGGGCCATGGCGTGATGCAACGAAATTAATTAACGAGGCTTTAAATGGTCGAAGAAATAGTGGATTAAGAGCATGTACAAAGCTAGAGTCATATATGACCTCTATGTTATCTAAAAACTAGTATCCTACGTAGAGACAATAAGATCTCTAATTATTAATATATCAAAATACTTTTTCTTACTCTTTTTTCCTTTCTTTCATCACCATGCAATAAAATTTACTCTAATAAATACTAAGAGTCAACTCTGAGCTGTTGTCATGTATAACAACCATGCTTGTTTCTCTTTCTTCCATGTCATCAAATTTACTTGAATGGCAGTAGAGAGACCTCTATTTCACTAATACTAATTAATCCGTGTACAATTTCTTAAATAATCAGGTCACCCTGATTATTGGCATCCTATGGTCCTTCTCCAAATAAGATACGGAACTGAAGCTTGGCAGGTCGTACTGCTCCACTTAATTTGCTCTGATTAGTTGGTCAGTGATTTGCGTCTGAAATTAGCATTATGCCCATTGAATGTATTGTACAGAATTAGTTGGGAGAAAAAAATTACTAATTCCATTGATAAGTGAGTATCAAGCATTAATTAAAAGTGAGGATTAAAAATATTGTTGTTTTGCCCGGGGGGGCAGATTAATTAACATCGTCGAATCGATCGTAGGTCACAGCAAATCTCCAACTTTAGGTTCTGCCAAATGTGGGCCCCAGGGAACCGAAGAACACTAAAGCGGGGCCCACTTGCACAGCGACGTCATCACAACCTAACCTGGTCTCAGAACTCGCGCGTGACATAATCTGGACAAAACTTTTTATTTTAATCCATCTCACTTTGGCCCTCGCTGTTTTGGTGAATTTTGTTACATGAATTTGTATCCCCACAACGAATGACAATGCGGTTCTCCTCGTAAAAACCCTGCGATGATGCAGGAATGTAAAGCCTCGCGTGTAGATAGTGCTACACAAACTATAGAAGTCTAGCATTTTTCATAGAACAAAGTGTATTGAAATTTTGAATTTTATAGAAAGTTTATTGAAGAAAATTTAAAGGATATTTTCAAAACAATAAGAGTGGTGTTCACATTACTAAATATGTAAGCAAATTAGAACGGAGTAAGAATTGAATTCCACTTCCATATTTAGCATCAACTAATATTATCATCGAATTGATTGCACGCTCGGTGCCGTGTCTCAAATTCTTTGTTGTGCTAGTATTTTCTCGCTATCCAAATAAATGCGCCGACGATTTAATATCCATAAGATACAGATGACTCATCTTCTGATGTTCCATCTTTGTTTCATGTGCACATCAGTAGCCATTGCTAAATATGGTACAGGTGCACCGAATATAATTTTAACGTATGTCTAACAACACTAAAAAGCTATAATAATTTATAATAATTGTAAGTTGTCAGTCCACGTAATTGGAGCAAGAAAAGCGGCAACTAAAGTGACCCGTATGATCCGCATTACATCTCGCTAACTTTTTTGAAAGGGTGTTGTACGTTCCCCAAAAAAATCAACATTACACTTATTTTATAAAAAGAGAGGTAGCCTAAAACAAGAGGAAAAAGCTATGATACATATTACTCTTTTACGGTTCTACTATAGTCTGGAATCTAAGATGTCCTATTCTGAAAAAGACGCATGTAAACACGAAAAAGAAAAGAAAATCATAAGTCCTATTCAACAAAGATGTAAAGCAAAGTACATAAAAAAAGGAAATGAGATTATTTGTTTTTTTCCCACATTTCCACCCAACCCATCCATCCATCCATCCCTCTCAAAGTTCTCCAACCCAAGAACCACAAAAAGGCCTACAAATACCATGCACCAATGCAAAATATAGACAGAAGGGGTGTACTAGTAAACAAAACAAAAAGAATAGGTTGAGACTTTCCTGCTATCGTCAGCATTTTCAGCCCCCCTCCCCTGGGCTGGCTCTGCATCATCATTCATCATCAGCAGCAGTCAGTCCATCCAACGCGTCTTCAGTCCTCACCCGCAGCAAGAAAGCCACACTTTTCCTCCTCCTCCTCCTCCTCCTCCTCCGCCTCTTCCTCTTCCTCCCCCTTCGTTCTCCACACCCACTCTCGGGCTGCGGCTTCTCCGGCTTCCGCGCCTCTTCCTCTGTCGGTGAGTGCTGCGAAATTTTGTGGTTCTTCAGTTAAGGCCGTGTTTGGCTGCATGGTGGGTGGGTGTGTCTATCTGTTCTTGGGGAGGTTTGGGGATTTTGGGAGGTTAGCGGCGGGGTTTCTTCTTCAGCTATGATTTTTTCAGGTCGCGGGTGTGGTGGTTAGCGGCGTTTCTTGGTGGGGTTTTGGTTTTGTGAGGGGAGAAGGGAAGAAGGGCAATGTCAAAGATGGGCGATCGTGTGAGTTTGATGGTTTGGTTGGTGTGCATGTAATGTTTTCTGGTTCTTGATTGTTTCTCCTTTATGAAATCGCGGAAGATAAGAATTTTCTCGATTGTATAGTTGGGTAAAAATTGGCTCTTTCTTGTTATCGAATTTCTAACTTGTTTTTGTTTCATGGAAATCCTATTGGTGGAAAAGGATAAGGATAAGGCACTTGCCTGGTTTTCAAAGAAGGTTTTTGTGATGATATTACGATTGTATAGGTCAAGCATGTGTGAATTCATGGGAATGATATTACGATTGTAGAGCTCGTATGATCAAGAAGCTCTTTTTTTTTTGCATGTAATGATTTATCCACTGGCACCATTTTTAGTTTTTGCAATCAGCAGTCTCAAACTGTGAAAATTGTGTGCTTTCAGCCTTTCCCTTTGGTTTTATTGCTCATTGATAGCCTGTTACTTCTTTTTTTTACGATAATAGATTTAGGAATTTTGACAAATCTTTGCAGTGCTGATAGATACATAGTACTATACATTTTCTTTTTTTTAGATAAGTATACATTTTCTTGTTACTGCCTAGACAAGAACAGTCCAAACTGACTACAAGCATGGTATGCAGCAGAATGTGAACTAGCATTTGAACAGTTGGAGGATGCATGTCGGTTTTATTACATTCATAGCCTAGCTTTAAAGAGAGGATGGTATTGAATATTGAATGTGTGTAATTATAATCGACAATAGTTACATGATAAAGTTAAGAGGTCAGGTTTCTTCTACTGAAAGGTGGAAGAATATTTGCTTGTTACAAATTGATTGTATGGAACTATGAATTGGTTGCTTCCATTTCCCAAAGAAAATGAGTTGCCGCTGTAGAACAAAACAGAAAATAAGTCCTAATGATCTGCAATCAATCGAATTAGAATCATTCCATTTGTACAAATGGTGGCTTAGGACAGCAGCTGTGGTTTCAATGTTCATGTACGTTCTGTTTTGTGTATAACAAACAATGGCGCAGATTGGAAGCTTGTCTTGTATCTAAGTTTTCATAATGCACTACCATCCATGCTATATTTGCTGTCCTTATGTTCTTTTAGTTAGTTCATCACAAATATTAGATATAATTTCAACTATGCTTGGTTTAGCTGTTTGTGACATCTCTGCAGTTTGTTAAGGAAAATAAATGCGGACCATGGAAAAATTCAAAATCCCTTATTTAAATAATTTGTGTATTAAACTGACATGAATATGACACGAGTGTGTTTTAGCTGAGGATCTTTTGTCAACTGTATGCATCAAGCAAGAATTGTCCTACTAATATTTTAATACTTGTTTATTGATGTGGTTAACGCGTGCTATAAGATAACCAACTTTATAAGTAGTAGCTATTATAGTATTGTATATATACCATCTTCTCATTTGACAATATCTTTTAAATATTGTGCACAGGGTTAACAAAGTTACTTTCAGCGTCAGAGGGTATTTCGTACAAAAAGGAACTGCTGTTGGTACAGGATTATCAGCTGTGAACACTTTCTGTTTCTAGAGGCCATTCTCTGTAACACTTTGGAGCATCAATTTTGTAGCGTGCTATCATGGACTACTCTGCTGGTTCCTACATGTGGCCTGGCAATTCAGGTTCTGAGAACTATAATTTTGTTGACGGTTCGTCGGAATCATATGCAGAAGAAGGAAGCCTACCACCTTCAGGCTATTTCATGGGAGCTGGATCAGATCGCAGTTTAAAGATCACGGAGAATGAAAGGAACCCCACTATGCTTGCAAATGGATGCTTGCCATACAACACCCAGGCTCATCCATTATCTGGCCAGATTCTACCTAAGGGTGAGCTCCCTAACAATCTTCTGGATCTTCAACAGCTACAGAACAGCAGCAATCTGCGAAGCAATTCAATTCCCCCAGGGGTTCTTCAGTGCAATTCAACATCTGGAACATTTGATGCGAAATTGGATACACCTGGTCTTGCAGAACTGCCTCATGCTTTGTCCAGTTCAATTGATAGCAATGGTAGTGACATTTCTGCTTTTCTTGCTGATGTGCATGCCGTTTCTTCAGCCCCGACGTTGTGTTCAGCATTCCAAAACGTTTCCTCCTTCATGGAACCAGTAAATCTAGATGCTTTCGGTTTCCAAGGGGCACAAAATGTTGCTATGTTGAACAAAACAAGTCTTCCAAATGGGAATCCCTCGCTGTTTGATAATGCTGCCATAGCATCACTACATGTAATGATCACCAATTCACCACATATACATAATTGCCATATTATCTGCTTCATTGAATTATTTTTTGCTCTTTTGGCAATCCAGGATAGCAAAGAGTTTCTCAATGGTGGTTCCATCCCTTCGTTTGGTACTGTCCTGCAGGCACTAGGAGCGGGTGGTTTGAAGGCTGCTCAACAGGTTTCAATTTCAAGCTTTACCACTAAACAGCAATTCCCACATCCGCAGCTCACTATCCACTCAATTCTAACTGTACTGATGAATCAATTTTCATATTGCAGGAGCAAAATATCCGGAATATACCTCTCCCTACATTCACATCTGGTAGTCATTTGGCAGTTACTGATGCACAAGGGCCACCACTTCCTTCAAAGGTTCTATTTGCATTTCTCATTGACAGTGTTTCACTTTCTTTCTCTTCAATTTTATACCTCAACAGTTGAATTTTGTGTATGAAAATGTTCAGATACCACCATTGATCCATGACCATAATAGTGAGTACCCTATTAACCATTCTTCTGATGTGGAACCCCAAGCAAATTCAGCTCCTGGAAATAGTGCCAATGCGAAGCCACGTACAAGGGCTCGCCGTGGACAGGCAACTGATCCTCACAGTATTGCTGAACGGGTGAGTTCTTTTATAAGATCAGTTCACTTTGAAACAAATCAAACTGTTGCATAATAATCGATTATTTTTTTTAATTTGTGTGCACCCATGGTCTTAAATATAATTTCTCATTGTGCTGCAGCTTCGCCGAGAGAAAATTTCAGAAAGGATGAAAAATCTCCAAGTCCTTGTCCCAAACTCCAATAAGGTGCTTTTTTTGTTCTGAGTCACCACAAAAATGCAATCCGCTTCTCCCCCTGTTGTTATTGCTGTCATATTCATAACTGTTGATTGATAACAACTAAGAGTATACTAGGGGAGGATACATACTTAAGTATGTTGGGAAATTGACCAAATGGGACAAACAGAAGCAAGCATTTTTTTGGATTATCAAATAGATCAGATCCAAGTATTGATCTTTTGGTGCAGCCAACACATGGGCGTTAGATGTACCGTTGTCTTTGTTTCAGGTGGATGGGATTTATAATGTTGCTGATACATATATTCTGCCTTCAATGCAATTATTTTTTTATTGGCATCTATCTATACTCCTTTTCAAAGAAAACAATGGTGGTGGCAGTGAATCTGCCACCCCACCTCTATTATATAGAGTATTGTTTATGCTTTTACTAAATACCCCTTCATGTGTTTTACAAAATAGTTTTCTACATATGATTCTATTTTATTTCATCTCTAAAATACAAATTTATTATGCAAAGACATCTACAGGGAATAAATTGTCCCAAAAACATCACAATAATTTTTCCAAGCAATATTAGCACATGTATAATTTATTTTAATCCGTAGCAAAGCAAGTGTATTTAGCTAGTATAGAATAAAATGTATACAAATTTTGGTTTAGAACTCCTGACAATTAACCCTTCTTTGTATGAGCAGGCAGATAAGGCATCAATGCTTGATGAAATAATTGATTATGTGAAATTTCTTCAGCTTCAGGTCAAGGTACATCTGCAGTCAGGTTTATTTGGTGTGTGGGATGAGGTGGGGGCGTTAGCTCCTTTTCTGATGGCTGACAGTCTTCTTGAATTCTGTAGGTATTGAGCATGAGCAGGCTAGGAGCTCCTGGAGCAGTTCTTCCCCTTCTTAGGGAATCTCAAACCGAGGTGTGCAGCTTTCCTATTTCTTTATGTTTCCAAACAGAATCCTTGTTAGAAAGACTAGTTGAATGTAGGCTGTGCTATGTTAAAAGATTGTAGAGCTATGGAAACAAGTCAATTTATTTTAACCTCAGTTTTTTCCCCTTAAATTACATTTAGATACATAACAAATAACATCAGTCCAAATATTCATGACCATTCCATGATTTCATATGAACATTGGCTTGCCTTTATTAATTTATTTGCTCTGTGAGATTAGTTTTGAATTGCCCATTATTGCGACCATTGGCATCAAGATAGGACAAACGAAGATATACCTTTGCACTTGTGTACGAGGGGAACAAAACCTTCTGTGATCAAAACTGCTTATGCATTGTGCCATTATGCTTCAATAATCAATACTGCTTAACTTTTTTTTGTGTGTTCTGATTAAATTAATAAGATAACTAACCAAAACTTGTGCTTTCTTGGGTTGGCATCTTAATTGGCTACATTATAAATAATATATTATTTATATGTAGTGCAACATATGCATATCCAGTTTCAAGTTTTCGACATCCTAGATCAGTTCTACCATAATATTGTAGCCTACTGGAAGAATCTTTCTGTGCATTGTAGTCCCAATTTATATCCGAGATTTGCTCCTCTGGTTTTCATTGAGTTTACTTAAATATGTAATAACTGATGGGGCCACAATTCACCTGGATCTCACTATGTCTGAAATAACCATCTACTCATTGAACTTCTGCAGTGCCATAGTAATCCATCTCTATCAGCTTCAACCATTTCACAAGGGCCACCAGACATGCCAGACTCAGAAGACAGCTCTGCCTTTGAGCAAGAGGTAGTGAAGCTGATGGAAACGAGCATCATCAGCGCGATGCAGTATCTTCAGAACAAGGGTCTCTGCCTGATGCCCATTGCTCTCGCTTCGGCCATATCCAACCAGAAAGGCATGGCTGCTGCTGCTGCAATCCCTCCTGAAAAATGAAAAAAAAAATGAAATCGGAAAAATATGGGGGGAACAACTGCAGAAGACATAATAACTCAACGGCTGCAGAAATGTGCTGGACACTGCAGGTTTTGTGAATGAAGTGAAATCCAATCCAGGGGGTCATAAAACATAGGAAGTTATCTGACTAATTCAGGCTTATGACACAATCTACTCTATAGTCTATAGCTATTGTGTGCCTGTTGCACATCAGTTGATGTGTATTCTTTTGTTTTTTTTGTATTGCATCCGGATGCTAATTAGGTAGTAGTGTTTCCTTTGATGTACATGAGTATTATCTATGCGGTTTTATCTAATGTGCATATAAAGTAAAATCTGGTATGTTGCTGCTAGCTTATGGTCATATTTGGGGAAGTTTCTATAGAAAATTTTTGCAAACCACGCGCACGGTAAACGAGAAAGTGAGAGAAAGTGAGACTGGGAACTTAGAACCGAAGAACGCAGCCTAAGTCTTTGTCACCTCTCAACCCAGTTCAGGTACTGCACAGGAACCAAATCCCCTTCAAATTATTACTCCCTCCCTTTCACAATACAAGCGATTTTAAGTTTTTACTTGCAACGTTTGACCACTTGTCTTATTCAAAAAATTTTGAAATTATTATTTATTTTATTTGTGACTTACTTTATTATCTACAGTACTTTAAACATAATTTTTTATTTTTTATATTTGTAAAAAAAATTGAATAAGACGAGTAGTCAAACGTTGCAAGTAAAAACTCAAAATCCCTTGTAGTGTGGGACGGAGGGAGTAGCATTTCACAATCACATGTACTCCTTCCGTCCTATTTTAAGTGTAGCGACATTTAAGCATCTGTCTTATTTGAAAATTTTATGAAAAAAATAATAAAAAGTCATACATAAAATATTATTCATGTTCTATTATCTAATAGTAATAAAAATACTAATTATAAAAATATTTTAAATAAAACGGACGGTTAAATGTTGGACAGAGAAACTCACAACTGCATTTAAAATAGGACGGAGAGAATAACTTAGATCATTTGCAAAGGTAAAACAACACTTAAAAGTAAAACCTGAATAATTATACTTTACACGCTTCAACAGTAAAATGTCCATGTTTATAAGTAAATTATGCTGCGACATATAAAAGCAAATATGGACAATTGAAACACAACAACAGAAGAAGGCAGGGGAACACTTTAATCATTCATGCGGTTGCGAATTTCTTCAGGTAGTTAAATGCGCCAACAGAAAAAGGAAAAGAAACGCCTGATGTGACATGACTAATTGACTACTTGCCTCCCTCATTTCAAATCAAGTTTGTTTGGATTGGGATAGTAGACATTATCATTTTGCTTAAAGTAGTTTTGTATAGTAGGATCAGGATATTATGATATTTTTTTAAGTTTAATTAATATTTATATTAATTACATATAGCCATTATATATAAAAAATACAGTAATAATATATGTCATGCAAATAGAGATATTTATTAAGAGAAATCATATTGGTTTTGATATATTAAACTGATTTTTATATAAACTAGAGCATATTTATTTACATTATTTTCAAACCATCTTATTTTAAATAATATTTTATAGTATCATAGGGATCGTGGAATCAGGATACTACTTAAGATTTCGTAGGATCGTACAGTAATGAATTGTAGGATCGTGATACTATGAAAATTAGGATACTAGGTGAGATCGGTATCATTTTACCTTGATAGGATCGTAGTATCATAAGATATTAAAATACGAATCGGGATACTAACAACCTTGTTTTGAAATCGCCTACAATAGCATCATTAGAGAGTAGTAAAAAGCTATTAAAACAGATGGACCGCTGAGTACTCCATCCGATTTATATTGATCGTAATATAAGTTTTTCACTAAGATAAGAAAAGCACTTAACTTCTTTGTATTTCATTCAACTAGAAAAAAAACCCGTGCGTTGCAACGGATGAAATCCATTTTAATCTTATTTTTTATATGGTTTAATTAAGATGAAATTCATCGTGAGAATTCGCTTAGATACATATATTTTTAGAAAAATCATGAGCTGCAGTTAGGAGTCCGTTCGTCTAAAGTTAGCATGCGAGTTTTCTTATACAACTCCTTATGTATTTCCAAAAGTGAATGAACTTAAAACCAACTCAAATACGGATATGTATTTCCAAAAGCGAACGAACTAAAAACCGACTTATACATAGATGATGTAACAAAGTATCGGTAAAAACATCTTTATTTTTTATAATAGGAGAGATATGAATATGTGGTATACAGATTTTAACTCCTCCACATGCATAAACGAGCGCTTAACTACCTAAATATATGTATGCATGTATAAATGCAATATGTCGCATGTCTAACAAAGGGATCAAGATTATACGACGATCAATTTAAAAATTCTTATTTTTTATGTGATAATAAATATGGAATAGAGGGAGTATATCATTTTGATGTATAATTTAAGAGTACATACTCTCTCAATCTCTCTCTCTCCCCCTTTTTAAATACGAGGCGGAGGTGGCGGAGCAAGGGGCAGGTGGAGGCTGTGGCGGTGGGAGAGGGAGAGGGAGAGGTAGCGAGTGGGAAGAGAGGGAAAAAGGTGGAGGATGCGGGCGGCGCTGCTGACCGGCTTCTCCATCACCACTATCCCCTCCACCAGCCGTCAGACCACCGGATTCGCTGGCCACGAACTCGCCGCTATCAAATCCGATGGCCTTGAGGCCTGGCCATCGGATCTGGCTTCTCCAACAGCGGCGAGCAGCTAGACGGCGGCGGTGGTAGTGGAGGTGGAGGCGGCGGCGCAGGGGGAGTCGACGGTGCGAGTAGAGGCGGAGGCGGCGGCGGGAGGCGACGGGGATGACGATGGGGATGACATGAGACAGAGACGGAGGCGACGGCGACAGGGGAGGGGGGAGGGGGAGGCGGCGGCGGCGCGAGAGGGGCAGAGGCAGCACGCGGTGGCGTGAGAGAGAGGGAGAGGGTGAAAAATGAGAGGGAGGAAGCAGCGGTTAGTGGGTGCCAATTTGCGAAAGCCCCTCGGTTTCCTATTTTTACAGTGCAGCCCTAATTCGTGATTTTTCTCTCCTTCGCAGGATTATCTAGCTTTTATAAGGGCTTAAATGTAAAATATCAACATAGAGGAACTGTTAGTGAGGGATTTAGATCAAATTACGTACAAACTAAAGGGTTTTTTTATAAAATTTCCAACACGCACTATAGCTATCCGACGTGGACACCACGAGAAACGACCTGAGGCGCCGGCCTTGAAGAGGTAAATGAGTGTTTTTCGTTATGAGTCTAAACTAATTATGAGTATTTTCGTTATAAATCTGGATAAGTGTTTTGTCTATATTTATAATTATAAATGCTTATATTTAAAAGTGAATGTAGCACATACATAATTAAGACTGTCAATTTTGTTCCGATATCAATTGAAATGGCCGGAACGAACTGTTCCCCCATCCAAAATTGCACACGCCAAGCGGCCTAACGTTTTGGTCACCAACACGAGTAATTTCGATGAATTCCAGCAGTTTAAACCCACTCCAGCCATTTCATCCGGTGGCCGCTTGTTTGATTGAGTCGAAATATCCAGCCAAATTTAAACTTGCTTTCGAGTTATTACTGGAGAAATAAGGTCCTTAAACTTGAATATTTTTGTGAATGTTATATATATTGATCAATTCATATTATTTATTCCACCAATATCAATCAGTACAAGCGAAAGGGCATGTAACCTAGTAGTTACAAGAGCCTCAGTAGCACATGAGGTCCTGGGTTCGACTCTCCCATGAGAGCGAATTTTTCAGGATTTATCGGCGTTGTGGCTGAGTGCGCGTGCGTTGTGAGTGTCTACGTTGTACTGTGTATTCTAAAAAAAATATCGGTTTACTTAGGGGTTATTCAGATTGATGTCATTTCAAACCATACCATTTTTGGTATGTTGTCAAATATATACATCCATTTAGTTTTTTATCAAACTCTGTTAAATACATAAGAAATCCTGCTAAAACTTAGTAATATTGCTAAATTATCAAAATATCAAAATTTGGTAAGGTTTATTTTGGTTACGGACCCTTAATTAGAATTGCAAAAGCAAGGTTTAATTTGGGTACAGATTACCAATACTATTACTGCACAAACCATCGACCCTCTTAATTTGGGTACGTTGCCAATACTATTACTGCACAAATCATCGACCCTCTTAGATAGTATGATGGCTAACTACTTGTTTATTAAGTTGTGCACGTCACAGGATAAGGTTAGCCATTGGACTGTATGGTTGATTAAGAAACATTATCAACAGCTGTAATGATAACAATTTGCGACTTATCACTTATATGAGGTAATGGCCAGGGGTCCCCCAACCCATTGGGGAGAGATTCAGCCATAAAACCATTAGATGCGCATTGCTTCCGTTTACCGATCAAAACAAGAAAAACTACAGGCGATAATTTTTTATTTTACTTTTACAAGGATCGGTTTGGAAGGCATTTTGTTGGCTACAACTATTATTATAATCCAAAGACAATGCAGCTAATATCCAGGTGCATTAGTCAGAATTGCATTATTATTATTTTGGATGAAGGTAGTATAACCGCCCCTGCCCCCTCAAAAAAAAAATCTAAAGTGAAGTTTTAAAATTCAAATTTCGCAACGGCTCAAGCAAGCACTTATGCATACACAGAAGCATGACTTTATAAACATTAAAAGAAATTATGACAAGCAGAACTTTAAATACTCCTTTAGAATTGAATGATTGAAGTGCTTCCTGTGTTCTTTTCAATTGTCCATATTTTCTTTTAAAAGAGTATAAAACAGTAACAGGGCAATTCAATTGTCCATATGGATCGGCTCTAACCTACGATAAAATAATTCTTAGCTGTTCCGAAAATAATACAATCTAGTCAAGGCAATATAGTATTACCCATATACTCTTAGCCAGTCACGCAGAGCGACGAAAACAAAAAAGAAACCCGTAAATTAATTCTAAAATGAAATGTCAAAATTCAAATTTGGCATACACAGAAATATGACTTTATAAGCTTAATAGAAAGCATGGCCTACAATAAGCAGCATTTTAAATATAAAACAGTGACAGGTCATTGGGACGAACCGGATGTAACCTGCAATAATAAAACCTTTTGTTCCTCCATGATTATAACACCCTACCCTACTCCTTCCCCCACTATATTTAGTCTCTGCAGAAAGCTGAACACCAAACCTTCTCAGCACAAACCAAAATGGCAGCCAGGAGCTCCCTCCATCCTTCCTCCATGGCCAGCATCCCAAGATTAATTGGCACCAGGAAGGCAGCCCTAAGGTTCAGAGCTCCTGCCCATGGCGGCACCAGCTCATCACAGCTTTCCATCGCTGCAGCAACTGCTAACAAGAAGGTAATTATGATCAAGAAAGTATACATACATATAGTATATGTTTTCCTCCAAGCAAGGAGAGTATATGAGTGATCTTGTCTTGATTAACTTTGCTTCTGAATTTTCTTGTCGGAATTTTCAGGTGTTTGAGGACCAGTTGAGAGGGATTGTGTGCTACAGAGATGACAAGGGAGAGATGGTCTGTGAAGGGTATGATGAAGGTCCAAGGCTCGGAATGCGGCTGCCGGAGAAGGCCTGCTTCCCATGGTAATTGCCAACATCTGAATTTACTGAATTTTTCCTGACATGCTGAAAGGAGAAAGAAGATTAGCATATGTTGCCTGATGAGGATTTTGTTGTCTGATGGGATTTGGTTTTGGTTGTCTAATGATCATGCTTGCTTCTGTTCCTCTGAAGAACAGGCCTATGGAGGTTCAGATCACTGATTTCATTGAGCTGGCGACGTTCCGGGTCTTCGAAGATGCCGATGTTCTTCAGATCAAGAATGATCAGAAGAGGCAGATCTGAGAAGAACTGATCAATGATCATGTAGTGCAAGGCAGTAGTTGTATAGAAATGCTCATGTGTAAGAATAATTTTCAAGGTATGGAATTCAAGTACACTGAAGAGGCAGTTCTGATGTAGTTCTGTACCCTCTCTCTCTCTCTCTCTCTCTCTCTCTCTCTCTATATATATATATATATATATATATATATATATATATATATATATATATAGTTTGGCTAATTTTTCAGATTTAGAATTCTGTGCTTTTAAAAACAGTAAATTGGTTCATGGAGAACTTGTAAATTTGTCCTTGTGAAGCAATCAAGATTCAGAACAGATATTCTGACCTGTTTGGCTATTTCTCATTCTGCTGGGAATAACACTTTTGTGCACGATCATTTCAATCATTGCTAGCATCATCAGCTGGTGAGTTTGATTAAGAAAAACTCCAATAGAGATGAAGAGATTGGCTCCCACTGGCAGTTAATTAGTGAGACTCATGTGCCCATGTGAGTCTGAACTCTGAAGTTGGTGCCTCAGAGTTATCTGAATGTAACTCTGAAGTTGGTATTATCTAAAAAAAAAAACTCTGAAGTTGGTGGCTCAGAGTTATCTGAATGTTGACATCCTTCGAGACATTCAGAGTGTACTACCCATTAACATTCTTTTACAGCGTGTCGTGTCATCATCAATAGTCAGCTTCAAGAACAACCATTATTAAGCTTCAGAATCTGTAGCAAGAATTAGCATAAGATAGATATTTATAACGCCACATTTTCATTAAAAAACAACCAATTAGTTTTTACACTTTAAATTACACTGTAATTTTTCAAATAGACAATATATAATAGAAATAATATTACAAGTAGTGTATTGTCAACTTGGAAGAGGAGATAAGAGAGGTAGAACCATACTTATACATACTCCGTAGTTTTCCTCAAAATATAGGGTAGAGAGCGCAATTACGTAGGAAAAAAATTAACTCAAATATAAATGAAATATATGTCGCTATGTTTTTGGCAACCCCTTTAATATAATTTACAACCATTATTACTGAAATTTGTTAGGATTTTTGTGTCGTAAACAAAACAGGGTAATTCTGCATTTTTGCAGTTTACAGTTCCACGGATTTACTCTGAAACACGGTAATTAATTAACGGCTGCATTGTTGAGATTTACGCGTGGTAATAATTCATTAATACAGGTGTAGTAATAGTGCAATACTACAATGCATTGATTGGACATGGATTTCGTCGGTGACAATGCTCGTACGGTTAGACGTCGTCGTCGTAGGGGAAGGAGGTGGCGGCGAGCCACTGGTCGCCGGAGATGAGGTTGTCGACGGAGAACTGGGCCGCCTCGTCGTAGCCCATATCATGGAACCCGGCCCATCCGACGCGGCCGTCCATGGCGGCGCCCGGCCCGCCATTCCCATACTCACCGAAGTACACCGTCTCGGCGCGGCCGGGCTCGGCGCCGGGCCACTCGACCCAGCCGGCCCGGTCGACGAGCGGGCCGAGGTAGGAGTCCATGACGACGGCGCGGGCGTAGGGCCGCCACGGCCGGCCCAGGAAGGTGCGCGTGCTGACGCCGCTGGCGAGGAGCTCCGGCGAGGCGACCACCGTGCAGTTGTGCACGGAGAAGCCCGTGTCCTCGTTGGGGTCGCCGCGCGCCTGCGCCGTGAGGACGTTGGACTGGCCGGCGACGGGGGCGCCGGCGACGAGCTCGCACGCCTGGAGGACGGCGGCGGCGTCGCCGAAGACGAGGTCGACGGTGCCGGAGACGGCGCACTCGCGGTAGAACTGGCGGAACGAGTGCGCGTAGAGAGAGTCCTGGTGGCCCTCGACGCCGCACCGGTACGCCGCCGCCATGTCCGCGCTCACCCGCAGCGCCACCGCCTGCCCCTTCGCCGCCCCCGCCGTGTTCCGGAACGTCACGTCCCGAGCCATGAACCCTTCGCCTGACACCCCTGCATTGCATGTGCATGACGTCACCTTTGTCAGCGACTCGTCGTCGAATCCGTCTTGGACGCTAGCTAGCTACGCGTGCTGACATTCTGACAAGTGACAGCAAATATCTAAGCTCAAAGATGCTTAGATCCATGGAGATCATGTCAGTTGTAGATAGATTTTTTTTTGTGTCCTTTGTGTATGGCATTTAAAAGGTCATTATTTTTTTAAAAAAAAAGTAGGATAGATTAATTTATGAGATATGTCATTTTACAGACATACAAGTATATAATTAAAAATAACAAATTTAAGCATAAATTATACTCCTACGTTCTATTCAAAATCTAATTTATTTCTTCTACTCGTATAAGTTGAATTTCAACCTACTTATTTATCATGTAACTAAATTATTTTAATTTTTTGATGATTTTTTTTAAGTAACATACAAACGGCTGCATCAGTGTGAGAACATGCACGTGATCGGTAGGCCAAATATTTGTGTCACGCCCACTGCGGAGTGGGACCCACGTGAGGCATCGTCGCGTGCATGCATGCAGAGAGCGAGCCAGGATGGATCGCACGTTCCCAATCCGATAGGCGATAGCTTTGTGTCACGGGATGCTTTGCTGTTTACGAGGTGTGGGGGATTTCATTTACCGAAGGTGGCGGAGCGGAAGGTGGTCCAGCCGTCGGCGGCGCTGCGGCTGCCGGTGATGACGGTGGCGCCGCGGCCGTCGCCGACGAGGGCGATGTTCGTCTTGTACGGTGGCACCTCCACGTTCTCCTCGTACGTCCCGGCCCTCACTCGGATCACCGTCCTCGCCGCGCTGTTGTTCGGCGCCGCCGCCACCGCCTCCCCCACCGTCCGGTAGTTCCCGCTCCCGTCCTTCGCCACCGTGATCACCACCGTGTTCTCGCCGGAGTTGTTGCTGTTGTCGTCGTCGTCGTTCCCGCCGTTGTAGTCGTCGTTGTCGTCGTCGTCGAGGAGGCGGCGGTTGTGGTGGATGATGTTGGCGACGGCGGCGGCGAAGCTCGCCGCCGATCCGCCCCCGCCGCGGCGGCCGGCGACGAGGGAGAGGGAGTTGGTGACGTGGGCGTAGGCGTCGTCGAGGGACGCGAGGAGGCCGGACGACGGCGCGGCGCCGTCGAGCCCGTCGAGGCAGGTGGCCTTGTTGGCGAGCGCCGCCGCGAGGTGGGCGCGCACGGCGGGGAGGCCCTCGCCGGGGGACGCGAGCAGCGAGGCGGACCGCGACAGGGAGGCGAGCGTGGCGGCGTGGAGCTCGAGGCAGTCCTGCGCCGCGCCGCGCCGGAGCGGGGACGCGCCCGACGACGGCGGCGAGAGCGCGGAGGAGAGCGCCGGGGAGAGCGACGACACGGCGGCGAGCGCGCCCCGGAGCGACGCGAGCGCGACGGACAGGATGTTCGGCGGGAGCAGCTGCACCGAGATGGCCGACGCCGCTGCCACCACCTCCGCGGAGACGGCGTCGAGGTGCGCGGCCGTCGACGCGAGGCAGGAGTCCTGGTGCGGCGTCGTGCGGCAGACGGCATGGACGTCTGTCACCCCCGGCGTGGCCGCCGCCGCCGCGGCGCCCTTGGCGGCGACGGCGTGGTGGCGGTGTCGCTTGCCGTGACGGTGGCATTGCGTGGTGGTCGCCGTGGCGAGGAGGAGGAGGAGGAGGACGGCGACGAACACAACCAGACGTGGCGAGATCGCCGCCATGGCTAAGCTAGCTCGAGTACTCGACTGAGAGTGAGCTTGATGAGCTTTCTTCACAACACGGATAGATCGATATATATGGTCAGGTTTATTAAGGTTTTAGGCGAGTGTTACTGCATGTGGCAAGTAGTGATTAGTGTACTAAATAGGCTAGCTAGTGACAACTAGTGTTGCAATACATGCCATTTTGTACTAGGCTACTAGATGGATAGAGGTGTCGGTTTGTTGCTACTTGCGCGAGTACACTCAAAGCTAGCTCCAAACTGTTGCTGAAATTCTTGTAGGGGGAAAAGGGATTATCATCAGTAGCTAAGACAGCTAATGACAATGCGACATGCACATGTGCACCATGTCATTGACTCATTGGCTCGTTGTGCGAGACAAGTCGTCGAATTCCAGCGTACGCGCCGCGCGTTGCCGTCTCGCGGAGGGGAGGAGAGGACGAGTGGGCGGCGACGCGACGCACTAACCGTCCAAACGAACAAACACACAAGACGGAGATCTCGAGCGGCAATTTTTCCTGCGGTTCGCCGTTGCAACCACACGATTTATCGAGGAATAAGTACATTTTGACTCCCTTAAAAAATTGATAGGGAGAGGATGACTTGTGGGGCCCATATGTCAATGGGCCCTATAATTTTTTATGTGTGTGAATGACAAACGGTCCCACGTATGCGTTTTTAATTCAAATGCCACTTAAGCGTCACGTCAACCCTACAGACTAGGTCAACACCCTCCAAACCAAGGGAGTTAAATTGCACCGGTTTCAATAGTTCGAGGGTCGAGATATCCGGTTTTATGGTTTAGGGTTATGGAATGGATTCGAATCACTTTAAGGGAATCGAAATGGACTTATTCCATTTATTGAAGATCTTCACTGGGCCATGATGAGAGTGCGAAGTGCAATGCATATATATGGGCATGTCTTATTTTTTGGAAAAAGTACACCAGAGGTCCCTCAACTTGTCATCGAGTTACAAAATCGTCCCCCAACCACAATTACTCCACAATACTAGATATCCGGCGTCCCCCAACTACAAAACCAGTGCAAACTAGGTCCCTCGGCGGTTTTGAGTCCGGTTTTGTCTGATGTGGCAATTGACTCAGCATAGAACCCACGTGGGCCCCACGCGTCAGCCTCTTCTTCAACCCCCCCTCTCCACCTCTCTTCCTCTCCCTTCTTCACGGGCGCCGGCGGGCGGAGCATTTGCACGGGCGGCAGCTAGCGGGCGCAGGCGGCAGGGGGAGAAGCCACGCACGGGCGGCGGGCGGTGGGCGGTGGAGTGGCGCACGGGCGGACGACGGAGCGGCTCTCGAGCGGCGGGCGGAGGGCGGACAGCGGAGCGGCGCTCGGGCGGAGACAAGGCAGAAGGGAAGGGCGGCGGCAGCGGGAGCACGGGGGAGATCGAAGTTCGAAGAGGACGACCTCAAGCACGGCAGCGAGTAGAGTGGGGTGACGGCGAGGCGGAGCGGAGCGGCGGTGACAGGAGCAACTCACCGAGGGCGCCGTCAGCTTCGCAAGGGTAGCACGACGACAGACGCACGAAGGGAGATGGGAATCCAACGAAGGATGTCGGGGTCGTCGGCGGCGGCGGCGGTGACCCAAACGGGAAGCATGGGGACGGCGCCGCTGAGGGAGCCGTGGAAGTGGAGCGTGACATGAAGGCAGCTGCTGCCACCGCCTCCGCAGTCGGTGTCGTCGCCCATGCAGCGGTTGCCGCTTCACCGTCCTCCCGCGCGCCACTTCGCCACCTGAGCGCCGCTCTGCCGTCCGCCCACTGCCCACGCATGGCTTCTCCCCCCCCCCCCCCCCCCCCCGCGAGCGCCGTGAAGAGGAGAGAGGAAGAGAGGTGGAGAGGGGAGGGGAAGAAGAGGCTGACGTGTAGGGCCTACGTGGGTCCTACGCTGAGTCGGCTGCCACATCAGATAAAACCAGAGTCAAAACCGTCGAGGGATCTATTTTGCACTGGTTTCATAAGTTGAAGGATGCCGGATATCTCGTATTGTGGTTGGGGGATGATTTTGTAACTCGATGACAAGTTGAGGGACCTCCGGTGTACTTTTTCCTTTTTTTTTCTGTCCAGATTGATACATCGCCCAACGCGGCAGTTGGGCTGGGCTCGATTCAACCAAGTATGGTTATGAAGGTTATGTTTGGTGTATGGGCCATTTTGGTTTGGTGCCAATTATTGCCCTACCAATTCTTTAATAGTTTTGAATAGTGCATATTAGCATTTTGGATTGAAGCCAATTTTTGCCACATCAAAAGAGTGGAGTCAAATCTATTCTATCAAAAATTTGGTGGTACCAAAATTTGCCCAAGGTTTGGTACTACCAGTATTTTGGTAGTGTTTCAAACCAAACAAGCCCTAACTCTATCTCTACTATTATAAAAATTGAAGATGTTTCTGCGGTCCGTCATCCGTATTTGAGTCGGTTATAAAAATTGAAGATGTTTCCGCGGTTCGTCATCCGTGTTTGAGTGGGTTATAAAAATTGAAGACGTTTTTGCCGGTATTTTGGTACGTCATCCTTGTATGTGTCAGTTTTTAAGTTCGTTTGCTTTTGGAAATATATATTTGTATTTGAGTCAGTTTTTAAGATCGTTCACCTTTGATAATACATAAGGAATCATATAAGAAATCTGTTTAATATATATATATATATATATATATATATATATATATATATATATATATATATATATATATATATATATATATATATATATATATATATATATATATATATATATATATATATATATATATATATATATATATATATATATATATATATATATATATATATATATCCAAGCGAACTCACACAGTAAATTTCATCTTAACTAAACAATATCTCTACTACTTAAAAAATACGAGGTGCTTCCATCGTCCGTAAAAAAACCGTGGGAGAAAAAAACCGTGCGAAAAAAATCGGGCGAAAAAAAAACTATGTCCAATAAAAAAAGGACAAAACAAAAAAAAATCCGCGGACGAAAAAAACCAAAGTCCGATAAAAGGGCGAAAGAAGGGAAAAACCGGAAAAAAAGAAAAAAAAAGTCCGATCCAAAAAAAAGTAGGGGCGAAATAAAGGAAAAAAAAGAAACTAATCTGACTCGGTCTACACGGTAAAAAAGGGCGAAAAAAGGAAAAAAAATTAAACAAATCCGACTCTGTCGACACGGTAAAAAAAAAGGGCCAAAAAGAAAAAAGTATATGTCCGATACCAAAGAAAATCGAATCCTATTATATGTGACATGGCGTGGTAAAAAAAATCGAATCCGATTCCATCGACGCGGTAAAAAACAAGCGTAAAATTTTTTTCTGTGCGATTCCAAAAAAAAAGTTGCGAAAAAAGTTTTCCGTTTCTCTTTCTCTATCTCTATCTCTACTACTTAAAAATTAAAAAGTGTTTCTGTTGTCCATCCGTGAAAAAAAGCGTGAAAAAGAAATCAGCGAAAAAAATCGAATCTAATTATATGTGATGCGGTAAAAAAATTAAAGACGTTTCTGACATCCGTAGTAACGAAAAAAGGGCGAAAAAAATGAAAAAAAAGGAAAGTCCGATTCAATATCTATGTATACCTAATTAAAAAAATTTGTATGGCTTGTGGGTTATAGAAATTCCATCACACGTGCGATCGATCCCGCTTTAATCCCTCTCCGATGGCAAAAAAATAAAAAAAGAAAAGAAAAAAAAAATGAGAGACTGCATCAAATTTGGACCTAAATTCTAAAGAAAACACTACTACAAGAATACAAGATCAGATTCAAGAACACCAAGAAAACGCCGACGCCGGAAGGGGAGGGTGTCGCCATCGCTGCTGAACCGCCACCGCCGTCGTAGGGATGTCGGTATGTCAGGCTGCCGCCACATTGTTTTGAGAGAGAGGGGGGAGGGGAAATGATTTTAGGGTTAGGGTTTGGGCTGTTGAACTTTTATATAGGTCGGGATGACCGTCTATCAGATCGGACGGCTCTGGCTTCTCCCGCGTCAGGCCGAACGCCATTCCCAGGCCGCCCACACGGAATAAGTTCACTTTAGGTTGTTTAAGTTGTTCCTCCCCGATTCTATTCCCAGGCCACCCACACTATTGGGCCGCCTCATGGACCATGTGTACTCTCCGTATGGAACAAGTTCACTTTAGGTCACTTTAGCTGAACTTTTTTATTTCATTATAAATATATTTTCTTAAAGAGCTCATATCATGTAAAACTAAACCTTAATCATATAATATTTTTATATTTGTTATAATTTTAATTACCCATCACAACGCACAGGCATTTTTTCTATGTTAAAAAAAAGACCACGACATACGAGTGAGAGATATATACCACACACACCCGCAGGCTCATCTTTAACTGAACTAGCAACAGATTTTCAATTACAGGTCTAATTGTTTTATTTAGGTGATTAAATTTGTTTTCATTTATATAATTAGTTTGCTCTATTTAAGCTTTTTGAAAATTGCTAAAATTTGAGAATAACTTTCCTACTTCGTATTATATTATTTTTAGCTAATGGAATTAATGGAAAATTAATTATATATTTTTATCTTTTTGACCAAAGGTCACTGCAATTTTATTTCATTAATAATAATATTATTATTATGATTCCTTTATTTTTTTTCCCATCAGTATACATGATTAAAATTACCTTTACCCGTTGCAACACACGGGCATCATTGCTAGTAACAATAATAAGATTAAAATAGACTTCACATGTTGTAACACACGAGTATTTTTTTTTTAGTATTATCAAAATCAGACTACCAAACTTTAGTTCAAAACACACCTATTATAATTATATGTAAGTTTGACTTTTCTTAGTAATAAAATATTTTGAACACAAAATAAACATGTTATCAATATATATACAATGTTAGATATAGATAATTTTTTATATAAAATTAATCAAACTTAGAGAGATTTAACTAAGAAAAATCAAAGCGATATATAATATGAAACAGGTAAGTATGAAAACACAGTGGTAATGGGAATCGTCGATTTACTCCGTATGTGTTATCCGGTTAATAATCAGAAAAGAAAATTTAGCACAACAATCATTTGAATGCATATTCTTGTGTAGCAGGGAAAAACTAGAAAAGATTTTTTTTTTCAAAACAGAAAAACAAAAGGAAACAAACTCTTTCTCTTTTTTGCCAAAAAATAAAAAAACGGAAACAAACTCTGTGTCCAGCAAATCGAGTCCATGACGAACCAAAAACGTGATGAAAAAGAAAAGTCAGCAAACGCGTCCCCTACATCCGACCACACACCGGCAACCCGCACGAATCTCAAAGCACACCCCCCGCGCCCTAATAAAATCCCCACGACCAAATCCCAACCAAGTTTATTTCCGTCGACACCCCAAAAAAAAAAAATCCCCACCCGATTTCTCTCTTTTTTTTTTCCTCCTCTTCCGCGAGCTCTTCCCCCCTCTCTTCTCTCTTTTTCTCCCCTCTCCCCGGGGAAACGCGGCGGCCGCCGATCCCGATCCCCCCCACCGCCGCCGCCGCCCGATCCGACCAAATCCCCACTACGCGTCCCAATTCCGGGCCAATTCGACCCCCCGAGCGACCGCCATCTACTCACCTCCCGATCGATTCGGATCCCCAATCTAGCGGGCGCGGGGCGGGGCGGGGAGGCGGGATTGGGCTAGGGTTTTGTGGGGGATTGGTGTATTGGATTAGGTGATGGCGGAGAAGGGATGCCTCAAGCGCCTCCAGAAGGAGTACCACTCGCTCTGCAAGGTGAGGCTCTCCGTGTGGATTGGATTTGATTGGATTGTGTTGATGCGATTGGTTTCGATGCGATTCTGATGGTTTTGTTTCGGTTTTGGGTGGTCGGATTGCAGGAGCCGCCGCCGCAGATCGTGGCTCGCCCGCTGCCCAACGACATATTGGAGTGGCGTAAGTATCTTTTTCTTTTTCGCTTATTACAACACTAGACTAGATTGATTCGTCGTCTGTTAACTTGTTAATGTGTGGAGTGAACGGCTAATTGCTCTTGTTATTCTAATCGATCGATACGCTTACGGTTTATGTACCGTAAAGAGTGAATTAGATGTGTTTTTTGTGTTATTGTTATGTTTCCAGACTCATGTTGCTGCGTGCTTTTCGCAATTTAGCTTTCTTGTATAGGTTGGCCTAGTGCAGCAAGACTATATGAAGTTCAGACTCATGGGACTTAATCTGTGTTGTGTTAATTTTGAATGTGAACATCTGTTTATTTTGTTGGAGTTATGACTTTGTTCTTTTGACGAGAACATCAGTCACCTAGTTCAAATAGGGGATTGGATTGCTCGTATTATAGGTCTTGGTGAAATAATTTCAGGTGAATTAGTCGAATTTGGTTTTTGGATGTTAATTCCACCTTTTCTCAACTTTCGGGAGACAAAACACTGATTGGTCTCCCACATGTTGCTTTACAAAAAGAACTAAACTCTTGGAGATTATTCCACATGAATTCCTATCAGTTGTTGTGAACTAGCTCCAGATTGGTCTCCCACTGCCTATTTTTCTATAGTCAAATGCTCTTGTGATTGGGAGGTCAATAATCGCTCATCAGCACATATTTTGAGGGAACATGGGAGGGAAAGCAGGCTGTACCTCAGATTTTCAATAGTGGAAAGTATTCTTATTTTGCATAAATGATATAGATTTAGGAGGAGAGTGCACGCAGGCACCAGGGGTTCTCAAACAGAATGAGAAAGGATTATTAACACATAGAAAGTTCAGTTTAAAATGCTTTCAAATAGAGGTCATACATGGTCATGCCAGAACGTTTGTATGATTAAGACTAGTTGCTAGAGCGTTGGTGTGATTGACTAGTTGTTTTTGTATTTAAGGGCATGGGCATGGAGATATTGGTTTTGTTGATTGACTAGCTGCTAGAGCGTTTGTGTGATTGACTAGTTTTTGTATTTAAGGGCATGGGCATGTGGTCCAAGAAATATTTGATGCATTTGTTGGATTTATTCATTCGGCAATCATGCAATAACTCATACAGTTGTGCCACTGTCTCACCTCATTATGTGAGGCATTGCTCTATGGCCCATTCTGGTTAGTGGGCTCCATTACCCCCATCTCCTCCCATATGTTGTTGACGTACATGCTTTGGTCACCGGCTCACCGCTAGGTTTTGCACTGACTCAACTATAATGATGTGATACATTGCACTCGTGGTAATACGATGTTGTACTTCTATTTACTATCACAATTACCATTTGCCACGACAAACATGATAAATATTATTTACAGTTTTGTATAATTATGGCCCTCTGCTAATTTATGGTAAGCCTACTAGGCTAATACATAGCATACCCTCAGGTCGCCTATATTTCTATTTCCTATCAAGCTTGTATTAGGTATTAATTTTGCATTTTTCTTTATATTCCAGATTTTGTACTTGAAGGTAGTGCTGGCACACCATTTGAAGGTAAAGATTACACAAACTCAAAACAATCTTCTATACATTCTATTACATTTCAGCTAGCACTTCACTAATCAATTTATCTGTAACAATATTTTCACATTTGATTTCTTCTCCATAGGTGGATATTATTACGGGAAACTCAAATTTCCACCTGATTACCCTTTTAAGCCTCCAAGCATCAGGTAATGGAACTTTATTTTGTAATATTGAATTACTGAAATTGAAGGAATGCTTACAATGTGATAGAAGAGTTATACGTATTTGGGATTAGTGAACATTTTGAAACTTTGGTTTTCATATCTGACTTGTTTTATTGGGATTAGTGAACACTTTGAACTTTGGTTTTGCATATCTGACTTGTTTTATTGTTCAGCATGACAACTCCTAGCGGAAGGTTTGCCCCTCACAAAAGAATATGCCTATCAATGAGTGACTGTAAGTTAATATGATCATATTTTTTTTACTTTATTATATGCAAGGTTTATCCCGTGATCAGATTATGATTACTTTTATATTTAATGATTTGAAACAATTTCCATCACTTTTAATTTATTATGTTTTTGCAGTTCATCCGGAATCTTGGAATCCTATGTGGTCTGTGGCAAGGTATGTACAAATCTGTACTAAGCACAATATTTGAGCATAACGTATTTCCCACCATTATCTGGGGAGTTGTTGGGCTGAGTCGTCATTCAAACTTAAGAGATATCTAGACCAGTTTACATCTTTCCATTCTTGTAAAGAACATGAAGTCATGCTTGTGTGGTTCCTTGGGAGTCGATGTAGGTGAACAATAATGGCATATTTTCTAAGCATGAAACTTATTATGATAGCATAGATCCAATTAATCCTTCTATTTAATAGTGAGATGTGTGGACTCTAAATCATCAAAATGTAGTTCCACTGCTCTAGTGATATATGTAGTCTGTAGTTTTACTATATAAATCTTTTCTACCTATCTCTCTTCATAGTCTGACATATACTTTCGTTCTGCAGCATTCTCACGGGCCTCCTTTCATTCATGGTAAGCTCTTAGTTTTGCATCAGCTCAGAATTAGCAAGAAAGATTCTCATCCTGTTTTAATTGCTAACCCATGTACACAAGATGTTATTCATGCCTATTAATAATATTGGTAATCTTGATCCCCCACCCCCAAGCAACACTGTTGCTTTTTCGCTTGCGAGAATGCAGTTCTGTAAACCAGCTTAACTCAGACCGATTCCCTATTTTAGTGATAATCTCATCTATTTGTCATGTGAGTAATATAAGTGGTGCTTAACAGCAATGAAACAACTGTCCAGCTGTAGTTGGAACAAAACCATTTCCATTTTGTCTTCACAAGTATAAACTGTGAAAAAGAAGTGCAAATTTGTTATTTCTTGTTCCTCATATGGTTGAAGAGGTCTTGTTTCTCACTGTGAATTATACTTGTGCTTGCAGATGGATGATGCTCTGACAACTGGAAGCATCAGGAGTACAGAGGGGGAAAAGAGACGTTTAGCAAAGGCTTCCCTTGCCTACAACTGTGAGAGGTAATTGCTCAGTAAGATAATATTAATTTCATCATACATCTATGTAGGTTTGTAGAAAATGATAAAAGCAGCAAGCATATATTGTTAGGGAGTAACATACTTGCCATAAAAGAAACAGCTCAATTTAGTGGGAATGCTCTTCCCAAGCGAAATGAATTATGTTAGATAGGTGACATTTATTACTTGTGCTGATGATACTTATCTAAGTTTTTTTATTCACATGCTGCCATCAACCCATCCTTGTTTGAAGCCATGGGACACTAACAAACTTTGCTCTTGTTTCCACAGCAAAAATTGCCCTCACTTCAGGAAAATGTTTCCAGAGTACGTCGAGAAATACAACCAACAGAAACAGATGGAGCAAACCGTAGCGGAACCAGAAACTCAAGAGAACCCTGCCCCAGCTCCATCTCCTGCGGTCCAACAACAGGCTGCAGTAGTAGCCAATAAGGCGAAACCTGCGGCGGAGGCCGCAGGCGAGCAGAAGCAGAAGAAGCGAGTGCCCTTCTGGATGATGCTGGTTATGTTTTCTGTTTTTGGTGCGGTGATGGCCTTGCCCCTGATGCAACTCTGACAAATAAAATAAAAAGAGGCTATAAAAGTGTGATACCGGGGGGTAATTTTTGTATAGTTTTCCCAAGGTTTGCGTAACTCGATTCTTCTGTGGACTCTCTTCACTTTGGTGATGGTAAAATCTGTAGAACCATATCCTCTCTTTACAGAATCTACAGAACAGCTTTGTTTGAGTCGTAGATGTTCATTCCCTGTGTGTTCTCGCCTCCTTGGTCCTAGCCTGCGATCGCACCAACAGCATGCGTGCCTGGAATGTTTTCTCATTTTTCCTTTTTCCGAGTTGCGCAGTGTCTCGACGGCTTACGAGCCCTTGTAAATTTTAACCACTCTTTCCTACAATGCTCTTACATAGTTCGTAACCATTTCATTTAACTAAATGAAAGTTATATAAAATTAGCTCTTACAAAGTTCGCAACCATTTCATTTAACTAAATGAAAGTTATATAAAATTTAGATTTACTCATGTGACATCACCTCTTATAAGACTTACTGTACGAAAAGTTTGTATGTATCTAGCTTTTCCCGTGGCTGTTCGATCATCGTTTTAGTCCAAACTCCACTAAACGTTCAATATTGGATTTGTGGCCGTATACATCTCCCGTTCTTAAACACTCCCTCCCGTTCTTGAACACTCCCTCTGTCCAAAAAATATATGATACCTTAATTTTTTTTATATTGTTGATCATTTATCTTATTAAAAATTATGTACATATTATTTATTTTGTTGTAACTTGTTTTATTTTAAAAGAATTTAATCTTAACTTATACTTTCACATATCTATACTAAACTAAACTTTTGAATAAAACAAATAGTCAAATGTTATACGAAAAATCAATGATATTGTATATTTTTGCAACGGAGGTGGTATTATATTTGTCCGTATCCAGTTACAAAGCCATGAGCCTCCCGGACCTGGATTCAACTTTTGCCGATCTACACTTAAAAACGCAGAATGAGAGATCACAGGCGAGAAAGTTAAAGATCTAACACGCTCACACGCATGTCAAATTTATATGAAGCGTTCCCCAAATTCATTGAGGTTATAGCAGTGTCAATATATACACCCCACAGCAGGGTAAAAGAACTGAAGAGTGAAGACGGTTTCAGTCGTCAACATTGCAAATTCGTCTTGAATCACATGGGAGACATACTAAAACTGGAGCCTTCCAGACCTTCATTCTGCAACAACGTTCATTCTGCCAGTCTTTGCCTAGGGATGTTGTAGATCCTATTTAACTCTGACATACTGGAATGGGTTGAACATGTTTCTTCAGAAATCAAAGTCTACCGAGACATCTGCTGCTCTCAAATGGTGCGTCTCCTACCGAATCAAGTGTCAGAACTCTGGTACTACCCAAGAAAGAAGCTTTTCCTCAACTTCTTGCCAATTGTGAACCTTGGTCACCAGCGGATGCGATTCGTCAACACCAGTTTTGCACCAAGGGTACGAGTTGTGATAATCAAAGAGAAGGACCCTCATGCCATCCTCGGCACAATCTAAAGCATATCTGGGGTTGTCATCTATCAAAACCTGAGCACCAAAAGATCTAGAAGTACAATTTGTCAAAAGAGAATAAGTTATTAGTATTACAATTGAAATATATTATTGATGGCGACAATTGTTACCGGAGGGCAAAAATTTCAGTAAAAGGAGTGCTATGTCCAACATGTATGAAAACGAAAGTACAAAAAAAAAGGTAACTATTCCAAAGTATTCACATGCTATATGTGAAAAATTAAGATGGTGCACATGATTAGAGATTAGTTCCGCTTACGATTTACCTGCAAATTTCTGATTTTGGCTTTGATTGACCTTGCAAAGCAAAATGGTTTCCAAAATGGATCTGCTCAAATAACCCTGGATAGTACTTGTCGATCCAGTCTAATGTGTGATTTTTAATTGCATCCTGCCGAGATCTTAAAAAGAAACGATATCATTAGCCAAAACACAAACGTCACATAATAAAGATAAGTTCACTATGCCCCTAAATATCAGAAAATGGACTTACGTGACAACAGATAAGCTACAGAAAGAAGAGAGATTTTGCAGAGCATCTCGGGCACCGGGGATAGGATGTATACCATCTTGGAAGTAATGGGTTGTAAAGAACTCATGGACAAGAAAATTAGCTGCAACATTTTAGACAAGTTGTTGATTTTTTATATGAAGAATTGTTGTTATGTTCACAATAAAAGATTTGTAAGTTCCAAAAAGAAATGAAAAGATAGCATAAGACAAACCTCTTTCTCGAGAACAATTCCATATCTGCACAGAGTTGCACAAAAAGATGTAACTACCTGATGGATAGAATTTCTTAACAGAGACATGATCAAGGATGAAAAATTTAGGCAAAATTGGTCATATAGCATCGAAAGTTCACGTTTTTGGTTTTATAGCACTGAAAGATACCGGTTCACTTTAATAGCACCCAAAGTTTACCCTGTTCCCATTTTTAGCACTTCCGTCAATTTTTCCGTCCGTCTTGATCGTTATTGACCCAGCTACGCACACGATATGACGTTTCTACCCCTCATTGACATGCATTCTACTTGTACTTGTAAGGGGTAGAAACGTCATATCGTGTGTGTGGCTGGATCAAGACGGACGGAAAACGATTGAGAATTGACGGAAGTGCTAAAAATGGGAACAGGGTGAACTTTGGGTGCTATTAAAGTGAACCGGTATCTTTCGGTGCTATAAAACCAAAAACATGAACTTTCAATGCTATATAACCAATTTTTCCAAAAATTTAAGGGCTTGAATTTTTTCTAGGAGGGTTGGATTTCAAATCACCTTGAAGAACTCATACACATGGTATTCTGATACTGAGTGATTCAAAGAATAACGGTCCGCAATAAATTTGTTGAGAGCAGCAAGAAAGCTTCCAAGAACTGCAGGCAAGATAATGAGAAAAAGATCAACTGTAAGAACAGAGGGATGATCAAATGCCATAACATCGAAGCTCATGAGCGTCAAATATATATTCTTCTTTTCTAATGTTGTTAGGATCATAATATGGATCGACACTAATATCCCAATCAAACGGAAGCGACCTCTAATTCGTAAGAAATGAACCAGTAACTCAATCAGTATATACAAGATCATGCCTGCACAATTGAGATATGAACGATTGTAAATTGCAATGATTTCCCAATACCTTCATCCACATCAACAGCAACCACCATCTTCGTCGGCGCAGCGTTCTCGGGGAAACCCAGCGGCTTCCCACGCCGGCACGCGCCATTCCCGTTCAAGCTCTTCGTGGCAACCTCCTCCAATGGCAGAACCTCCGGGTCATGGAGCAGCTGCCGCTGCGGCGCCAGAACCTGCGCCTTGATCCTCACGGCCTCGCCACCATCCACCCCCCTCTTGGATCTACCCCGATCCTGCCAATTCAGGCATCCCTTGGATCCCAATGCGCTGCCCGGCGCGAACCTCCGACCCATCCCAAGATCAAGAAATCCCTTCCTCTGAATCACACTGCCCTCCCCGCACAGATTCGAGTGGCTGAGGCTGCAGAAGCAGCCACGGTGGGCGGCGGCGGCGGCCGGCATAATCGCGGCGGGGCTACTCCTCCTCCTCCGGTGATGCGGCGGCGGCCGGAGACGATCGAACAGCGACCGCACGGCTCCGCGGGCTAGCATATTGATACCAGCATTCCCCCTTTCCGATCCAAGAAACCCGCGAATCCACACAGACAAGATCCTGTCACCCCCAAAACAAGAACCCAAACGGATCACCGATCCCAAAAACCAAATCAAGAAAGAACCGAATCACTCACCTCACCACGCGAGATCAGACAAAGAATCCAATCCGCAAACGACACCACCGCCGCAACCGCCCTCCTCCTGGGTGATCTGAGTGAGGGCCGCTCGGGGGAGAGATAGATTAAAAAAAACAGAGAGAAAAGGGTGCGATCTTTCGAACCAGATCGGGAGATCGCGAGTCAAGAGCGAGGGAGAAAAACTAGGCAAATCTGAAGGAAAATCCGGGGCGCATATGCTGGAAACTCGGAGAAGGCGAGGGCGAGAGGGGGGGAATTTCTTGGCGGCCGCTAGTATTTTGCTTTCTCGCAGTTTAATTTCTTTTTTTAGGGTTTTTGGAGAAAAAAGGAAAAGAAAAAGAGAAGGAAAAAAAAAACGAGGACTGAAATTTGTGTGGTTCTTTTTGTGTACGTGGAGTGGCGGTATTGTTGTGGTGGGCTCATTCCTTTTTGGGAAAACGGAGCCGCTCTGGTCATCATGATATGGTACTTTTTGCAGCCAAGTTCATAAAGATTATGGATATTCTGATTTGGTACTCCATTTTCTTACATGATATTTATCCCTTCCTTTTAAAATTCCATTTGTAGTAGTAGTTCGATTCCAGTGAAAGTTTTTCAAAAATCATACTATGTCCCAAAATATAGCTAATTTAAAAAATTGAAGTAGAAAGATAACTATACTTTGGGACGGCGGACTATATTTCAAAGGATACCTCAAAGTTTGAACTATATTTTGGAAATAAAATTGTATTTCTACGATGGCATACCTAACTACCTAGGAATTTAAAAACTTTATCACTGAAATCATTTTGCTTGCCATTAGTATCGAAGGGTTGATACTCGACTACAATAACGCATGGGTGGGAGACTAGTACGAAGATACGAACGAAGAATACAAAACGCGGAAGATACGAGGTTATATATGTTTTGCCTATAAGCCATACTACTACTACTCTCTTATCTTAATATGTGAAAGCAGCAAAGCTATCTCAGAGGAGAATGGGCCACATCATCTAAAATACGAGAACCGTCGGATGAAACTGATAAAGAAAAATACACCGTTGGATCATATATAAGGCATCTATTGGACTAATCAGGAGGCTTCCATAACATTCCTCCCTATTCTTTTTAGCACCATGTTTGATTAATTAATCGGTTGACAAATAAAGAAAAAAAATAAAAGAGACCTCAACCTTTAATTCATAATGGAGTTATTAACCTATGTGATTATCATTAATAACATGATTTATTGCAAGATTAACAAGAGACAGTTTCTTTCCCTGGACAGAGCAAGTACGGATGATAAGTCGTACATTATATTGACTGGATGTCAAGTTTAAATAATATATCTGCGTTTATGTGTAATTTCATATATTTCCAATTTACTTTTATAGAGATATCAGATATAACGTATAAGCGAGTTTATAAATACTATGTTGCTTTCGGGTGGTATAGGAGCACACAATGGCTACCTTTAACATTTAAAATTTGTCCTAATATATATAAATTACTACTTCACATATTCACTCATCTCAACTAATTACAACCATCAAGATAAAAAAACTAATTTCAACTCTCTTTTTTTCGTCTATTAGTTTTTTTAGCTAATCATAATATTCACCTTTTTGTCAAAAAATAAAAATAGAACATAAACTTTTCATTTAATTTTATCTTACTTCTCATTAAAGTTTTTTTTCATCTTACTTCCAACTAACATCTCAACTCTAATATCTCTCATTAAATGATGAATATAAAAGTATTTTCTGGTCAACTTTAATCTTTATTAAAGAACATAGAAATTTTAAATTTAAGAATGGAGATAGTAATAAAACTAAAAGGATAGTAATAAAACTAAAAGGCTTCGTAATTGTCAACATTAATCGTCCACTTATATATGCAGGTTATGCTGGTGCTCAAAGTCTCGCGAAGCGCGACTACATGACTAGTATATATTGATTGAATTTCACGATGAAACCAGCTTGCATATTATTTTGTGTAGTAGCTACGGCTATTCTGTAGCGGCTGCACCATGTTGCCGAACCCAGCGAATATATTAATCTCATAACGTGGTAGGAGATCTCGTATGTCAAAATCTGTAAATTTATGCTTGTGGCAATTTGGTTATTTTTTATTTTTTGAGCAAGAGGCATGCCCTCCCATTTCCATTAATAGAAATGAAGGAAGTTCCTACACAGGTCTGCTATTACATGACTTGTTCAGGTTTTTAATCTTCCCAGGTACCAGACAGTTTTTCTGAAAGCCATAACTTTAAAAAAAAAACCTAGACTCCTGACATTAGCAAAGAGCTCCACCATTGAGGCCACAATGTGTAGTCATACAAGCTTTTTAGGGACTGTAATGTCAAATGTGCTTATTTTACGGCAGACTCGTTGGGATCGTTGTCTGCTTCTGTAGGGATCGCGTGCATGTACGGTGACACCCCAAGGAGGGAGTAATAATATATTTTGGTTGGTCCAAATGTTGTGTCTTTGGAATGCGAGATCCTTTGTCGGAATCCCTGAATTATTCATGGCTCTCGCCGCAGCTCGAACAGCGTATGGCATGTGGAGTGTGGTTTTGTGGAGGCGGGAAGAATATTTTTGCCGTGGATACCTTATCACATCAGTAATCGCTTAGAAAGTGGATAGATACTCTCACATAGTCATATTATTTTACAAATCGATGCCAAGCCATCCCTTCTTCGCAAGCGAGTGAGCATCTATCTCCTTCCAAAATTGCCATTTAAAATACGAGGGCTTTTCGCTCACAATCTTTACTCGGACAATACAGAGGTAGTCGGCAGACGGTGGTGGACGATGTGGTCGGACCGTCGGAGCTGGAGCCTGCCGCTGCGGCGCACGGAGCTGGAGCGGCTGTGCGTGCAACTCGGGGAGGCGGAGGTGGAGGCCAGGATTTGTAAAACCATGCGGTTATTATAGTTATCATATGTGGTAATATTTTCAGTTTTTAAACCACACAGTTTTTACAACGGTGGAGCTCGTGTGAGAGTGCCAATGCCGCATGGGAAGAGCAGAGAAAGAGAAAGAGAAAGAGGAAGGAAGAAGAAAAAGAGAGAGATAACATGGGGTCCCATGTGTAAATGGGTCTTATATATTTTTTTTGTGTGTGTGGGTGAAAAATGAGTCTCATATATTTTTTCTTAATTCTAATACTCCTTCCGTCCCATAGTATAAGGGATTTTGGGTACTCTCTCCGTATCTAAATATTTGATGCCGTTGATTTTTTTTAACATCTTTCACCGTTCGTCTTATTCAAATTTAAGTAATTATTAATTATTTTCCTATCATTTGATTCATTATTAAATATAGAGTAAAGTCCATCGCCGGTCTCTAAACTTGTACCGCTGTGTCATCCCGGTCCCTAAACTCGCAAATTGACTGTTCAGGTCCTCAAACTTGCTCGACTGTATCATCCTGGTCCCTAAACTTGTAGATCACTCATTTAGATCCTTCAACTTGTTCAATTGAGTCACCCCGGTGTCTAAACTTGGATTTGAATATCATATGGGTCAAATAGGATGGTCTAAAGACTTTATATTTAAAAATAATTCATAACTTTTTCATGTGAAATCTAATGAAGACAAACTTTATATCAAACTTGTAGCCCTCGACGCGATCTACAACTTTGTGTTGAATTTTTTTATTTTAAGTCAGTTTTTGTCCCAAAATGTAATTTTAAAATTAAAATTTCAAAATCTATAAACATGCAACAATATTTTAGGACCCTAAACATTTTTAATTCAAAAACTTTTCAACTACAAAGTTGTAGGTCGCGTCGAGGGCTACAATTTTGATATAAAGTTTGTCTTCATTAGAGTTCACATGAAAAAGTTATGAATAATTTTTTGATATAAAATTTTTAGACCGTCTTAAGGACCGGGGTGACACAAGTGAACAAGATGGAGGACCTAAACGAGTGATCTGCAAGTTTAGAGACCGGGATGACACAGTCGAACAAGTTTAAGGACCTGAACGGTCGATTTGCGAGTTTAGGGACCGGGATGACACATCGGTACAAGTTTAGGGACCGGTGATGGACTTTACTCTTAAATATACTACTACTACTCAAGTTTTTGAATAAAACGAATGGTCAAATATGTTTTAAAAAGTCAACGGCGTCTATTTAAGGATGGAGGGAGTATCATGTAAGTATCACGTCAACATCACGTAGGACAAAAATCAGCTAAACACAACCATATATACGTCACATCAGTGAAACCGTCATATGAAACTGCTGAGAGAGTCAAACTACATTGGCATTGTGATTTAGGGATACGAATCAGATTCATCTACTAGCAGAGGGAGTCAAGACGGACTTAGGGCCTGTTCACTTTGATGCCATTTTCAACTTACCAAATTTTGGTAAAGTTGCAAAAAAAAGTGGCTACATTTATTTTGCTGCCAAATTTTGGTAACTATATAAGAAATCCTGCTAAAATTTTAGCAAGTTACCAAAACTTGGCAATGCTAAAATTTGGTAAGGTTTTTTTTTGGCATCAAAGTGAACAGGCTCTAAGGGTAGCAAACTAAAATTTTGGCATAGTTACCAAAATTTGACAGCAAAATAAATGTAGCCACTTTTTTAACAACTTAAATAAAATTTGATAAGGTTAAAAATAACATCAAGTAAACAGGCCCTAGCTCTTTTTAGCTTACGCACCGCGGCCGCGTGCCCAATCCCGCGTACATCCACCCCACCCACCGCGCGCCACGGCGGTCCGCCAGCCGATACGAGGCGATAAAAACTGGGCGCTCGCGTCGCGCGGACTCGCACACGCCCACACCACCAGCAACACGTACGCGCCCGCGCTACGCTGCACGATACCCACGCCCGCAGCGATTCGCCGCCTCGTCTCGTCGCGCGCGGCCGCGCGGCTATGCCTATTCCGCAGGCAGAATCGCGCAGGTACGTACCCAAGTCGCACACCAACGGCCGCCAACACGTACGCGCGGCTGCGCTTCGCCTCTCCAGTCTCCACTCCACCACACGTACGTACGTACACCACGATTGCCTTGCCTCGCCGGTCGAGCTGAAAATTGAAAACCCAAGCCGCCGCCTTCTCGTTTCTTTCTTCGTCGACTCTCCGATCGATCGGGCCGCCCTAACCCGTCCCGTCCAGTTCCATTATATGACCCAGGCAGGCAGTACTGCTGCTAAAACTAGTATTCCCCTCCGTTTCATGTTTCAAATAGTTCTGATTCTCTTTAAATAAATCTTCTTAAAAGTATAGTTAAGTTATCAAAAAATATAGCAACATTTATAGCACTAAATTAATTTTATTAAATCTAACCTTCAGTATATTTTGATAGTTTCTTTTTCATATTAAAAATATTTTTTTGAATGGATTTATATTAAAAATATTGCTATATTTCTATATAAATTGATCAAAATTTGATTTAGAAAAAAAAGTTAAAACGACTTATAATGTAATAAGACAGATGTAGTAGTACATATATACTATCTTCTTTTTAAATACATGACATCGTTGATTTTCATAATGTCTAACCATTTAATATCTGTTAAAATTTTATTATAAGTATGTAAAAGTAAAAGTTAATATTATATTTTATTTCATAATAAAACAAGTCACAACAAAATAAAATAATATTTTTTATAATTCTTTTAAATGATCAAATAGCGAAAAATAAACGGCATCATACATTTTTTGAGCGAGTATATGCTCACGTACCTCGTTTCATCAGACGTGATGCCATGCCATGACACGGTCGCTCCTCCCAACTACGCTTTCGTGTAGGCAACTAATTAACCGTTCCAATCCGATCCCTGAATCTCCAGCACGTAAATTAAATTATCTCAACAAACCCAACCAGGCTATATCCAACATGCCAATTGATCAGGGTCAATCTGCGTAGAAACACTTAAACTATTCACTGTTCCTGCTAATAATAACTCTGTGACAAAGGATTCGATCAGTCACACGCTCACGGTATCTCACGTCGATGAGATTAGCAACCGAAGCTCGTTGATGACCAAAGATTAGCCATGTCCACAAGGCAAAGAAAGTGACACCTGACCTAACGTCCGTCCTGCCTTAGCTCAGAAATTCCTCCTTCCCCTGTTTCTTCTCGCATTCAACCGTCTCTGACTCCAGCCGAGTACTTTACTTGCATCCAAGAAACTTCCCCCATTTTCTCCTGTACTGACATCCTAATCGTGCAGGCGATTGGACGCCACGACTTAATCCGCATGCAGCTAAAGCTAATTAATAACAATTTTATAAAATGCACACGTAGTATTGTTACTGTTACATAAGATCACATGTCGTTGACTGACCTGACTGACGGCTAGCTTAGCTCGTTTGCTTGGAAATTCAGAGACACGCAGTGACGCACAAAACGAATGGAGCATAGTCAAGTGCAACTTGTGTCAGAAAGAGGGGGAAAAAAGTAAGCCAAAATTAATCAGAGTGAGGAAGGGTCAAAGTTTTTGCATCGAATCGCATCGACTTTTTTTTGTGTGCAAACACACGGTGAGACTGAGACTGTGTCGTGTTTGATCGGCAAATCCATTGTGCTGAAACGAGCAGAATAATCGCTTCACGGAAAGAAACTCTCAGGCACTGTCAAGGGTTTGATATTTTTCATATTTTGGATGCTGGAATTTGTGTTATCCATGAAGGCAGCTGGATATCTTAAACTGTGATTAGATGAGGTGATACTTGAAGCGACTGAAAACTAGTGAGGCCGCTGCATTGCAGCAAATGTATGTTAAGCACTGAACAATTGTTCGTGCTCTCGTTTCTTGATGCATATTTCTGAATATAGCTATCAAAATTTCTGAAAAGAAAATGATCGTATAGTTGGGGTCATTGGGGCCTACATGAAGAAGTTTTCATCAGCAGAAACCAACTCTTTTGCCTAAAAAGCGCAGAGGTTGTCTCCTACACACTTCATATTCTAGCCGAACGTACAGTTGATGTACTTTGTTAGGCATAATTCCATTTTGAGCCTTCTTTTTCTTCTCTCTTGCTGATGTGTTTGTTTAGGAATTATCTTTTGAATTTCGGCTCCTAACCAAATACATTCATTTCTAATATCGTGTTTCTGGGATCAGATTGTCAGTGACAGTAGGAATTCAGACTGCTGACTTCTGAAGAAGAAGAAGAAGAAGCAGTGTTTAACTGAAACACATAAACCTTTTCAGACAATTTCACATCTAGGCAAAGATAAGTAAGAAAGTAAGAACAATTGAACAATCTCATGGACAATTGAACAAATTCATCAATTTTATCCCCCAATCACCAAGAATCAACTTACAGTAATGTTGTCATCTTCTTTTTACATGAGAGTTTCTCATCAAAATTTCTTCTTTTTTTTTCTTTTTTGAAATGTAAAAGAAAATATCAGAAAAGAATAGTAGGAAAGAAAGAATGAACACATGTGTACGCTCCGGTGATCGGCGAGGCGAGCCAATGCATCTCGGAGCTCCGGGGAGAAGGATCAGTTCGCCGGCGGCGGCGTCTTGGGCGTCTTCGGCGGAGCGCCGGCGAGCCCCTGCTCGATGTCGCCGCCGCCGCGCGGGCTGAAGGACGGTCCGACCACGGCCTGCTTGCCCCTGCTGAGGAGGCGGCGCAGCGACCGCAGCCGCGCCGACACCGGCGACCTCATGTCGTCCGCCATCCTGCTCGCCGGCAGCGGCGTCGAGGCGGAGGACGACGTGACGGAGTCCGCCGCGGCGGCGGCGGCAGAGCGCGACGGGATGTCGATGACGAGGCTCTCCTTCCTGCGCGCGGACGCCGAGGAGCTCGTGGAGGGCGCGGCCATGAGAGGCGGCGGCGGCGGCGGGGGGTGGAACGGGTGGCGGTCACCGGCGTTGGCGACGTCGTCGTGGGCGGTGCCCCAGAAGAGGACGTTGGTGGGGAACATGGGGAAGTCCATGGCAGCCGGCTCCTCCCGCGGCACGCGCGGCAGCCCCTCGCCGCCGGCGTCGGGCCCCACGGGCGCGCGGCAGAGCGGGCAGGTGTCGTGGGAATGGAACCACATGTCGATGCACTCGACGTGGAATCCATGGTCGCACTTGGGCAGCATCCGCACCTTCTCGCCGTCGGCCACCTCGGACAAGCACACCGCGCACTCGAGCGCCTCCTCGCCGCGCGCCGCCGCGGGCTTCGCGTAGACCGTGACGGGCAGCGCCCGCAGCGCGGCCGCCGGCAACCCGCGGCGCGGGAACGGGGAGGCGTCGAGGAAGAGGAAGCGGGAGGAGGGCGAGACGGGGGCGAGCAGCGGGTTCGCGCCGAGGTATCTCTTGGCGTAGAGGTAGAGGAGGAAGACGAAGACGACGACCATGAACAGGAAGATGACCGCGGCGAGCAGCACGCCGTTGCTCACCACCAACGGCCCAGATCCGCCTCCCGACGACGACGACGTTCCCGCCGCCATCGCGCTCGTCGGCGGCGAAGACGACATAGCTAGCTAGCTTCTTGGCTTGATCAGCTTGAGCTTGGCAAGAAGAGAAGGAAGGAGAGGAAGTAGTAATGGTGGGCGAGGCAGTGGAGGCAGCTCGTATTTGAAGGTGAGGCGAGGCGGCTACGTGGGGGAGAGTAGCCGGATCTTATGTGGCAACGAAGCCAACCGGTCTCATCTTTTCGCTTATGCTTATCATCCGTAAAATTTTAACTTTTAACCTTAAATTTAAATTTTGAGTTTAATTTTAAGGTTTTTTAACATAATTTATTTCCTTTTTTAATTGCTAAAACACGTATATAAAAGTTTTTGGGCTGTTTCATATTGATGATATTTTCAACCATACTATATTTCTAGCAAAGTTACCAAAGATATGTCCACATTTAGCTTTTACCAAACTTTAGTAAATACATAAAAAAAATCTTGCCAAAATTTGGATAATGTTAACTTACCAAAGTTTAGTAAGGTTTTATTTTGGCTACAATCTGAACCGCCCTTTTATTAACAAATTATATTTCATTTGCAAAAATATGCTGTAACGATGGAGCCATTTCGTGTGTCACCGTTGTTGCGGTGTTGAAGATGTAGAGGATCCGGGGTGGAATGTGGCGGGAGATGGACTTTGTCAACAAGTGGTTGGGTTCAAGGAAAGAGGACAACGTTTGGGTCGCCCGGTTTGACTCGAACTCGCGGGCTTTCTTTCTCTTCTTTCTTCGTTGGATCGGATGAGACGGCGGGCACCGGGATCCGGGAAGCATCCAACTGGCGGGCGGGGGAGGACACAGGACACTGTGTGTGGGCAGCATGCTGAATTTGCAACCGGAGTGTAATTAATCGTCCACGAATATTAGAGCAAGGCTAATAATACTGTCGACCTGTATTCTATAAAGTTCTTTATAGTCTTCTTTTAGTCTACCTATATAATAGTTAGCTCTTTATAATTATTACATGGCCTACTTGTCTTTCTCACAGAGTTTCTTGGTTCTTGTGTCCAAGCCGCTGTAAGTTTACAGCCCGCTTCTCCTCTCTTCTCTCCTCCACATCAGCATTTAGCCGACTTATAGCCTACTATTATACTTGCTCTTAGGATGCAATCCAGATCCTCTACGGGCCAACATGTCAGCGAGCATTTCTACTGTGCAGTACTGCAAAAGACCCTTACTGACCGTAATCGGGATATTTGATAATTTGTCACCTTCATAATATATGTGTGTCCTATTATTTCATCGCTCTAATATACATTCAGTGACTTACGTAATTACGTAGCCTTATATATCACTGAGAGAGGAAATATATATATACCTTTGTAAATACTTGGGGATTGCCGGTGGTTAATTTACTGTGTTTATTAGTCCATTCACGACATTGTAATACTACAAGAGGGTAGTAAAAACTAGGTAGTTACATCTGTGTGATGCTAGTCGTTAGCCTTTCGTGCGTAAGGTACATTCGATTTTTCTCGACTAGCATGCGTGGCTAAGTGATTGTCAATCAGTTATGTATCACCTTTCTTTGTACTTTTATTTTAAATTTTAGACAGTGATAATTTTGGATGAAACAAAAGAAAATGGTAAGGAATCCTAGGGCTGGAGCGACACGGACGGTGACTCGCCAGCTCGCTGCTACCCCGCCTCCTTCCTACCTCCACCTCGCCGCCGCCCGAGCAAGCCTCTAGACATCATGGCTGTAAGAATGGCGGCAACTAGGCCTTCCTCTCCCCCTAATCCCTCGATCTGGTCAGAGCCCGTGACCATATCTAGGATGGCAACGGCCGTGGCTTCAACGGGCTTCGGCTCGGGGGCGGTGGCGGCAAAGCGTGGTGCTGCGAGGGCCGGTGGTGCAGATCTGGCCCTCCAGCCGCCCTCGGCCGGCGTTTGTGCTTTGGGAGCTAGGACGAGTCGACGACGGCGTGGGGTGGTCGGCGGCGGGACCTTGGCTCCTCTCTGCTAGATCTGGTGCCTCTATCTTCATTGACGGTGGCCAAGTTGGTGTTGGAGGCTGTGACAGGCGCTGGCGCCCTTTTCCGCCGCCTTCGCGGCCGGTGTTGCTCGGATCCATTGCTACTGTGGCAGCGGTGACCCCCTACGCATGTTCTAGCTGCGACACGGCACTCTCGTTGTCCCTAGCTTGGTTGCAACAAACCTCTTCCCCTTCCCCTCCCACTAGTGCCCTTGTTCTTGCGCCCTCTTTCCTCCCCGATCTAATCTGTTCTTGCGCCCTCTTTCTTCCCCGATCTAATCTTGGTCCTGTTCCATCATTCTTGAGTTTGCTGGTGTCTTTCCCTATTAACATCTCAATATTCAATTCCAGCATGCTCTTGACTAATGGTTTAGGTGTCTGTTTTGGAACTTGTGCTCCTCTAGCAGCTTGATTGGCCTCTGTTCTATGCCCCCTCCATGGTCGCGGTTGATGTTCTTCCATCAGTGAGATTCTCCCTTGGCCATTTTCCTTTTGTTTAGCTCCCTGCTCATCTCCATCCTCTTCCTTGCGATGTCCACGACCTCAAGGATCAGCGGTTCTTCCTCCTTTGAGGCTTTGTTCCCTTAAAGGGTGTTGGAGAGCGTTGATCTAACAAGCAATTTGATAAAGCTTGATTGAAGAAGACTCAATGCGGGTGGCCTTTGGACGCAACCTTCAGTGGCCCTCCCTCCTCCTGGGCTTTCTTCCCCCAAAGGACGTCGGTGGGCTCTCATCCAAACAGCAACAAGACCAAGTTAGCTTCTTGATGGCTTCATATGGGTGGCCTTGGATTTTCACAGCCTTTCGTTGGCCATTCATCTAATTCGGCATGCTTGTGGCTGTGTGACGAGTGGTTGTTGATAAGTTGGGGTGTTAGCTTTAGGTTGTTTTGGTTGTTGGCTGGGTAATTTTGCAGGTGTAGTTCGTCAATCGTTATATTTTGGGATGTTTTCCTTTGTATTCCCTGTGTATTTTCTTTTTCTATCTTCCAGGGCCCCTGCGCTTGCGCGGGAAAAGCCTGCCCTGTGTAAGATCATTTTGAAAGCTTACTAAACTTCACTCCAATCTTTCTCCATTAGCAACAAGAGCAGCTCTATCTATCGGCCCTTGATGAGTAAGCTTAGCTATACCGCTTAGGTTGCAAAGCAGCAAGCTCATATTCCCCGTGTATTTTCTTCTTCTATCCTCTAGGGCTTTGCGCTTGCGCAGGTGAAGCCTGCCCTGTGTAAGATCATTTGGCTCAATATATTCAGGTGGAGAAACTCTCCCCTCCGGTGATTTGGTTAATACTAAAATAGTACTACCAATTTGTAAAACTGAACAAAATCACAAGATAGGGCAGTCAAGAGTTCTTTTAATAATTAATACCTTTCGTAACAAAGAGTACTTTTAAATTTTAATGCCTGTTCTTTTTGTCGTTCTTGCTAGAATGAGCTGTTTAACGTTGTTACTACTAGTTAATTTCATGGCCTTTGGTGCCTCAATTGCAACAATTGCCATCGACGAAGGAGAGCTGATTCTCGCGTAGCAAGATTTTCCTTGACCCATCTGACATTTCCTGTAAAACGAGCACTTTTATCTTTCTAACAGATGCCAAGTCTTGCTAGGTATATAAAAGCCTAGGATCCAAACATACCCGTAACCGTAATGATGAGCTCATGAGGCTATGATATCCTTTGGGTTTAGACAAACAAAAAGGAAATCGTTAATGGATAACTGTTTTGCTACTCTGGTCCTGATCATGCGAGGAAGCTGGTGTGCATGAATTGTGTGCCTCCCATGTCAACTACACATAAAAATGATTTTGGTGTGAAGACAGGTTGTCAACTTTCAAAGTGGAGACAAAATGTAGCAACATATTTGTATTTCAAAAAAAAAACGTGGGATATTGATCTCTGTCCATTTGAATTTGTTTCTTCCAAATTTGTTGGAAGTGACTCACAATAATATGACCTTATTTTGAATACAACAGGAGTGGGCGACTCAAATAGGTAATTAGGTCAACATTGGCATACTACCTCTTTGAAGAGTAAAATGGTCACCTCCTTAGATTAACCATCGGATGCTCAAATCAGACAATCTGTATCATGTTGCAAAACAATAAACGATCACGTTTGTTTTTGTTCCTTAATTTCTTTGTTTGACTTGAACTTTGAATAATTCAACTAAAGCTGCATCCTGTATGAGTCCCAAACGTACAGGGCGGTGTGTGTTTTTTTAGAGCAGAAAATGGAAGATAGACCAGTCCATCCCAACCCTGAAAGTCTGAAACCCTCCCTTGGAAATGTGAAATGTCACGCTTGATGGACACCGAAGAGACCAGAATCACACACATTTGAATCTTTTGGCACCGTGCTTCATGGTGTTGTATACGTTTGGCAGATTGGAATTTCTCCTTGTGCAGTACCGATCGCACGCATCGGTTCATGATTTTGGGGTCATCTGCCTGCCGGCCGGCCGGCGTGCACCGGCCTCCGAGTGGTACAAGACTGGCCTTTGCCTTGACATTTTATCGTCAAGTGATGGTGATCCTTACATTTCTAGTTGTCGTCCCAAGTCACTAATGCACGACATTAAAGGGTTTTTTGGTGAATAGTGTATATTCTAATACTACGAATCTGAATATGATATTTAGGGATGGAGAGAGTACCCGTAAAATGTACTCCATCCGTCCTAAAATATATGATGTCGTTAACTTTTCACGTAAATTTTAATCATTCATCTTATATAAAAATTATGTATTTTATTATGATTTGTTTTATTATAAAAAAATAATCTCAATTTATAATTTTAAGACGAATAGTCACGATAGTGCTTAATTACTCCTACTTCGTCGTCTTTGTTTGATAATTACTCCTACCACCCTAGCTTAGTTACTGCCGTAACTACTTTGTCGTCTTTGTTTCACAGTACTTCCAATCATTGCACCATCATTACTCCCTTTGATTTTTAAAAATTAAACGTAATATCAAATGTGATATATTCTGTCCATATTTATAGTATTAAGATGAATTACATTCCGTGGTACTTTTGTTTTTTTCTTTAACGAATGAAGTACTGCGTCCGTAACAGAAACATTATTAATTTCGTGCGGACGAAATTACAGCCTTTATGTATGAGTGGGTGAGCTTAATTAATTTCCACTTGATGTTCATCTGACCAACTCAAGTGCTCGCGCAGTGGGAACGGTGGGAAATTGTGAAATATTGGCCCCGTCACTTCACTTGGAAACCCAAACGCTTTGGTTTGGTTTGGTGGGAGAAACGCGTATCGTCCCGTGCCCATGGGGCGCAGACAATTGACAAGTTCAGAGATCCGCAACGCCATCGCGCGCGAACCCTTCCCTATATCGGTAGCTGTCACGACCACCAATCGCGGCCTCGTCCGCCTCTCACGTCGGGAACGCGGCGGATCACGCGACGAGGTAATAATCCCGTAGCCGTCCGCCGTGCCGTCGCGGCGAGGTTGGTTGGTCCGAGGGCGGGCGTTCGCTTCATTCTTCGGCGTTTTTTTTTTCCTTCTTTTTCTCCCAATTTTACGAAAGACGTCACACGCACAAATACCACTGTACATGCACAGACCGAGAGTGCTTTTTTTTTTTTAAAAAATAATGCATTGTCTTGTGCGCACGAGGTTGGGGACACGCAGTATCAACCAAAAGAGGCCACCTGTAGCTAGTACTACTCCTACCGAGACCCGATGACGTCACCACCGGACTCACCCGGTCCGCCACTGCCCCATCATGGGCGAGGAAATTACGACCGATGATGGATGTTACACGCAGCGCAGGTGGGTGTTGTACGCAGCAGATGCTTCGCTTTTGATGGGAAAGTCGCAGATTTGGAGGGACGAGACGAGACAGGCGGGGCACCGGGACGAGGCAGCAAGCAGGAGACGCGGGCGGCAGCAACCAGTCATCCGCCGCGAAATGCCGGGGCTTTTGCGCCACATCTCTCGATCGGTCGCACCCCGCACCAACACCGGGATGTCATGTCACTGGCAACGCCCCGGAATAGCCGCGGGGAGAGCGGAGAAAAAGAAAGGGGAGCGGAAAGCCGCGTGCCGCGTGCGGGGGTGGGACTAGCAAATGATATCAGCGGCGGCTTGACGAGTCAAAGTGGTTCGGCTTGGGGGAAGACGGAGACGACCTGACCTGACCTCACGACGGTTTTGTGCAAGCCCGTCTCGGAAGGTGGTGTGGTGCGCGACTGCGCCGCTGTTGTTTTGGACTAGTCCATCCGTCTCCAAATTTAGGGCTCCGTGAAATGAAAATGTTTAGGTGTCACATCGAATGTTTGACTGGATGATGGAAGATATTTTTAGACACGAATAAAAAAAACTAATTTTATAACTCATCTGGAAACCATGAGATGAATCTTTTGAGCATAATTAATCCGTCATTAGCACATGTGGGATATTGTAACAATTATGGCTAATCATAGACTAATTTGGCTCAAAAGATTCGCCTCACGATTTACATGCAAACTATTTAATTAGTTTTTCTTTTTATTTATATTTAATGCTTCATGTATGTGTCCAAAGATTCGATGTAATGTTTTTAGGAAAAGTTTTGGGGAACTAAACATGGCCTTAGTAGAGTGATAAGTCAAATATTTTTAACTTTGACTATTAATAAAATAATCAATCATATAAAAATTGATATTACTAAATTTATCATTAAACAAGTTATCATAATATGCAACTCTTTTTATTTAAAATATTTTACTTTTATATATATTGTTGGTTAAAGTAGCATCTTGAAGATTGTATCAGAAACTAAAAATACTTATATTTTAAAACGGATGAAATAATTGTTTTTGTCATGCGACGGAATCGCTCGCCTCCGTGCGTTAGAGTGTACTGTATACTAGTAGCAGATGTGGCACCCATTCTAAATTTAAGACTTCATGACTATTTATTCTAGACGATGTAATCGTCGATAGCAAAGGCACATGTGATGACTTCATCTTTCAAGGTAAGTGTGTATGTATTGTGAGTGTCTACGTTTGTCCTGTGTTTCAAAAAGTACAAAACAATACTAGTAAGGTTAAAAACTCAGCACATTCGATTTGGCACAAATACTCATATTAACGGTTAATGATTGATAACGGAACACAAGACACATAGTAATCTCGTCAGTCAATATACATGTTGTTTTGGTCTTCGAAAGTATTTATTTATAGGGTAATTTGGAACCATGCCATTATAATTTTGTAAAGTTTGAGATATGTCATCGGTATCTCAATGACATGTAGGACCCACATGAGTCAATGACATGTGGGTCAGGATGGCATATCTCAAACTTTGCAAAATTATAATGGCATGGTTCCAATTTTCCCTTATTTATATATGGTATAAGGCTGTGTTTAGTTCGTCGTATACGGACACACATTTAAAGTATTAAACGTAGACTAATAATAAAACAAATTACAGATTCCGCCTGTAAACTGTGAGACAAATCTATTAAGCCTAATTAATCTGTCATTAGTAAATGTTTACTATAGCACCACATGACCAAATCATGGTGTTATTAGGCTCAAAAGATTCGTCTTGTGATTTACATGCAAACTGTGTAATTATTTTTTTTTCCACATTTAATACTCTATGCATGTGCTCAAATATTTGATGTGACGAAAAAATTAGAAGTTTGAAGAAAAAAGTTTGAATATAAACACGGCCTAAAGGACACACTAATCTCGTCAGTCAATAGACATGTCGTTTGTCTTCGAAAGTATTTATGTGTAATATAATGGTATGCGTGTACGTTCTTATGTAGGTAAGTGAGCAGACGTGTATACGAGCCTTTGCGCTGTACTACTATTCTTATGAAAGTTGGAGACAAACTTTTGGATTAAAATGATGCGTTGTGTTTCGTGTTTAAAATGATGAAAGTTGTTTAAAATATCAGATTAATTTATTTTACAAGTTTGTAATAATTAAAACTCAATTAATAACAAGTTATTAACACCTTATTTTACGTGAAACACTTAATCTTCATCAATCTTCATCTTTACCTTCATGACTTTCATACACCACCTATGTCAAGAAAAAGAAAATACTGGTGATCAAATCCACAACTTTACTGGTCGTGACCATCTTTTTCGCGAAATGCCTTATCCATTTGACCATCCTAGTAAAAAAAAGTTGCCTTGTTCGTGTCCTAGTGAAAAAGTTCCTTTGCTCGTGCTGTCCGGCATCACCTTGACCCCTTCCAGTCAAGCAATTACGACACAAAAGATACGATACCGACACAAGACATGAAAGGAGAGGGAGAGCGTAACGTCAGTCTAGCACAAGAGCGGCAGTGTAGTGTAGGGCACATCGCATCCTCCCATTGTGATCTTTCAATATTCTAAAGATAAGATTATCCCAGCGTGTCATATGATGCAGAAAACAGCCCAGGTTTCTTTTGAGTAAGAAAGGGAAACAAACAGGCTCAATCTTTCTGAAGGTCCAAAGGAGGGGCACAGGAAGAAACGGGAAATCAAGGTCAGTGCCCTCTAGTTGTACACCATATACTTGGGCGTTGCGCTGAACTTTTGGTAACCCTTGATCACCTTATTCACCGCGTCCAAGAAATCCTTCTCTGTCACCGTCTTCCTGCGAGCGCGGATGGCGTACATGCCAGCCTCCGTGCACACACTCCGTATGTCGGCCCCTGTTCCAACAAACACAAATAGCCAAACGTGAGAAAAAAAAAAGGAGGTTAAAGATAAATGACATGGAACAGAAACTAGCCAGAGACTGGATTCTGTCATGCAAGAATTCCCGGCACTTACCAGTGGAGTTGGGGCAGAGGCGAGCGAGCAGCTCAAACCGGATGTCCCGCTCGCAGTTCATGGTGCGAGTGTGGATCTTGAAGATCTGGGTCCGGCCCTCCAGGTCTGGCAGGCCAAACTCAACTTTCCTGTCCAGACGCCCTGGACGTAGTAATGCAGGGTCCAAGGTATCGGGCCTGTTGGTGGCCATGAGGACCTTGATGTTTCCCCTGGCATCAAATCCATCAAGCTGATTAACAATCTCAAGCATAGTGCGCTGGACCTCATTGTCACCACCAACACCATCGTCAAAGCGAGCACCACCGATGGCATCGACTTCATCAAAGAAGACAATGCAAGCCTTCTTCGATCGTGCCATTTGGAAGAGTTCCCGAACCATGCGGGCCCCCTCACCAACATACTTCTGAACTAGCTCACTTCCTATGACTCGAATAAAGCAAGCATCCGTGCGGTTGGCCACTGCCCTAGCAAGAAGTGTTTTCCCAGTTCCAGGAGGGCCATAACACAGTACTCCCTTAGGAGGATCGATACCAAGTTTGACAAACTTTTCTGGGTGAAGCATAGGAAGCTCAACCACCTCACGCATCTTCTCAATCTGCTCCTTGCATCCACCAACATCATTGTAAGTCACATCTGGTTTTTCTTCCACAGTCATCATGGTAACGCTGGGATCAATCTTTGGTGGCAAAGGAATTTGAATTTGGTACTTGTTTCGATCAACTCTGTATGATACACAGGATGAGAAACAATACAATCCAATTGATAATATAATTACTTCAAGAACAGCATCACACAAGTGCAATGCAAACAACATATGTGGAACAGAAAAAGGATGTGCTTACTATTATTTCTAATTCTCCCATCAAATTTGATCAAAAGAGTTTAGGAACTAGTCAAATGACACTTTTTTATATGATATATGGAAGAATGCATCACTAAGTGGTGCATATGGCCAAAGCTTAATGGCATCAAGAATGGAACAGACAGCAATATTGCTCCTTGCTGCAACGATAACTACCATAAAGTAGCATATTTTATCTTGTGCTAAAAAACTTCAATGGTAGTTATTATCTCAAAATGCTTCTTAGCAAATACTGACTTTTCATCTCATCATATCAGCACTACAGATTTGCCACTAGAACTAGCATGGTTATCAATTTAATATGTTACAGCTTGGTTTTTAAACAGTATGCTCCTAGCACTATGTGTCGAATGAACTGATGGTAAGCATAATTTCTTTCAAGCACAGTTGAAGTAAAGATAATAGGACATGCTATAGAGTGAGAAAGAAACCTACCCAACCCGCATTCCTTCCTCGATATCAGTGGGGGAGACCTTGTCGCCCAACCCAACCACAAACTGCAATGTCCCATAGATAAAATATCAGAGAAAATCAGCGATAAACCTCCAGAAGTACTCTTTTTTATATGAACCTCCACAGAGAAAGGCTGGCAAGTAATAAAAGCATGACTCACCTTCGCAATTTGCTTGACATTGATGACATATTTAGCATCGTCCGTGTTAGGGCTGATGATCTTTGTGCATCTTGCAACCTTGCAGAAGGACGCTTATTAGTAGAAGGCATGAGGAAGCACAGGGAATATTGACAGTATGCATTTGAATGCAATAAAACCAAAAAGTCAGTTAGGTGAACGTCAAGCATTACCTGCAGGGGTTGCTCCTCCTGCATCATCTGCTTATCGGATACAAGGTCCCACTGGCTAGGTGGAGCCAATCCAGTGTCAGACTCTTTAATTCCTGCAATTCATTAACAGTTCAGATGAGCATGTTGCAGCAAGTTGGAATAGCGCAAGCACCTGTAGCACAGTTATATTTAAATTGAGAAGCAAAGAATTTGACGAGCACACACCACAGAGATCATTTATCTTCTTCGCCATCTCTTTGATTTCCTTCTCAACCTTCTTAATGCTGGTCGAGTAAGGTCCAAGACCCTGTTAAGCAATAGACCAGTATAAAATTAGCAAATTCAGCTAGATGCCTAAATTAACACGGCAGAATTTAGCAAAATTATACAATGAGATGAATGTTTTAGGGTCCTATCGCACACGCTAATTGCGGGATAAAGAAAAGTGGGAACTAACTAACTAACTAGTGCAACCTGAAGTGAAGCTCTTTATAGAGAGGAAAATGCAACAGAAAGGAGATGAATATGCAGAGAAAATATCTGATGGACTAGGTTTCACAGAGCTATGGCTATGTACCGAAATCCAACTAAACGAATTTCATCCTGAGCATGCGGAAGAACTGATTCTCTGCACAAAATCATGATAGTTGTCGCCAACGAGTGCGGCAGGTAGTAACGCGAGCACGAGAGATCGAAAACCCTAGATCTACCACGAGCGCGACTCCATGGCTACGGAACAAGGGGACCCTAACCCGTGAATCAAGCTCAGATCGGCCGAAGAATTTCCACCCTAGGAGGAGAAGACGAGAGGGGGATCGATCCGATCTGCGGGGCACTCACGTAGGTCTTGAGGAGGGCGATGTCGTCCTCGTCGAGCGGGCGCGGGTTCTTCTCGTTCATGATGTCGTCCTCGGGCTCCGGCGCCATGGCTCCCCCCTCCTCCTCCTCCTCCTCCTCCTGCCCTCTTCTCCGGCGACGGTGAGCGGCGGCGGCGGCGGCGGCGGCGGCGAGAGAAGCAGTTGGCGGCTTTGGGTTTACTTGGGTTCGCAAGTTTGGTTGATGCGTGGTGTATTTATCACTTTGCCCCTCTGTTTTTTTAATCTTTTCTTTCTCGCTTTCCTACTCGGCTTCTTGCACCGTCGGATTTTGATCCGACGGCTGTGACAGCATCGGAATACCAGTTGTACGGTGAATTGGTTTTCTTATCGGTTTCGGCCTATACGTTGAATTGGTTTTTTTTTTTATCGGTTTCGGATTGGTTTTTTAGTTCACGAAAATTGTGTAAGCAGCAGAGTAGAGTTGTACTGGATGACTGTTGTTGCAGTACTATTTCTGAAAAAACATTCAGGACAAATTTGAAAGACATGAGTTCAGCAGAGCAATTCCAGTAAAGATTGTAGATTCTCATGTCGATCGTAGGACGAGTTAGGATCAGCAGATCATCAAGCATTGCTGTAACTAAAAAACATTGGAACTACCAAGATCCTCTGATGGATAAAACTTCAATGAGAAGGAAACCATCTTCTAGTTCTATCTGAAATCTCCTTACCCACCCTCTGATTTATGACTATCGCAAACAGTCTCTCTCACACCCGTTTGGGCTAGAACTGTAACCATCATGTATTTCAGCATGCAGTCGGAGATCAAAACTGAGACTAGCTTTCTTTCAAACAAAGACATGAGTGTTTCACAGCTTTGAACGCCACACTAGTGAGTAGTGCCAGGACAGGACACTGTGATTAACTAAGCAGACTCTGGTGTTTACAAGGTTACAGTGAACTATGGCAGCAGATCAAAATCAATCCTCAGTGGCGTAATATTGCGGGGCAAGTTCAGCCAGCCACACGGGATCGATCCGGGTCAGGTCCTTGACGTAATTCTGACTCGTTCGAACCAACTCGTTGAAGATGGCACAATCTGGCTTCTTTTGGAAGAGCACCGATGACGGATGGATCTGCACGCTCTGGCTGGTTGCAAGAGCCCTGCCAATCAACAGGTTAGTGATTAGCTTCAACAAAAGAACTCTCTATTAAGTGTGCAGTAACTTTAGTCTGTAGCGGTAGTCTTGGATTTCAGTGCAGGAAAAGATAGTTAGGATGAGTTATTTAGATCAAGAAAAAGAGGAAAACCGTAGTAATACCTGTATGATCCATCTGGCTGTCGCATTGCGGCATTCAAGAAGAAAGCAGCTGTGAGGCATCTCCGGAACAGAACCATGTCATCCCCACACGATGATACGTTAAGCCCCATTTGTTGGACATGGCCCTGAATTTGGCTGCAACAAACAAAAATACCTATGTCAAGCTCGCACCATACTCTGAAATTTACGAGATAGAATTTTGTTCCTTTTCATTTCTTAAAGTCTAACATGTCAGGTTAATTTGAAATTTTGAATATTTTCCAATGGTCCTAAAATAAATGTTAATATAAGGTGAAATGTTTCTTCAACCACAGATAGTTCAAGTGCTAATGCTACAAATACAATACAGTGCCATGCTTTGTGATCAGTGCAGCATTGCTAAGACACCCTGAGGGCTCCGGCTAGCCATCTTTTTCACAGTTGAGTTGATAGTTCAAGCTTTTCATGAATCCATCAAGAACAATATTTTGACTAACCTGTGAACATCACAAGCATGTCTTAGAGACCGGTAATTGATGAAATTTTCCCTGCACCATCTGTTCAATGCCTTTTCCATTGTTTTCTCTTTGGCATTTGCATTTTTGCTTTTCTCCAAGCATTCTTTAGCGGCTCGATATACATTCACCAAGGTTATGTGGTCCCCTTCAGAGCTTTCAAAACTCTTCCTAGCAGCTCTTGCCTACATAAGAATTCGGGATCAATAAGTGAACTATTTAGTTAGCAACAAACTGAAGTTCTTTATCATCACCGAACAGTGGTAGCCTATCAAAATACATGTTGTATGTTAGTTTTCCTTGTCAATACGCAAATGACAAATCATGATAATTTCAGGTCTTAAGGTACTTCAAAAGGATTTCACAGTAAAAGATTCCACAACATAACTAAATAAACTGCTATCTTTATCACAAGTTCACAACTGGGTGAACTGGGTGAACTCTGCTCCATCCAAAGATGGACGAGACAAGTATAGCAGTGTTGAGTTAAATAATGTTCTGGTTTGTCCAAAGCTTGTATAATGACAGTATAGAGTGTTCATTAGACTTTAAAATGTGTTTATAAAATATATGTTTGGTGCAATGTATTTCTTAATCAGCAATAACCTAGAACCTTAAAGGCATTTAGTGCCTGGTATTGCAAGAAGAGTAAACTTGGATCGAATAGCATAACTGGAATATACCAGTACCAACATAATCTCAAATAAGAACACTTTGTGGTTTAATCATTCGCAGGATTCGAATATAATACCTCTTCTAACTTCTCACGTGGGCTGAAGAAAATAGATTCCACTGAAAGCATAGAGACAACAATCAACATCTCTTCCAAGCACTTGAATTCGCTTGCTACTATTAGTGCCTTGGAGTACATTGGATCCAAAGGTAGCCTAGCCATCTGACGACCAACTGGATCTGACAACTTATAATCATCAGTCAGAGCACCTAATAAAATTAACTGCTCCAATGATTTCAAAATAGCTGTCCTGCAGTAGGTTTGACACAAAATAGTGAAAACTTAGTTACCAAATAAAGCAGCTTGCTATTAAAGTAGAGTGAATACTGAGAAGCCCAGAGCATATTGTTGTTTGCATGTAAAAGATTAAAAGAACAGAAAAAAAAACAGATTACCTTGATGGTTTCTCCATAAAATCAAAACCTATGATGTCATCAATTCCAAGAGCTTTGAGCTGTAGTACAACATTTGCAAGGTTACATCGCTTGATCTCAGGCACAGTAGAATCCACCAGCTTATCAAACTCACTTTCTTGGAACAATCGGTAGCACTTCCCTGGTCCCTCTCGTCCGGCACGGCCACTGAATATAGATCACAAGGTAAGAGAAAAAGGCACACGTGATTTACAAATGCTTAAAAGTATTTACCTCCTCTGAAGAGCCTGTGCTTTCGAAACAGGGATAATGATCAGAGATTCCATTCCAGTTACAGGATTATAAGCACGAGCTTTGACCATCCCAGGATCAATAACATATTTGATACCAGGTATTGTTACAGAAGTCTCTGCAATATTTGTTGCTAAAACCACCTGACAGAAACGAGTTGAGCATCAGTTAATGCTGCGAACCTACCATTTTACAAGGATGGGGGGGGGGGGGTAATGTTTTCTTGACAAGTAATATTTATCAGGAAAGCCCAATATCCTAGAATAATTACCATAAGATTCAAAAGGTAAACACAGCTAAAAAAATAAATAATATTCCAACATGAACTTTTCCCATAAAATCTACTCCCTCCGTCCAAAAATATTGTTTTTGGAGTTAGGTACATGTTATTAAGTAGGTGGAATTAAATGCAGGAAGGTCGTGATTGGTTGACCAGAGGAAGTAGGTGAAAAAATTAAATGGGAGATGGTTGTAATTGGTTGAGATGAGGGGGTAGGTGGAGAAGTTGCTATATTATGGGACAAATTTTGAATGCTAAAAGTTGCTTATTATGGGACAAAGGGAGTACTTAGTTTTCTTAAGCAACAGAGAAGTGAGCGAATGACAGCCTATACAGGAAATCATTTCCCTTGTATGCTTAATTCCTCATAAGTTTACACTTATGCTTCTTCAGGGAATAATCAACATCAAGACAAATTGTATAATACTACAAGGTTGGGAACCTTGCCTCCCAACACGGAAAACCAAGCACACAATTATAGTAAGATTAATTAAGTATTAGCCTAAACAAACTTGAAAAATGGATTAATATAATTTTTGTTTAGAAGGTGCAACTATTTTTATTTACTGCAGATAAATAATTTCGGCAGATCATCAGAGTATAGTTCATAATTCATATGGCATCTTGGAATGATGTACACTTTGGGTATTAGTAATTAATTTGCATCGCTATCAACATGCATAAATATGGTCACACGTATATCTGACAACACATTGTTCCAATGCTCTCCCAACTTGCAACTGCATACTCTAATGAAGTATGGTTTTGCTTATTAGAAACAACCTATTCAACCCCACCAGTAAGTTATGTCCAGAAGGAACATCAGGCATAAAGAGTAGCAGTTGAAGAACTCATCGGTAAAGAAAATATAGATTGTAAGCAAGCCAGCAAGATTTTAAATTGCAGGTCATCAAGCGCTATTTGCTTTCTGGGATCATTCTACAAAAATTGCGATTTACACCTTTGAAGTAAACATCCAAAAAATGTAATATATTAGGTTTACCTTGCGAGTTCCAGCTGGTGCAGGCTTAAAAGCATTCATTTGCTGCTCTGATGGAAGAGATGAGTAAATAGGTGTAGTCCATATCTTACTTCTCTGTGGTGGAAGTTGACGAGCACGCTCCTGAATAAGTCTGTCCAGTGACTCAATCTCCTCTTGGCCAGTAAGAAATGCAAGAATGTCCCCCGGTCCTTCCTCCAAATGGATCTATAAAAAGAAAACATTTCAGTATGAAGTTTTTATACAATGAACTGACTATATCAAGTCATAGTTGAAACAACAGTAATATGAAACATAGTTCCAGCTAAGATTGCATATCACTTATAATGTTTTCTGACAAAAGTTTTTCTTTCTGAAATCATATTTTGTGTGGATTTCAATTTCTAATTCTCCTGCCTAATTCATCCACCTTTTACAAGAGATGCTCACCTGAAAGATAGTAACTAGTGTAGCGTCCAGATAATCTGACTCAGGCTGATAAGTGTATAGTATGTCAACAGGGTATTGCCGTCCTTGAATATGTACAGCTTTAGCGCTGCCAAAATAATCTGAAAAACACTTTGCATCCAAACTAGCAGACATAATTATCAGTTTTAGAGGATCAATTTTTGTTCCTTGGCATGCCTTCAGAGTAAAATATTGAGACTGATGTTGTATGTCAGGCAAAATCTTTCCATTCTTATTGGCATAAATGGATCGGGAATGTTGCACTTTTTTCAGCAAACCCAACAAGACATCAGTATGTACAGTTCTTTCGTGTGCCTCATCAACAACTATGACACTATACTTAGACAAAAGTGGATCCAGAAGTGCCTCCCTGCAAATCCAAGGGAACACTTTTATTATGAAAGAGAAATTGACATAGAAGAACAAAAAAGCGATACATATAAAGAAGACTTAGCCATCTGTAACATGATAACATATACTCCCTCCGTTTTTTAATAGATGACGCCGTTGACTTTTTCTCACATGTTTGACCATTCGTCTTATTCAAAAAATTTACGTAATTATAATTTATTTTGTTATGAGTTGTTTTATAACTCATAGTACTTTAAGTGTGATTTATATCTTATACATTTGCATAAAATTTTTGAATAAGACGAATGGTCAAACATGTGAGAAAAAGTCAACGGTGTCATCTATTAAAAAACGGAGGTAGTAGTTAAATTGAACTTTATTGATTTTTCTAAAAAAAAAAGCAATATAAGAAAAAAGAAAAGGTCACACATTAAAATCTACAAAGTACAAAAGCAACAAAAAAAAGATTGAAAAAGGTACATATTTAGCTCTGAAGAAAATAATTAAATGATAAATGAACTATACTAATGCAGATGTAAGGATGCCTACTGCTACAAAATATTAAATATATGAGAAAAATGCTTGGATATCTAAAGGATTATCAGTGCCACCAAACTGTGACATCAAATATGTATATCCAGCCGTTGTTTTTCTTTACTTGCACCAATTCTAACTCATAAATGACTTTTTATGATATGAACATAATAGAAAAAACATAAGCAAGCAGCCATCATCCTTGATACAGAAATTCAGTGTTGTATCCCTTGAAAAAAATAGGTGGAACAATTTTCTTATATATGTGAATCTAATAATCTTCGGTTCATGTCTGTTCATGGGGAATGTTGGCCCATTTTTGCTTCTATGTTTTAGTTTAGCATTAACAGTTAGATGGCTGTGCTTTGCGGTTTGTAATCAAGCTGGCATGCCCAGCAAATTTTCTGTAGAACCTGTTATGCTTTCAGCAAAGCCAGGCGTATCCCTTTTGTCCAAGAAATAATCTTTGGTTCAACAATCAAGCCAGAGACAGAGTATATGGCAACTGCTATGCCCAGATTCCAAATAACACAGAAACTAGTATATGAGCTGGAATCAAAGAACTACATAAAACAATAAACCGCACAATAATCAAATAATTAATAGTTCCGTAAATATAATATTACCTTAAAAGCAAACCATCAGTCATGTACTTAATCCTCGTTGCATTTGATGTCGAATCATCAAATCTAATAGAATAGCCAACCTTTTTGCCCAACTGATCATTGCATTCCTCAGCAACACGCTTTGCTACAGTAACAGCTGCAACTCTTCGAGGCTGAGTTATGCCAATGACTTTTCCATCCTGACAAAACCCAGCATCATACAAAAATTGTGGCAACTCTGCATAAGAATAAAATGCACAAGAATATGTGCTTCGTCAGTCGGCTAGGTTGAAATAAATGGCATAAAGATTATGTAATAAATGATTAGGTAACGTTAAATGTTTCTACAATAACCAATGATGATATGCTCCTTAAAATAAACCAAATAAAGAAATTTTGACAGTTATTGACAAAAAAAAATCCACACAAACAATCTTCCTAAGGACCAAACACACTAGTGCACAACAATCCACTGAGATTAGGGGAATAGAATTTTAGAATTTCTTTAACGCAAATTTAGCTGAGAACTGACTACAGATACTCCTTTGGTTGGCTGAACAAGAACGATTTTGCCAATGTGGCAATGTTCCAGACTCCACAAGCCACTAGCACATACCACTTCAACAAGCATATGAGTAATACAATGTGGCATAATAGTTGCTGGCCTACACAAACTAAAAACCGCAAGCCTCACAAAGCAATAGGCAATAATGTGTGATGATAAAAGCAAAATGCAGCAACAAACTTACGAGTTGTCTTGCCACTTCCGGTCTCGCCGACAACGATCAACGTGTCATTCTTCCTCACCTCTTCAATAAGCCTCTTCTCCACTGCACCATCATCAGCAACAAATTTAACTCATGTAAAACTTAACTAAACAACCCCAAAATCACAGCCCAAAACCCCATATGCTCCGACTAACCTGAGGCGATGGGGAGCGACTTCCTCTGCTGCCGAATCAGCTGCCTCCTCCTGCCCACCACCCGTACCAGTCAAAACACCCACGCAAACGAACTAGAGCGAGAGAGAAACGAAGCCGCGGGGAGGCAGGCTGCGGGCGAGGGGTGTGTGCGCGCACCTGGCGTTGTGCTGCTGCTTCTGCGGAGAAGCGCCGGAGGAAGGGAACGACGGCATGTCGGACGCCGCGGCGGCGGAGTCCCGAGCTCTCCTGAATCCCGCCACGGTGGCCGCCGGTCGGTCGCTGGCTAGCCGGAGCCCCGAGGCCCCCTCTTTGCGCCGGAGTGCTTTCGCTTCGGCCTGGAGGTCGGGACTAGGGCTCGAGTACGAACTACTTCGCCGCAGCCGCCGCTTCACCTCGTACCGTGCTCCCCCACGGCCGTGGTGGTCGCTCCCTCGTCGGCTCGCCGCCGCTCGATGGGTCTCGCCGCCGCCACGCGCCGCCGTCTTGCCGTCGCGCTCGTGGAGTGACGGTGGCGAAGGGAATATGGGGAAAGAGCTATATGGGCCATTGGTGGAATGGCCGCCTGATGGGCTGTATGGGCCGAAAAGATAAAATTGTTTGGTCCATAGATTTCGAAAGTAAGAAGTCTACTTGGAGCCCTCAATTATGGATCGAGTTTCATTTGAATCTCTCAATAGCAAAACTGGATATTGGGTATTCCCTGACTATCAAAATTAGTGCAAATTGAATCCCTCAACGGTTTTGACTAATATGACGTTCATATGGCGGGGTTGATTTGGACTTCATCTTATGCGACGCATACACGGTGTTACAGTCAGCCTCCCCAATGCTCTCTCTCCTCTCTACCCTCTACTTTGGACTCGTATGTAGGCACCAGCGCCGGTGAGAAGGTCGGAGGACACAACCATCACTGGTGATGTGGGCCGATGGTGGCGCGTGGAGGAAGTCTAAGAGGCCACCACCCTCCCTCGCTTTGAACCCCATCTCCCTAGGATTGAAAATTCCAAGCCACCGTCTCAAGCTCAAGAAACCATTGAGTGAAGAGAGAGAAGAGGGGGAGAGAGATGGAGAAAAGAGGAGAGAGGGTAGGGTGAAGGAAGAGAGATGAAGAAGAGAGGAGAGAGGGTAGGCTGAAGGAAGAGTACAGTTCAACCCATGACATGCATGTGGGTCCCACCTTTTTTTTTTTACTATAAGTGCCACGTTGATGCCACATAGGATGATGACTTAGTCAACATGCCATGTGAGCGCCATGTAAGATAAAACAGCTGAGGGATTCGATTTGCACTCATTTTGATAGTTTAGGCACGTTATATACTTGTTTTGCAGTTGAGGCACACGAATGAAACTTGACCCATAGTGAAAAAGGAATGTAAAGTGGACTTTTTCTATTTCAAAATTTGCAAACTAAAAGCCCATTAGGGCCCGGCGGGATGTAGGAATTTTATACATGAATTAATTCATTTCCTATGATTAAAATGTAAGTAGATCTAATATACAACTCTTATATCATACTCCCTTTATTTCATATTGTAATTAGTTTGATTTTTGTTTAGCTAAAGTTATTTAAGTTTGATCAAGTTTACAGAAAAAAATAGCAACATCACAACATCTACAACACTAAATTAGTTTCATTAAATTTAATATTGAATATATGTTGATAACATGCTTGTTTTGTATTGAAAATATTACTATATTTCTCTACAAACTTGATCAAACTTAAAAGAAGTTTGGCTAAGAAAAAAATCAAACAACTTATAATATGAAACGGAGGGAGTATTTATATAAGTACAATTATGGTCAAACTTGGGAATTCATAAGTCTCTAGAGCGAATATTGTGACTTTTCTCGAGTTGTCTTAATAATATAGAGGAACAGATAGATGGATCTATGACATTAGGGTGGGGTTTTAAGTAGTTTTCTTATTTTTAATTAAGATGTAATTTTATAATTCACTCTTATTCATCCCGCAATTTGTAGCTTATCTAAAGTAAATATGGAATGAATTATATTATCTAAAAACAATAAATAAATAGATAGATCGACCTTCCAATATTTCTCTGTTTCAAAAGGCAGGTATAGTTTTTTTCCCCCAATAATGAGAATCAATCAACCTCTAAATTCACTATGTATCCAGCCAATTAGCAGATTAACTAGCACCCAAGAAAAAGTGACATTATTCACATCAGATGAGATCAATTAGATACACACACACATGTGTGCAATGCCCTTAAGTATTTTACAACAAGTATAAAATCCACCCACAAAAATATCATGGAGTGAAGATAATGGGTTATAATCAATTATTCATGTTTGTTAGAAAAAAGTGCGTAGTACATGGTTTTTGACCCAATATTAGACTTTGTCTAATTTGTTTGCAAATAATAATCTATGTAGTTTTAGATGACACTAAATAGTACACAGTGTTACTTTACAATATACTCCCTCCATCCCAAAAATAATCAAATCATAGCTATGAACCTGGATAAATGCTTGTCCAGATTCATAGCTAGGATTTGAGTTTTTTAGACAGAGGGAGGATAAAAGTATAGTTATGAAATCTTCCAGTATAACTAACGACAGTTGTTACAACTTACAACATTCTTAGGGCAAGAGGCGCAAATAAAAACAATTGTTAGGTAGC